>NC_042623.1:102852524-103171494 GCF_901001135.1 Rhinatrema bivittatum
TGGTGCAGTCGTAGTAATGAGTGCGCCCTCTTACAGACAAGAAGTGTTACATCAACTTTCTGATAAAATGTTCTACAAAGAATTAGACACAGATCCCACGGATAGCATCCAAGCGGAAGTAACTCGTATTGTGGAACATGGTCGTCAACAGAAGTTTCTCACCAATAGTGAATGTGATTTTCTGATTAACAAAAATCCAAGAATTCCAGTACTATACATAGTACCGAAGATTCACAAAAATTTACAAAATCCGCCTGGAAGACCAATCGTTTCGGCCAAAGAATCCATTTGGAGCCAATTTCAATTTTTTTTGACAAATTATTACAGCCGTTTGTACCTCAAGCACAATCATACATCAAAGATACATCACACATGCTTAAATTTCTATCCACTGTTACACTAACCGGTAACAGCCTTCTAGTCACCATGGACATTGAGTCATTATATACTGTGATTCCTCAAAAAGAGTTGCTTACAGTAATAGCAGCAGTATTAAAAAATCGTCCAAACCCACAACGGATACCTACTGTTTACATTATAGAATTATTACATCTTGCATTAACTAACAATTATTTCATGTTTCAAGAAAAATTCTATTTACAAATTCGGGGAACAGCCATGGGGGCGGCGATGGCACCAGATGTCGCGAATTTATTTGTTACAGCTTTTGAAAATCAGTATATCCAGCAGAACCAATGGTCATCAAATTTGAAGTATTGGAAGAGATACATTGATGACATATTTATTGTGTGGGAAGGATCCCAAGCAGCCCTCATTGAGTTTCAACCTGGCTTAACAAACTAAATTCATGTCTCAAATTCACCATGAACTTTCATCATCACCAAGTATCTTACCTAGACATCTTAATCACCAGAAATGAAGATTCAATAACCACCACTCTGTATCGCAAACCCAACGACCGCAACAATCTTTTAAGATTCGACAGTTTTCACCCCAGCACATTTAAGTTAAATTTACCTGTGGGACAATTTATGCGTATACGACGCATCTGTACAGACAACTCGGAATTTAAAATACAAGCCCAAACATTGGCAGAAAGATTTTTGCAACGAGGATATCCTGTATCAAGTGTTAAAAAAGCCTATCGACGTGCCCTTTACTCCAATCGCGACTTTTTATTTTTGCCAAAACAACGTGAGGATTCGAGCCCACAGACCTTGGTGATGAGACACACGTTGGCTGCCCCGCAGATCAGCAGAGCCATTAGGAGGCATTGGGTGATCCTCCAAGAAATTCATCCTTCATTTCATGAACCTATTCGGATAGCATACTCCCGAGGCCGCAATATTAAAGACCAGGTAGTCCATTCCAGTCTTAATGAGACCCTGAATGATGATGAACCTGTCAGTAATTGCACAAACTGCGCTCATTGCGCTCTGAAATCACCATTGACCACAATGACATTGCCATCAGGACGGATTGTACCTCTACCCCAAGCTACGTGCAGAACTCCGTTCGTAGTATATGCCATCATCTGCCCATGCCCACTTATTTATGTGGGCATGACCAAGTGTCCGTTCAAGATTAGACTAACTGAACATAAATGTTGCCTTAATACAGGTCGCATTGAGGAGCCACTGGTAACGCATTTTCAGGAACACGGTCATATTTTTTCAGATATTAAATGGACCATTTTAGAAGTCATTAAAGCACATTGGAGAAAAGGAGACCGGATTAAAAAACTTCGACAATGCGAACAGCGTTGGATTTTTCAGTTGCATACAGTGATCCCCGGGGGCCTTAACAAGGAAATAGAGTGGATTCACTTTATGTGAATCGACCAGTCCCGCCAAATCATGCACACAGGTGCAGTAAGGTGAATTCACTTAGCTGCCAAATCATGCATTCAGGTGCAATAAGGTGATTTTGCATAAAATCATGCCAGATCCCGCGGCACCTCAGCAGAACGCCGTCGGGAGGACTAGGCGGTTGAATGCAGTAAGTTGCGATTTTAAGAAGTTTCTAAACCTTTTGGGAGGTGCACATATGATTTTAAGAATGCCCTTGTGCAAAAATTGTCTTTAAGATATATGTGATGTTATGACCATTTCTTATCTTAAAGGGTATTAATTACCATGTGAACCGGACGGGTGTCAAACCAAGATATTGAGTATCAAGTAAACCTTTGACGGGCATTAAACCTTCCATTTTTTGAGTTCAGGTATAACAACCTTTTGATGTGGATACAGTCCCTGAAGCAGCGCAAAGCGAAACGTACGTCGGACTGCGCAAGCATCTTTAACATCGAAAGTTCATCCCTTCAAAGCCTTTCCTGAACAACCTTCACCTGCAAAGCGCGGTAGCGCTGCAGACGAAATCGGAAGCGCGGAGGCGCTCAGCACAAGTAAGGAAACACCATCTGTTGCGGTCGCGGCCGCCACGGGGGCGTCCGAGCCCTTACCTTCCCTCCAGGTCCCGGGTCTGGGCCGTGGTCCGCGGGCTCGGAGCTCGTGCGGGCAGCATGGGCCTAGTTCCTCCTCGTGGGAGACGCCGCCGGCCGTCGCGGGGGACTCCTCCCCTTCGGGGGAACGCGCGCGCGCGACGGGAGGGTTTTTCTGCTGTCAGCACCCGGATGTGCTGACACGCCCCCCCGTGATGTCAGACGCCGGGTAGGGATTTAAACCGGGACCCGGGGCTTTTCGAATTGCCTTGCAACGAGGTTCCTTCCTTGAAGTACTAGTTGCCTTGCTGCCACCCGGTTCCTGATTCCTGTTGCCTGCACTTGGATTCCAGCTTGTCTTCTGCCTGCCTTGACCCCGGTTCGTGACTCCGATTCCAGCTTGTCTTCTGCCTGCCTTGATCCCGGTTCGTGACTCCGATTCCAGTTTCTCTTCTGCCTGCCTTGATCCCGGTTCGTGACTCCGATTCCAGCTTGTCTTCTGCCTGCCTTGACCCCGGTTCGTGACTCTGATTCCAGCTTGTCTTCTGCCTGCCTTGACCCCGGTTCGTACTCCGATTCCTGCTTGCCTGCCATCTGCCTAGACTCCGGTCCGTACTTCACTCCTGGGCTTCTTCACCCTCGCCTAAGTCCCAGCGGTCCGGGTCCCTACGGGCTTCTCCTGGGGGGACCTCGGACTTCCAGGGCGAAGACTCCTAAGACCTTGCGACCCGGGCTCTCACAGCTCCTCTGGAGGAGTCGCGGGTTTCCAGGTGAAGCTCCAGTTGCCCAGTGGGAGTTCTGCCTCCCGACTGTTCCCGCCGGGCAGTCGGCCTAAGGATCCACTTCCGGATTTTGTCTATCACAACACCATCTTTTGGAAGCGCGGTGGCGCTCAAAACAAGTAAGGCAAATACCGTCCTTTATTACAGTTAACACCGTCATATTCTTACTTCTTAGACTTCTGGCATTAGCATACAAACATTTCAAAGTTTATTTTTTGTTTGTAGTTTCATTCTGCTTTTTAATTGATAGGGATAAGTTAGAATTTTTTTAGCTTAGGTGAGTTTTTAGTTACAGGCACTTGGACTATTTTTCTAATTATTAGAACCTCACTGTCGGGATGCCCTAATTCTAATGCATCATTAGTATCCTTTGAAGCTACCTCGCTCCGAACCATACACTGCTGAGCGACTGTCGGCTTTCCCCTTTGTTCTAGTTTAAAAGCTGCTCTATCTCCTTTTTAAAGGTTAGCGCCAGCAGTCTGGTTCCACCCTGGTTAAGGAGGAGCCCAACCCTTCGGAAGAGTCTAACTTCAGTTAGTCAGCCAGAGTGACTCACTGCTCTCTTGATTAACAAATGTTGGTCCCTATTCAAACCCAATCACACTACCTCAACACTGAGCTGAACTATTTAACTTTTTTACTTAGGTATACACTGCTCCTAGCTTATTTCTAGCTTCTGGCTACTTTTGTGGGCTTTTTTTTTGTGTGGTTTTTTTTCAACACAAACAGTTTGTATTAAATACAAACACTCAGTTCTTTAAAAGTCTGCAGAACACTCAGTTCTGCAGACTTTTAAAAATAAATACACTACTTACTGCTTACTAGCTACCTTATTGACTGTCTATTTAAAAATACAAACAGTCTAACTTGTTTATTCACTGCCTTTCTGACTATTAAAGGCACAAACACACTAAATAATATTCCCAAATAGTTAACTTTGCCCCAATACTTTTAAAAAAGACAATGTCCCAAGCAAAAACTTACTGATTCCTTTCAGCCACCAGCAAGGTGATCCTCTCCTCTCAGTGTTCCCATTCTATATTATCTTGATGGAAGGGCCTTGTCTTGGGCCTCGACACTGTGGGAACGCAAGGATCCTATTTTGCAGGACATAGATGGATTTTTGGACTTATTTAAATCCGTTTTCAATGATCCTGCTCGAGTGACCATTGCCGGTTCTGCTCTGGTGGACCTGAAGCAAGGCAACCGACCACTGGCTGATTTTGCGATAGAGTTTAAGACTCTTGCTACACAACTCTGCTGGGACCCCAAATGCCTGAAGACCCTCTTCTTCAAAGGCCTGGATTCTCGTTTGACATTTTTGGAGAACAGTGTTGGAGCGGCGATTCAACAATTGGTTTATTCAAGATTTTTTATAGTCAATTTTACATGCAAAACATTTTTTCAGAAAAATTCTTTGTATAATCATGTTTTTGTGGTACTGGAATTTTAATAAAAGGTGGCTGGTAGTCAGTTAATGATTACAAACTTTAATCACTGGGTAACCTGATTGGTACCATATTGTGTAAGTATGAAACAATCACTGTTCACTATTTCATATATTGATTAAGATACAATTAAAGCAGTTTTTTCCACATTATCATTGATTTTTTTTCAGTTGGTAGGTGGGTCATTTTTTCTTTGTATTTGGTTAATATATTGGTTACTCACTAAGGGGGTCATTCTCTAACGCAGAGCTTTCCAAACTTTTCATTTTGGTGACACACTTTTAGACAAACATAATTTTGTGACATAGTAATTCAGTCTACTAGCAAACCAGAGTTAAAGGTTTAAACGAACGAAATTGATTTTGACAATTTATATATGTTTCCTTAAATATATACATAATAAAATGTTTCATGACACAACCTATCTTGTGAAAACGTTTCATTTATATTAAATATATATAATATTCCAAGATTAATGTTATTGTTATAATTTATGAGTAACAATAATAAAACAAAGTTATTATGTTATTCAATTTACCTCTTTAATGAGATATATGAACTTGATGGGATGAACACAGCTTTTGAATATTTGGTGTTAATAAAAAAGTCCAAAGGTTATTCTGCGTAATTTTAAAAAGCTGGCCAGTTTCACACTATAAAATTATTTGATAGCCTCATTCAACTAATTCTATGTGGATATGAGAGTGAAGTCTGGAATTTATAGGAAGGGACAGAATGTCAATATAAATCCTGCACCTCCAGTTCTGTAACTCTGTGCATCCACTGAAATTCCCCCAAACAATGGAGCTTGGATGTTTCCCTTACAGCTCATCATACTAAAAGATATTTTCAAATTCTGCTGTCACCTCACAGTAACAGCAGCACAAACACCTTCCACTGCCAGGCACATTGTGAACTAACACAAAACCCCGCAAAAAAGACACTCAAAATCTATACTGCAATCCGATTGTAACATAACAGTAAAAACACCAAGGACTCAAACAACAATAACCCTACCTGTGAAAAAGCAAGGGTAAATATTACACTGGGTCCTAGAATATCAATGCACCACCTACTGAGGAAACAAAACAAACCAGATTGCTATAGATCCCTATGCTAGCAGAATCTCTCATCATGGTCACACACACAGAGCAGAGACAGACCCTCACCAAATACAGAATACAAAATAAAGGAGCACAAATTAGACAAAAACTGAAATGGAAACCCCAAGAAGCCAGAATCTGTGTATTAACAATGGAAAAACAGAACCACCATTCCTCATAAAACAAATAAAATCAAGAAACATAAAGCATCAGTTATAATAGTAAAACCATACTAATAAAAGAATATTTTAAAACTACTGATAAATACAATTTCTATTAATTAAAATCATATACATTTTTTACAAACACCAATAAAATATTTCAAAACAGCACATATATCAAATAACACCCAATAATTAAAACTAATAAGGATTTTAAAAAGCCCCTGCTGTCCATACGTGGGAGCTCTTGATTTCCAGTCACACTGATATTGTCAAGGATTAGGAGGTTATCCTCTCTCTCACACACACATACTCACATTTCCATTCTCTCTCACACATACACTGTCACATACATACACATTCATGCTCTTATATCCACCATAACCTCTCGCAGACACTGACATACTCTCAGGCTCTAAGGCACTCTCTCCCCCACCACACCACCCCCCCCCCCCCCACACACACACACAAACTCTTACTCCCCTGGATTTTCTCATACACACTCATGCTCTCACTCTCTCTGGCTCCCTCACATACACACAAACACACACACATGAGGCAAGCTCCCATTCATTTTCACACCACTCCCTCACCATCCCCCAGGCATGCACACATTCATTCTCACACACAAGACCCCCAGGCAGGCACCAATTCATTCTCACACACACATACACCACATAGAGGCAGGCACCTATTCTCACACATACAAACCCCAGGAAGACACTCATTCATTCTCACACACAGACACACCCTCAGGCAGGCACCCATGCATTCACACACATACTCCCCCAGGCAGACTCCCATTCATACACATGCACACACTAAAGGCAGACCCCCTCTCTTCCTTTTTTTTTTGTAATTTAAATTTTATTAGAAGTTTATATAAGACAGTATACAACCTCCACTTAATCCAAAATATAAACACATAAGAATAGTAACAAACAGCGATATGGGCATGTAAACATTATATTAATTACATACATTCCTTCCAAGTTGTAAATATCATGCCACGGATCTATAAACTGCTCTCATATATAAAACAACAACATTTATGGAACTGTCCATTCCTCAGTGACCCCCCACCCCCCCCCTGCACAACCATCTAGTAGAACATAATCAGGGTAAAAGACAAGCAAATGAAAATACGTATGGGACCCCCTGGGAATTAGTCCATCGTAAGCCCGTAAACACCGACAAAGGGCCAATACTATATAGAAGCATGGGTAATACACTCTCCCTAATCCTCGGTGGAATCCAGCCAAGTTTTCAGCGGTTGCCATTGCAGCCGTTTCTTCTGCCACTCAACAATGTTAGCTTGTAGTGAGTGGAGCTTATTCACTCGGGATTTAAAATCAGTAAGAGCAGGGACAGAGCTCAACCGCCAACTTTTGGCTATCTCACATCTAGCCGCAATAAGTAATAGTGACGTGATTTTTCCCTGCGCACGTGAACCCTCTATTGGCAAATTTAATAATGCTTGTTCCGGCGTTAAAGTGAACCGTAGCCCCGTTATCTGATGTATAGTGGTATTGATTAACTGCCAGTATGGTACTAAAGTGGGACATGACCACCACATGTGGTAATAGGACCCAATATGGCCACAACCCCTCCAACATTGTGGATCCTTAATCTTAGAAAAACGGTGTATGCGGAGCGGAGTCAGATACCACCGCAACAACACCTTGTAGCTGTTTTCACTCAAAGCAGCATAGGGAGAGCTCTTCTTTGTACCAAGGAAAATAGCGTCCCAGTCAGCCTCCGATAAAGACCTTCCCAAATCCTCCTCCCAAGCCCTCATAAAGGCTGGCTTGTCTGTGGGGTCTGTATTCATAAAACTATAAACTTGCGAAATTGCCCCTTTCAAGTTATCTGCCTGGGCACACCAAAGCTCCAGTTGGGTCTTTCCCATTGCTAAATCATATTCCATCCGTTCCCTCTGCACAAAGTGGCGCAGCTGTAGATAATAAAATACATCTGACTCCGGTAGGAGGTATTTATCTTGTAATCCTTTAAAGTCAATCATCTGTCTACCATCCCACATTTGTTCTATATAACAAAGCCCTTTTTCTTTCCATCGTACGGGAATACGTGATTGACTCCCTGCCGGGAACCGTATGTTACTGGAAACTTCAGTACTATAGAAATATCGTCGACTACCCACTAGTTTCTCTTTCCATTTGTCCCAAAATCGCAAAGTATTGCTAGTTGCTGACGCCATATTAATGGGTGTGTGCCAAGTATCCTTGGGCTGCCATATCAACGATCTTAGCGGTGTTTTTCCTATCCACTCTTGTTCTATATCCACCCACTGTTTTTGTTCCCGTTTCCTATGCCAATCGAATATGGCCCTGATTTGCGCCGCCATAAGGTACCAACTCAAATTTGGGACCCCCAAACCTCCCCTCGATTTGGGCCTATACATAACTGCCTGTGCTATTCTGGGCGGCCTCCGCTTCCAGATGTAGGAAAAGATTCGGCGCTGCCACTGCTTCAGCATCGCTGAGGAGACATGAATAGGTAGTGCTTGGAATAAATAGCCCAGGCGTGGCAAGATATTCATTTTTACTGAGGAGATCCTACCAAACCATGAAAGATAAAGACCCTCCCATCTGTCCAGATCCTTGAATATTTTTTGTATAAGCGATGGATAATTCAACCTATAGAGATCGGCAATATTATTGCTAATTATAACCCCTAGATATTTAATTTTCTTGGTGGCCCACTTAAAAGGTAGGGACTTCTTCAGATCTAGGAGCTCTCCCTCCGGTACATTCAAATTTAAAATTTCCGATTTATCCGCATTGAGCGTGAAACCGGACACCTTTCCAAATTCCAGCAGAGTGTTAAGTACCGCATGGAGTGATTGATCAGGCCGCGTTAGCGTAAAAAGGATATCGTCAGCAAACATTGCCATTTTGTACTCCCTCTCCCCCACGGGCACCCCCCTCACAGCACCACTTGCTCGTACTTGTATTGCTAACGGCTCTAAAAAGATCGCAAATAAGAGCGGTGATAGGGGGCACCCCTGCCTTGTTCCCCTTTGAATGTTGAAAGGCTCGGAATATGTCCCGTTGACCTTCACTCTAGCCTGAGGGTCCGTGTATAGCTGTTGAATCCAATTTAAAAAATAAGGCCCGACATTCATTTCTTCCATAGTCCTAAACAAGAATCGCCAATGGACCATGTCGAAAGCCTTTTCCGCATCCACCGATAACAACACCGCCGGGAGGCCCTCGATGCGAACCCTCTCCACCAAAGTAATAGTTTTCCTAATATTGTCAGCAGCCATTCTGCCGGGTATGAAACCGGCCTGATCTGAGTGGATGAGGCGTGCAATGATTCTATTTAAGCGGGACGCCAAAATCTTGGCCAGGATCTTCAGATCCACATTTATAAGCGAAATGGGCCTATATGAACCGCATTTCTTTGCATCCCTCCCCGGTTTGCCCAATATGGTAATACCTGCTACATTTGCCCCCTTACACAGGGATTGACCCTCTCTCAGGGAATTAAATAAAGCTTGTAGTGGTGTTATTACTACTGGCGCCAGTTTCTTATAGAACTGCGGGGTAAATCCGTCGAGCCCTGGGGCCTTATTCGCTTTTAGATCTTTAATGGCCTGTTGAATCTCCAGGAGCGAAATCTCACCGTCCAAAAAATCTCTCTCCGCACCCGAGAGGGAGGGCATCGAGACATCCCCCAAATACCTGTCAATGTGGCCATCTAATATGTCCGGCGCCTCGGAATAAAGTTTTCCATAAAACTGCTGAAACCGCTGTCTAATATCCGGCGGTGCAGTTAGGGCTTGGCCCTCCGCCCCCTCAATCACTAAAATTTGATTTTGCATCATGCGTTGCTTCAGATATCTAGCCAATACACGACCGGACCGATCCCCCCATTCAAATTTTTCCTGAGAAACCAACTTAGCCCGGACTGTCAACTCTGTGTCCGCCATGCCCTTAAGTCTCTCTCTAGCCCTTTGTAATCTGGCAAAAGTGACTTTTGAGAGGGTTTGTTTATGGGACTCAGCAAGAGCAGCTATTTCAGCCATCACTTGTTGCTTCTCTTTTTGGCTCCGTTTTTTGCAGTAAGACCCCCCTAGAAATTAAGTGTCCCCTAACAACGGCTTTTAAGCAGTCCCAAACAACCGCCGGTTGCCCATCATTGATTTGCAGATAGTCCGTTACCTTTTCCTGCAGTGTGTTACTAAAAGTATCATCTAAGAGCAACGAATCATTCATTTTCCATGGGCAAAAGCCCCTATCGGTCTGGGAGAGAGCCACGGATAGACTCACTGGGGCGTGGTCCGACCATACTATGTGCCCTATATCAATGCGGTTAACTCTGCTAGCCATCAATTTGTCTATGAGAAAGTAATCAATCCTAGTATATGACTGGTGGGCAGAGGAAAAAAAAATATAGTTGCGACTAGTTAAATGACTTTGGCGCCATATATCCAGGAGATGCCAGGACTTCATAAGGGACCGTAGACTCCTCCGGGCTAATCCCGTACCTCTGCCACTGCCTCCAGAATTGTCTATCAATGGGTCTATGGTTAAATTGAAGTCTCCCACCACTATTAATTTCCCATCCCCTTCCTTGCGCAGTAATTCACCCACCCTATCAAAGAAACTCTTTTGATCAGTATTTGGAGCGTAAACAGTTACTAATGTATATAACTCCCCCTGCAGTTCAAATTTAACCAAGAGGTATCTTCCATTTTCATCTTCGACATGCTTGTGTATAGTATAATCCATACCCTGTTTGAACAGGATGCACACTCCAGCATATTTACTGTGTTTATGTGCTGCAGAGAAAAATCTATGTACCAAGCCTGGCCACGCGAGCAGATGCTCATATCTACGCCTCAAGTGGGTCTCCTGCAGACATATTATATCTGCAGACTGGAACTCCTTGTCTTGCCTTAACAGCTGACGCTTACGGGGTATGTTTAGACCCTTCACGTTCAAAGAAAAGATTTGTACAGCCATCAGTTGGTATTATTTGAGAGCACCATTCCAGCGCCATTGGGCTGTCCCCCACTGTGAGCACACTCACCCGTCAACCGCTGAGTTCCCACACAGTGCTCCCCTATGATTAGCCTCACATATCGAGTAGTAGGCAGATTCCCTGGTTCACCCTTTCCCAGTGTCCCCCCTAGTCCCATATCGCCCAGTGTCCTCTTTATCCACAAACCCTGTTCATCTGTCCCTTCAACTTTGTGCACCGCAAATTCCCCTCCCCCCTCCCCTATGTCATATGCCATATCCCTATGGCCTGCCTGATATACAGGCTGGGTCGGCGTGTGACTGGGTTCAGTAGGCAACCCCCACTTACCCCCCGGTACTGCATGCAATCCCCCCCCCTCCCCAACACTCAACATCAACATTCAACAATCTTCTGTGTATCAAAAAAGGCAGTAATATGAGCATAAAAATATAACGCTCGCATTAACTAAACGGTACGGCACAACATGAAGTCATACCAACAGTCTCAACAAAAGTAGATCCACCAAACCGTGGACTGGTCCCTTAGTCCCAAGTGCTGCTCCACGGATAACCGAACTTCACCCCTGATCCTCCAATGAAGACTGCATCGATGTTCCGGACTGCCGTTGGAGGCGCCGACCACCCTTCTCGACCCTTTGCCAACGAGGATATTCTCTCCGCTCCGTCTGCATGATTGGAACCTGTGGCTGCACTGAATATCCTGCAGCCTGCAAAATGGCCGCCGCCTCCGCTGGCGTCGTAGCTTTGGTGGTTATTCCCTTTATAGTTATTGAGATCCCAGACGGGTATAGCCAGCGGTAGCGACAGTCCTCCTGTCGAAGCAGGGCGGTAATTTGCCTGAAGTCCTGCCGCCGCCTGAGCGTCCCCGGAGACAGATCAGTAAACACCGCGATCGAGTTGGTTTCCCAGTCCCAGCTCCGCTTTTGCCGCGCCACTTGAAGTATCTGCTCTTTCACCGGGTACCGCAAGAAGCAGGCTATTATATCTCTCGGTAAGTTTCCTTGTTTAGGCCCAAGGGTCCGATGCGCCCGCTCCAGTTCAATCTCAAGCTCAGGAGTATTCTGTGTTCCGTCAGCCATCTTAGCAAGAAGGATGCGACTGATGGATTTTACCACCGCGTGGCAATCTTTGTAGGCCTCCGTTTCGGGGACTCCGCGAAATCGCAGGTTACACCTGCGATTTCTATTCTCCAAATCCTCCAACTTAAGAAGCATGTCTTCCTCTGTCAAGGTGTGCTGGGCGCTTTGAGTCTGGAGTTTCCGTATTTTATCGTCTTGGGCCTCTATGCGCAGATCACATTCATCTACTCGACGCCCGATTTCGGCCATTTCCTCACGAAATTCAGCGAACTTCGCCAACATCTCCTGTTTATTGGCTTTCATGTCCGCCCGCAAGTCCATGAACCATTGACGAAATTCACTTCTTGTAGGGACCGCGTCTGTCTGTGCTGGAATATCCGTTGCTTCATTCACCTCTATCTCCTCTCCCATATCAGACAGGGCCGGGTCATCCCCCGCGGCCGTTCCAGCCTTTAAATAGGAGAATCGACTCAGATCGGTGCCTTTTTTTCGGGTGGACATAAGTAGTTTCGTGTGCTACGCTCTTCCTGAGTATTATATCTGCCTCAAATGAGTGTCGGGGGGGGATGCACTCGGATAACTGCTCTATGTGCCCGGGAGCTCCTTAGTTAGGCTGCCATTTCTCCCGGTGACGTCACCCGACCTCCCCCTCTCTTCCTTTTGCCAGCAACCTCGGAGCCTCTCTCATTCCTCTGCTGCCACTGTCAATGATGCCACATGTCTATTAGGGAGGCACTGATTGCTGCTACTGGCACTGAAGCCCATTCTGCTGCCTCCTCTGTGCAGGCCTCGTGGGTTTCCACTTCCTCCATGTTGATCTCGTACATTGTGAGATCCGCATAGAGAAAGTGCTACTCTTGCACATTACCAAAGATTACATGTGCCAATCAGTAAAAAGTATTTTTTTTTTTTTTACCTTTGCTGTCTGATCTTAGTTTTCTAATCGGTTGGTCACAGGCTTTTTTGTTCCGCCTTCCCTTTCTTATATTTTTTGCCAATTCCTTTCATTTTATCTTTTTTTCTATTTCTTTTCTCTCCATCTATCTTCTTCCCTCAAACACACAGTCAGGTTCTCATTCTCACATGCTTTCTCTCTCTCACACACACACACAGGCTCTCACTCTCAAATGTTCTCTCTCATACAATCATTCATACACAGTCTCTCTCTTGCACATGCTGTCTGACCCTCACACACCCAGGCTCTCTCTCATTCCCACATGCTGTCTTGTTCAAGCACAAGCTCTCATTGTCACATGCTCTCTCTCATACAATCATTCATACACACAGGCTCTCACTGTCACATGCTGTCTCTCTCTCACACACACACACAGGCTCTCACATGCTGTCTCTGCAAACATTCAAGTTCTCACTCCCACACACAGTCTCTCAACTCACTCTCACACACAGACACACAATCTCTCAACTCATCTCATACACATACTCTATGGGCCCTCAGCCTCTCTCTTACCTCTGGGCCTCCTCTTCACGGGTCGCTGCAGGATGGGCTCTGCAGCGGCCCTGATCTTCTCGGGCCGATCCGCAGCGGCGGCAGCCCTGATCTTCTCGGGCCGATCCGTGGTGGCGACCCTGCTACTGGGTTTCCTCCTCTTCTCAGCCCGCTGCAACAATGCTGCTCCTCTTCTGCATGTGGCTGATGCTCCTCCTCCTTCCTGCCCACACGGCTCCAGCAACATTTTTCTTCCGGGACCGCACGGGCAGGAAGGAGGAGGAGCACCTGCACATTTAGACATGACCTTTCTCTTCGGGCCGTGGTGACGTGAGCTCCACCACGGCCCTGCCGATCTTCCTGCTGTGTGTCTCCGGCACAGCACAACTTCATTACTCAGCCGCCAGTGGGATGAGGTCCACCAGCGGCCACATTGGCTCCCCCTGACCTCTCCTTGGTATACCACTTGCTCCTCCCTGTCACGTGCACCGGGCTTGAGCAACACACTGGCACACTGCAGGCAACACACTAAAGTGTCATCCAAACACAATGCCTATCTATTACCTATCCCGGTAAGTGATGCTGTGGTGAGAATTGATTTGGTATCCCCATTCACATTGAAGTGTGGATTTTAACCAATGCTTCTTAGGTTGTTAACTGCAGCTCTGTGCAAGTTCTATTAGTGGCTTCCTGGAAATCTGAAAGCAGACATGTCACTGTGGTTTATTCAATGCAGTGCTGTTGAGGATTGGTGAATTCCCATACTTGCATCTCCAGGGATTCTTCAAATGACATTGCCATGTCTGTCTCTTCCAAAGTATTAGGCAGGGCATTTGTTTGCTCACCAGCCATGGCTTTTGGGGTAGCATGGCCAAGTGGTCTAAGGTGCTGGATTAAGGGTCCCGTCTCTTTGGGGGGATGGGTTCAAATCTTACTGCTGCCATTGTCTCTCTTTTAAGAAAACTTTGATTATTATTATTATTTTAATTCATCACTCACCCCTTCGGTGTTACCTTTCTGGGCACTGCTGTTTCTTGCCTTGCCTTGCCTTGCACTGAGTGCTCCTTGCAATGAGGATTATAATATAATGCATATTTCTGTAAACTGTAAAAACTTAACAGATTTTAATAATTTCTTCTACACAGTAATATAAGGTTTAATAATTGATACTGCCATAAATAGGAGTCATCTTAATTAAGAAGAAATAATTTCATTTGCATTTTCTCAAGCAACACCAACAGTCAACTTCACCATGTTAAAATAGTTTTTATGTATGGCCAGAAACATCTTAACGAAAAGGAGAAATGCAAAAATATTCTTTAATAGACATATAAATTTAATAGACTTATTTAACTCATATCCCAGAAATACCTTGTCAAGTCTGCTTCTTTAAAGTTTTATGAATCTAAATGGAAAGAAATTCTTTCAAGATAGAATATTATATAAGAATAGATTTATTAAGTTGGTAAAAATAAATGAAGGTTAACATTTTTCAAGAATAATAATAGTTAATAATGTTTTGTAACGAATGTTTGCTAAAGAGAATTTTAAATGAATGCATACATATTATTTTGCAGCTGATATGTTTAAGTAATCTTTAATGTAATGATACAAAAGAGTGATATCTGTAATGTACTGCATTATTGTAAAGTTTGTATTTTCTTCTAAATTTCATTAATAAATCTGTGAAAGAAAAGAAATCAACTTTCCTTTATACAATTTCTCAATTCGTTTGACATACTGTACGTAAATATAGTTCACAACAACTCATGGGTTTGGAATCTGGACTCTGAGACAGAACAGAATGAGTGGACACCTGCTAGACCCACAAGGATAGAATATCCACTACCAGATACGTTGAAGGAATTTATTATTGTGGATGCTTTGTCCTAGGTCCCCCAAGACTTGCCAAAAGTCCCTGGTGGTCCAGCGGGGGTCTGGCAGCTGACGGCCTGCACTCAGGCTGTCGGCTGCCAGTAATCAAAAGGCACTGATAGCCTTTGCCCTCACTATGTCACAGAGGCCGACCAATGGCACCTGTAGCCCCTGTGACATAGTAAGGTCAAAGTCTATCGGTGCCATTTTGAATATCCGCAGCATACGGCGTGAGTGCAGGAGATGGCTCCCGGACCCCCCGCTGGACCACCAGGGAGGTTTGGTAAGTCTTGGGGGGTCAGGAGGGTGGGGGGTTGTAGTTAATTCAATTTTAGCTGGGAAACGAATAAGAATGAATGCATGAATGTATCGGGGGCCCCCCTTGCCGAACGCAATGTATCTGGCCCCCGACGAATACGAATACCAAATGCAATGTATGCTGCGGGTCTGCACATCCCTAGTGCAGTATTTCTGCTGGCATGTAGTTTTTCTAGGATTTTGTAGCAGTATGGCTTCTTCTGTATAGGTGAAGTAGGTGGTGATTTACTGTTCTAGGGCATGGTATAATGTTTGCATTGCTGCCATGTCATAGAAAAGACTGCTGCTGTTTGTGTTGCACCCTGTTGCGCCGGAGGTGGACCCTTGAGATGAGATGGAGTTGGTGCTACCCACAGGGCAAGCCCTATGGGTCCCCACCATCGGTAGGCGGAGCTGGCTGACTGACGGAGGCCAGCTGGAGCTTTGCCAATACCAGCCCTCGTTCCCCGCAGGTTGAGCCCCTTGGGTATCGGGGCCAGCTGGAGTTAGGTGGGCCTCTGTCCGAGGTCTTCTCATGGATGAGGAGGAGATCAGCCAGGGATTAGCAGTGGTAAGAGTAGTAAGTCTGATCTGGAAGAGGCGGAGTCCCAGAGACCCGGGCACCAAATGGAACGAGAGGCAGACAGGGAGTGCCTGATTAAGAACAGGCTGAAGCCTGAGAAGCCAAGTCCAGAATGATTATAGCAGAGGCATTGTTGAACAAGCTGGAGTCAGGGCATGTGGCAGGCAAGGTAGAGCGGTGATGAAAGGCAAAGCTCAAGTCCAGGAGATAATCAGTAGTGTGGTCGGGCAAAGCAGAGGTCAGGTCCAGGAGAAGATCAATCCGTAGAACAAGTAGAGAAGCGCAGGAACACAGGAACAAGGAGAATAGCGGAACTAGGAACAGGAACACGAACAAGACAGGAACCAGGAACACGGAGGAATCACCAGGAGAAGCAACGAAGTACACGACCAGTGTGGAGACCTGTTGCAAAGGCAACTAACTGTGGCTGGGCCTGGCCTTATATACCGGGACCCAGTGACATCATCATCCTGGGCCGTGGATTGGTTTCCTGCCGCGGCCCCTTTAAAAGAAGAGGAGATGTGCGCGCACACGTCTAGGGAGGGGTGAGGCACGGGACAGCGGCATCTCCCTGCAGACCGCACGGGGAGGCCCGCCGCGGAGCATGGACGTCCATCATGGAGATAGGAGCACCGGGGTTGGTCTGAGGTCAGAGGCAGTGGCCCCTGGCTACAAGGGAAGTGGTGTCAGATGGTGGAGCAGGCAGAAAAGGGTAAGAGGACCTGGCCACGGGCCTGCCATGGCCTGCACACACAACAGTTTGAGTCCTGCGATAGTGCTGGTATGGTATGGTATGGCAATGTTCTAGGTGTCTTGTTTGTTGATGTTTTGCTAGGATTTGTGTTCTCAAAGTATTTGGCAATGAAGGGTTTGCAGTTACTGAGATGAGTGCATGTGTGGAAGAGGAAAAGAACTGAATGAGCATGCATGTGCATAAGAATATGGGGAGTGAATGAGAGACATGACATTGGGTGTGGATGTGTTTGTGAGAATGAGCATGAATGCGTGAGAGAGTATGAGAGTGATAGTGTGTGTCTGTGTATGTGAGAAAGTTTGTGTCCTCCCTCTAAGGATGGGATCGCTGTGAGCAAAAATTGATAGGCTTTTGCAACAAAGAAAGAAGTGCTCACAGAGTAATGAAAGTAAAAACATTTGCTCATGAGCAAACATTTTTGCATACAGTAACCCAATTCTTAGAAAGAGTATTGGTGCCAGCCCGTGGTCTTAAAACTCCTGAGAGTAGCATTTTCTTTATGCTGATCTTGCAATGCATGGGATCAACATGGAGGAACTGCTAGCCCCGTGAATTTTTAGTATTGTGGGGCTTGCACATAAGAGGCAGCAGAACTGGTTTCAGTACAGTAGCAGCGATCAGCTCCTCCACAATAGCCACTTGACAACAGTGACAGCAGCAGTAGAAAAGCTAGAGAGGCTCCAAGGCTTCTGGCAAAAGAAAGAGAGGGGATCTACTTTCAGTGTGTACATGTGTATGAATGGGAGTCTGCCTAGGGTGTGTGTGTGTGTGGGTGTGTATGAATGGGAGTTTGTCTGTATGTGTGAATGAATGGGTGCCTGCCTGGGTGCATGAGTGTGTGTGTTTATGTGTGTGTGTAAGAATGAATTGGTGGCTACCTGGGAGACTGTTTATGTGTGAGAATGAATGTGCACATGTCTGAGGGGTGGGCAGGGAGCAGTGTGAGAACGAATGGGAGTCTGCCTGGGGATATGTCTGTGTATGAGAATGAATACTGCCTGAGTATCTGTGTGTGTGTGTGTGTGTGAGAATGAATGGGTGCCTGCATGGGGGGTCTCTATGTGTAGAAATGAATAGGTGCCTTCCTGGGGGTGGTGGGAATGAATAGATGCCATCCTGGAGGGGGTGAGAATGAATGCGTGCCTTCCTGGGGGTCTGTGTGTGTGTGAGAGAGAATGAATGGGTTCCTGCCTGAATGTGTGTATATGTGTGAGCTAGGGATGTGCATTCGTTCAGGACGAATTAGCAATTTCAATGAAATTGCCTAATCCATCCTGGTTCGGGGACCCCAAAACCCGAACAAATTTTTCCTGAAATTTAGGGAAAAATTTGGTTTCAGGTTAGCTCACACTAATGGGAGTTAGTATGCGCTAAGTCCCGTTAACGCACACTAACCCGAAATTTGGGTCCCCCTGAATTTCAAAGGCCCGAACAGCGGGAAATACGATATTTTATGTGGCGGGCCGAAAACAAAGCTCATCCCTAGTGTGAGCCTAGTGAGAGCATGTGTGTGTATAAGGGAATCCAGGAGAGTAAGAGCTTGTGTGCGGGGGGGGGGGGGGGGAGGGTCATAGAGCATGTGCATGAGAGTATGTCTATGAGAGAGAGTGGTTGAGGGTGTGTTTAAGAGCTAGGGATGTGCATTCGTTTGCAAGAAATAGGAAATATAGACGATATTTCCTATTTTGTCGCGGTTCGGAGGTCCCCGAAAATGATAGGAAAACCCCACAAATTTTCATGTAGTTTTCTTATAATTTTTTTTTTGGGGGGGGGGGGGAGAAAAGGCACATAAAAAAAAAAATCCACCCCAACCCTTCAGATTTAATTAATTATAATCTCCTACCCTCCCGACCCCCCAAAACTTGCCTAAAGTCCCTGGTGGTCCAGCGGGGGTCCCGGGAGCAATCTTCCCCTCTCGGGCCATTGGCTGCCACTAATCAAAATGGTGCCGATGGCCCTTTGCCCATACCATGTGACAGGGGCTATCGGTGCCATTGGCCAGCCCCTGACACATGATAGGAGCAATGGATGGCCCATGCCATTTTTTAAGATGGCGCCAGCAGTCCATTGCTCCTACCATGTGACAGAGGCCAGCCAATAGCACCGATAGCCCCTGTCATTTTGTTTACTGGCAGCCAATGGCCTGAGAGTGGGAGATCGCTCCTGGGGCCCCGCTGGACCACCAGGATCTTTAAGCAAGTTTTTTTGGGGGGGGCTCGGGAGGGTGGGGAATTGTAATTAATTAAATCTGAAGGGTTGGGGTGGGGGGTTTTTTTGTTTTGTTTTTTTTCACGAAATAGCATGATAAAAGTTTTCCGATCCGGGGAGTGGACCAAAATGGCCCTCCCCAGACCCGAAAATGAAACGGGGATGAAAAAAAATTGTATGCACACCCCTAATAAGA
Source organism: Rhinatrema bivittatum (assembly GCF_901001135.1). NCBI lineage: Eukaryota > Metazoa > Chordata > Amphibia > Gymnophiona > Rhinatrematidae > Rhinatrema > Rhinatrema bivittatum. The sequence continues at coordinate 102,871,868 of NC_042623.1, forward strand.
GCATGTATGTGTGTGAGAGAATGGATATGCAAGTGTGTGTGTGAGAGAGAGAGAGGATAAAGTTTGTGTGCCCCTCTAAACCCCTAATTCTCGACAATTTCAGAATGACTGGAAGTCAAGTGTTCCCAGTTATTGACAGAAGGGGCTTTTTAAAATCCATATTAGTTTTAATTGTTAGGTGTTATTTGATGTTTTTTATGTTTTGAAATATTTTATTGGTCCTTGGGAAATTTTTTTTAAATGTATATGACTTTATTTAATAGATGATATTCTATTCATTAGTAGTTTTGAAATATTTATTCTTTTATCAGTATGGTTTTACTATTAAAATTGATGCTTTATATTTCTTTATTTTATTGCTTGTTTTATGAAGAATGGTGTTTCTATTATTCCATTGTTACACATAGAATCTGGATTCTAGGGATTTCCATTTCAGGTTTTTGTTTGCATATTGCTGGTTCTAATTTGTGATCCTTTATTCTTTATTTGGTGAGGGTATGTCTCTGCTCTGCATGTGTGACCAAGGTGAGAGATTCTGCTAGCATGTAGTGTCTCTATGTTGGGACCTATATCGACCATGTTAATTTCATTTCCCTAGTAGGTGGTACATTAGTATTCTGGGACCCAGTGTAATATTTACTTGTGCTTTTTCACAGGTACGGTTGTTGTTTGAGTCCTTGGTGTTTCTACTGTTTTGGTATTATAGATTTGCTCTATAGATTTTGAGTGTCTTTTAATATGGGGTTTTGTATTAGTTCACAATGTGTCCTCCAGGAGAAGTTGCTTGTGCTGCTATTACTATGAGATGACAACAGAATTTGAAAATATTTTTTTGAATGATGAGCTGTAAGGAAAACATCTAAGCTCCATTGCTGGGGGAATTTCTGTGGATGCACAGTGTGTTACAGAACTGGAGGTGCAGGATTTATATTGACATTCTGTCCCTTCCTATAAATTCCAGACTTCACATTCATAGCCATAGAGAATTAGTTGAATGAGGCTATCAAATAATTTTAACAATAGTTCTACTTGAAGGATGAAACTAGCCAATTTTTTTAAAAAATTATGCAGTAGACTCTGGGACTTTCTTATTGAGACTATTTTTTTTACAATAATTTTAAAGCAGGGGACATGCTATGGAGGTGGGTGTGATATGAAAAAATGCCATTTTGGCTTGCTGCCCCCCCCCCCCCCCAAATTCTTCTGTCTAGAGATGCCACTGATTTTCTGGGACTTTAAGCATTAGTACCAGAAGGATTGGGGAGGGTACTGGAGAGGCAAACAAATGGATTGGCCCCCCATGCACCAGAGACCCACGGTACACCATTGGTAGGTACCCCATAGCAAACTTTTAGGAAAGGCGGGTAATAAATACTTTTAAATAAATAAAATAAATAAATCCTTTCCTGCAATAGAATATCCATCAATTTTCCCACCACCGATGTAAGGTTAACCAGCTTTTCTTTGTTGCAAGTTTTTATGAAGAACGACCACATCTGCCCTTCTCCAGTCTTGCTGGACCATGCTCCAAAGATCTATTGAACAGTTACATCAGTGAACCTGCCAAGACATCACTGAGTTCGTTTAGTATCCTAGGGTGCATCCATATGTCTCCATGGATTTGTCCACTTTCAGTTTTACCAATTGCACACAGTCACTCTCCTCTCATATGTACCCTTAGCAACTATCAGTGATCATTCTCTAACCCTTTATTCAGTAAAACCTGAGCAGAAGTATTTATTTGGCATTTCTTCTTTTTCCTCGTTTCTCTCTACATATTGCATTGCTTCTCTTTTCAATCTCTTAATACAACCTCTAGCCTTCCTTCTTTCATGGACATATTTGAAGAGTTTTGTCATTTCATTTTACTTCTTTTGCATTTGTCCTTACATTCCAGCTTTGGCCATCCTGGCTTCTTATCCCATCTCTTTCAGCTTAATTAGGAATTATTTGCTATGTTCTTCTTTTTGTGGCCTGTGAATGTGCACAAGCTCCTTGCTCAATATTTTCTTATACTTATGTATCCAGCTGATCCCTCACCCTTGATCCTGTACTCATCCTAACTCCCAATCGAACTTTCATCCAAAAACCTCAAAATAACTTCTCTCCAACCAGAACAAACAATCCCTCCTCCTCCCACATAATGATACTTTCTGGACTTGAAATGTTTAACCTCTGTTTAATATGCACATTGTTATACTTTTTCCACAATTGTTAAGAGAGTTACAATTTAAATTTTGTAAACCATTATGATGGCTTTACCGAATGACGGTATATAAAGCTCAACAAATAAATAAATAAATAAATATAAATGTAACATAAGTAACTATCAATGGTCTCAGTAACTAACACAAATAACTCACAATGGTCTCCTTAATTATCTTTAATATCAAACTCAAACGAACTTAATTCATAATGTTTAAGCTCAACTTCAGCTAAGTCATTTTCTCCAAGCCTTCAAGCCACCAAGTTATCAGGACACTTTGTAAAAATGAGTTGCTTGTTAAGTACTCCAAGTTACCATGTAAAAAAATAAGTTGTAAAATTAGTTGCCTGTTAAGTATTCTAAGTCACTCTGTAAAAATAAGTTAAGTACTCTAAGTTATTAAGCTTCCAAGTTACTCTGTACCTCCTAAGTTGTTAAGTTCTTGATATTAGCCTGTAAAAATAAGCAGTCCATGTCTTATTTGCCTTCTCAGTTTCATGTGAACCGATGTGATATCTCGATCAAACGTCAGTACAAAAAATAAATAAATAAATAAATACATTCTTTGGTGTAAATAAATGTCCCATGGACCAGGATGTCTTTTCTTCCTTCTGTTGCAGCTCTGTATAAGACCATAAAAAAAGGTGAGGGGGCTTATGAAGGAAAATACAAGGGAGACTGCCTAAGTTAGGAAGAATACTCCTTTGTGTCTGGAATGAAACTCAGTGAGAAAAACAACATTCATGCCAATGTGTTTGGTCAACATGTCATAACTTCCAGGAAAGTTGTGAAGGAAGCAACTTCATGCTATAGTCTGTCCTTTTTTACAGAGGCTTGAAGTTGTAAATAAATATAAGCTGCATAGTGAGGGAACCTGAGAGGGTAATTAGAGAGATTATTACTGTATACAGTTCTGGTCGCCGCATCTCAAAAAAGATATAGTTGCAATAGAGAAGGTACAGAGAACTGAGACCAAAATGATAAGGGGAATGGAACAGCTCTCCTATGAGGTAAGACTAAAAAGGTTAGGACTTTTCAGCTTGGAGAAGAGACGGATGAGGGGGGATATGATAGAGGTATTTAAAATCATGAGAGGTCTAGAACAGGTAGATGTGAATCAGTTATTTACTCTTTCAGATAATAGAAAGACTAGGGGGCACTCCATGAAGTTAGCATGTGGCACATTTAAAACTTATCGGAGAAAGTTCTTTTTCACTCAACACACAATTAAACTCTGGAATTTGTTGCCAGAGGATGTGGTTAGTGCAGTTAGTGTAGCTGTGTTTATAAAAGGATTGGATAAGTTCTTGGAAGAGTGATAACTAGTGCATGTGCATGAAGAATTGTTAACTGTGAACTGCATCCATCAAAAATGCACATATGGACACAGTGACCCACTAGCAAGGTCACTTTGTCAGGATGAATAGCTTAACTCTATGATTCCTAGTGCAGGGTCCTTGCAACATGAACATTACTTTAACACTGCAACATTTCTATCTCAATAGCTGTCCCATACTGTAGACTAGAGTTGTTATGCTGATATTTTGAGGACAAATATTTCTCTATCCAAACCCACTCACATCAATGTTCATGTGCAGCCTTTCATCCAAGAAGACTGGAGATTGGGAGTGCAATGTTAGCAAGGTTATCAGTTCATGTTTAACAGAGTGGTACCACATTCTCCATTACGTTCAGAACTTCCACACTTGACACACTGACTAACAGCATGTGGCAGAGTTGCATACTGAGGAATGTCATGAAGAGAGACTTTAGACCAGGGTATAATTAAACTAGAAGAGCACTATGGGAATCCGTGTTGGGTTTTCCCTATTTCTTTCTGTAACCCCATCCCAGGAAGGTGAAGGCACTCCAATGGGGCCATAAAAGATTTTACTCTTTGGGGGTGGAACCTCAGGCTATCTCAAACACAGTCTCTTATGCCAGCAGGGTCTAGATTCTTTGTTGGTGGAGGAAAGGAACTCCTTTCAGGGCCCAGAGTGATAGGAGTGATTCTTTGTATTTTCTTTTTCCCAGGGAAAGGTACTCTTCTTTGTCTCACTGTGTGTGCTGTAAGTACCAAACAAAATACCAGAGTCATTTGTGTAGTGTCCTAAATGCAAGTCTTTACTGATGAGTAATCAGGTTTGATCAGTGGCGTCATTAACCACATTCCTTAGCACCACAGTATTGTTCATATTATAGTTGTTTCCCCTCAATTTCTGTAAGAATCTCTATTACCAGGACTAAGGAGACATCCTCCCTCCAGGGCTTGGCTAGGTGGGCTTGGTATCCTTTGATGGACAGAAAAAAACACTTCAAAATGGCAAAACTGAATCAAATTCACAGCTTCTGCACAGAAGGTCACAACCTTCTCTCTCCCCAGGGGTGAAGACTACAGATGGGTGTCCTCTAATGTATCAAAATTCTTATTCACAGTTAGTAGACATGTCTTCAGTTTTCTCTCTCTGAGGGATCCCTGATGGGAGGTATCCTCTCAGGAACACTGTCAGTGTCCCTGGCTCCAGCCAGGAAAGGGAGCAAAACTCTTTCTCCTGGACAGCCAATCAAATGTCATCCCAAATTCATATCCAAACACCAGAAGATACTGTAGTGTGTCAGCACTATTCCTGAGTAGGTCACAGTGGGGCATGTCTTCTTTACCCAGTGTCCCCCAAGGAGAGGTTTCCCCATGACCTCTCCCAAACACTCTGGGCTCTCACAGTCCTCTTGCAAAAAAGGTGAAACATTTCTCAAAATTAACCCAGGACAACCATTCTGCACCTAAGGAGTGGACTGAAGGAATGGAGTCCCAGACCTAACCTAAAGGCCCCAGGCTAAGTGAAGCCTAAACCTTCAAGTAAGCAAAAAACTGAAGGATTTGAATATGTATAACCTGGAAGAGAGGAGATACAGGAGAGGTATGGTACAGACCTTCAGATACCTAACAGGATTTAATGATGCATGAAATTCAAACCTTTTCCATTGGAAAGAAAACGATAAAACTAGGGGGTCACGAAATGAAACTTCAGGGGGGGACGACTCAAAACTAATGTCAGGAAATATTTCTTCACAAAGTGGTGGATATCTGGAATGCTCTTCATGAGGAAATGGTGAAGACGAAAACAGAATTCTTATGGGCATGGGATAAACACTGCATTTCTAAAGGCTAGAGGACAGAAATTTAAAAAGTGTGCAGAAGGGTAACTTGCTGGTGTGGCGGTTACTACCCTTAGTAGATGGCATGGAGCATACGACCCTTAACCATTATGCTTTGATGCGTTTAACAAAACTGCAACATTGCTCCTTACTTAGACAATAGGAGGGAAAAGAGGAATTGGATTCGGACAACAACCGAGAGCCCTGACTTCCATGGTCTGGGATACTGATATGCAGTAGAGATGTGCGAAGCCCAAACCTTTTGGTTTGGGCTTCATTTTCAGCTCGCTGCAGGAAATTCCGTATTTCCCATGGTTCGGGCCTTTTAAATTCAGGGGAACCCGAATTTCAGTTTAGTGCGCACTAATGGGGTGCTAGTGCACACTAACTCCCATTAGTGTACAATAATGGGGAGTTAGTGCGCACTAACCTCTTTAGTGTTCACTAAACCCGAAAACGAATTTTTCCAGAAATTTCGGGAAAAAACTCATTTGGGATTTGGGCTCTCTGAACCAGGACGAATTAGGCAATTTTGTTGAAATTGCCTAATTCGTCCTAGACGAATGCACATCCCTAATATACAGACATAAGGGAAAAAGCATAGGACTGCTTCTACAGCCAAGTCCTAAAGGAAATGAACAAACAATGCATAAGGTGAGGCAGTTACTACCCTTAGCAGAGGCAGTTACTACCCTTAGCAGAAGGCATGGAGATTATTAACCTTAACCAATAAGCCTTGATGCTTTTAAAGCAATTGCAACATTGTTTCCCACCTCAACGGCAAGGGAGAAAAGGATTCAAACAAGTAAAAGGGCTCTGTCTTTTATGGTCTGCATTACTGATATGCGGACATAAGGGAAATATCAGAAGACTGCTTCTATGGCCATGTCCATAAGCAAAGTACATCAAGCAGCACTATCTGAAGTTTCAAGAAATCTCATCACCCAGTAAAGAATGTTGATAGCTGCAATTTTTATGGGTTATCATAAGCCTTGGGGATATCTTCATGGAGTAGCAATAAGAAACTTGCTAGGCAGACTGAACCATTTGGTCCTTTTCTGCCATTATTTCTGTTTTTATGCATACAATTGGCTGTTGCTGTCTAGCTGCCCACTCATTTATGAAAGAGGGGGACCCCAAGTGGTACTTCCTGATGACCCCAAACTGTAAGTTTATCAGTAGTTTATCACCTATTTTTGAGTAGTTATGGTGACTTGCTTCAGTTTTGAAAAGGTTGCGGTGTCCCATTAACTGGCAAATTCTCATTGATTGGCTGTTTGGTCCTTTGGTGACTTCCCAACTTTTGACATTTTGTAGTTTAATTTGCATCTGCATTCTGTGCTGCCTACTCTTTCTTTCTTACTCCTCCTCTCCTCTTGCCTGAGCTCTGCCAGAGCTTGTCTTTGTATACACACTTGCTGTGCAAAGGCAATAAGAAAAACTGGTTTGTACTTCAAAGATAAAGAGCAAGAAGTGGCCAAAAGGAAAAAAAAGATCTAAATCAACATTTTTAATTTCTGCCTTCTAAACTGCCTAGTCTTATGAAAAATATAAAAGAAATACAAAAAGTAAGGAAAATTGACAATACTAACAATGAAATCAAGTGTATAAAGATAGACTTTTGAGCATGTATTGATGCTTCCTTTTGATGCATTTTGGAGCCCTTGTAGTGTTCATCTGAAATGGAAGAAGTAGAGACTATGAACATGAGAATACATTGGAATGCAATTTCAAAATCCAGCCCTAGCCATTGGTATCTCTCCAGAATCTGTATCTTGACACATCTCTGACAAGGTTTTAATTTTTTTTTTTTTAAGAAAACAAGTTAGCTCTAAATTAATTTTCGAGAGAAGTTTAATATAATTTAATTAACTAAATGAGTTAACATCTAGAAATAAGTTGTGAAATTTGCAATGCTAATGGCATTATTGTTTATAGCCATTTTATCCACTTACATGTAACTTGAATGCCAGTGATTTTTTTATAAGCATCTGATTTATATGACTTCATTGAACAGTATTGATAGAATAAAATGTATTTGAGCTTTTCTGTTTAGAAAAGGATTTAATTAATATTTTCCATGTAAATGTTCCACATTATCACGTGGTAACAGTATTTGATTTAAAAAATGAGCAATTTAATTGCTATTCATATGGCAATTTTGATATCTTAATATAAAATCTTTATATTGGTCTTTTAGCATTTCCCTCTGAAGAAGCAACATCTTAAAATGATCCCTAGGAAACCTAGTTGTATTTTACTATATATATTTAGATTTTTCCTCCATTCAATGTCAATGAAAAAAATATTCCTTACCTGGAGCCCAAATCTTGGATCTCTTTGATTCTCCTTTCATTCCCAAAGTTTAGCTACCCATAATTCTTCTAGAAATGCAGCAAGAGCATGAAAATACTACCTGTTTCAGTGATGATACTTCTACTCCAGGGTTATTACCTTGTTTAGGTAAAACTAAATTTAGCATAATGAAAGAGCTCTATATCATATAAATGCTAAAGGATTCAGTTGAAATTTTGAGATGAACTTTCAGGGGATAACTTTCTAAAACCCTGCAGAGCTTGCAGGTCCTAAGCTACTTGAGTTTACCAGCTCATTTCCCTTTGAGAATGTTGGCTGACAGGGAACGTTGATGCTAATCCTTCCCCAACCTATCCCCACCTACTTTTCCCCCATGAGTATAAATACTCATGCTGTGAACCAGTGTGAATACTTTTACCCACACTAAGGGACAAATAATTTTCAAAAGCCATTTTTGTGCACATAATCATCAAGTATTTACCCATAAAAAATATCTTATGAAAATTGGCCCCTCAAATTTGTATCAAGCATACTCCAAACCTCATATCAGAAGGAGAAAAAATTGTGGAAGGTTGAAAGCTCCATACCATATGACTAAATCAATAATAATCTTACAAAACTGCATTTGAAAGAAACATGACCATTTTCATCTAGCAGATTCATAATAAATTTGATGTTTAACCAATCTTGAAACCAATTTTGTTATTTCATTAAAGTCTCTTTTGCTGTCAGTATCTATTATATGAATTAAATCTCCTTGAAGATTTTTAAATGTGAATGTTGAAGCAGTCTTAGTAAATAAATAATGCATTTTTTATACCCTGATAACAATTGGGGGTGAGGTTATGGACTAGTGGTTGTTTAAACTGAAATATATAGAAAGTTCCAGGAATCAGCAACATAATTGGTCTTTAGGGACAGTCTTAACTAGTTATGATATTTTAACTACTCTTCTTATGCATTCAGGAATTTTTAGCTTTGATTTTCTTAAGTACAGCAGGCTTACATGCCTCTATGTACATTTGAAAGAAGAAAGAAGAAAATTACTCAGCATACTCTGTCCTATATCCAACAACCTCATTTCCAGTGTACAAAGTCTATCATAATATTCAGTGTTCTCTAATTTGTGTAAACTAATATTAATGAAGGAAGTGCTGACTGCAGAACCTTCTGTTATGAATTCTGAGACTTTAGACATAATAGGCTTTGAGCTAGTTTTGTGAGCTTGTTAGTATTTGTTTGCCAGTTTTGTTCAGTTTAGAGATAATCGGCTTTGTGTTAATTTTGTGAGTTTGTATAAGTTAATATTTGTTTGTCAGTGTTAAAAATTGTGAGAGTTTAAAGAGAATAGGGTTTGAGTTGCTTATTTGAAGCTTCTATAAGTTAGCATTTTTTTGCCACCTGTGTCTTCAGAGAAGGGGGAGTGGTGGTATTGCTGGAGGTGACATTTTATGTCTTTAGTGTTGGCATGCAAGGAGGCAGAGGCAGAACAATCATGGCCAATGATAAATGTCCAGCCTTAGAGGTGCTATTTTGTCTGCCATGCATTCATTTATTTGCAGCATGCACCTCTCAGTTGGAGTAGACAAAAACTCATCTCTATGAGAGAAGATATCTTCCCAGGTTGTTTTTTTTCCCTCTTCTTCAACTGCATGCTGCCTGATGACCAGAGTGTGACTGTGTATCTGTGGCTGACTCCTCCTCCTCCTCCTCACTTTTCTTTTCAGGGCTTTTGGGCAGCATCTGTGAATGCTGCTTTGTCCATCCAAGGCCACTGGGTCTGTGGGCATTGGCGTTATGGCTGTCTTCTCTGCAGAAAGGAAAAGTGTGCAAACTTTCAAAATGTACCCTATATGGGTTTTCCCCTTTATTCTCACTGGATCTTACCTTTTGGCAGGGAGAAAAGTTACATGGTCTCTACTCTAACACCTCAAATTTTCTATCAAGCATTCCTGTAAGTGAGAAAGCTACCTTGAATCATTTTTAATGCTTTAGCAGGCAAGGACAGAGAAAGGACTAACATTTTGGTGTGGTTCTCTACTGTTGGCCCTATCAACTTTGTTCACCACATAATAGTTCTTAAAAGGTACATATATACATATATATATATATATATATATAGAGAGAGAGAGAGAGAGAGAGAGAGACGATATTTCCTATTTCGTTGCATTTCAGGGGGGGACCACAAAAGGATAAGAAAACCCACAAAATTTCATGTGGTTTTCTTATCATTTTTGGGGAGGTATAAAGGGCACATTAAAAAAAAAAAACAAACCCCAAACCCACCCCAACCCTTCAAATTTAATTAATTGCAACCCCTCACCCTCCCAACCCCCCCAGGACTTGCCTGCCCCCCCCCCCCCCCAAGACTTACCAAAAGTCCCTGGTGGTCCAGCAGGGTCCCAGGAGTGATCTCCCCCTCTCGGGCCATTGGCTGCCACTAATCAAAATGGCACCAATGGCCCTTTGCCCTTACCGTGTGATAGGGGCTATTAGTGCCATTGGTCGGCCCCTGTCACATGGTAGGAGCAATGGATGGCCCGCGATGGCCCCAAACCTGCCCCCTCCCCCAAAGCCTCACCCCGAGTTAAAAGTGACCCTTTTTACAGTGGTATAAATAGTAAAGTTACATCTCTCTCGCTCTCGGCATGTGTGGTAAAAAACCTTTTGGTCGGTAATGCAGTTATCGCAGGCACAACACATCGAAAAATGGTGTAGTTATTTCTGGTGTTAAAACCCATGTTGCTGTACATTACTTTATCACATTTGACATTAAGAGATGCTCATTACCATTAACCCCACCCAAACTCCTCCCACTTGCATAGCAAATACAACATTTGCATAATAGTGTGTGTTGCACTATTTAACACAAAATGATAAATGACCCTGTCAGGTTTTTTTTCCATACTGAGTCAGACTGATGGTCCATCAAGCCCAGCATCCTGTTTCCAACTGTGGCCAATCCAGGATGCAAGTACATGGCAAACATTTAATAAATACTATTCTGCTAATGCTGGCAATAAGTTGTGGCTATTGCCTAAATCAACTTGACTAATAGCAATTTATGAACTTCTCTTTGAGGAATTTTCCAAACCTTTTTAAAACCCAGCTAAGATAAGTACCCTAACCAAATCCTCTGGCAATGAATTCCAGAGCTTAATTGTGCATTGAGTGAAAAACAATTTTCTCCAATTTGTTTTAAATGTGCTACTTGCTAAGTTCATGGAGCACCCTCTAGTCTTTGTATTACCTGAAAGAGTAAACAATGGATTCACATTTACCCATTCTAGTCCTCTCATGATTTTGTAGGCTTCGTCCACATCCTCCCTCAGCTGTCTCTTCTCCAAGCTAAACAGCCCTAAACTCTTTAGCCTTTTCTCACTGTATAAGTGATGTCTGAATGTCTGTATGTGAATACCAGAAGTCTGAGAAGTAAGATGGGAGAGTTAGAGTGTATAGCAGCAAATGATGAGATTGACATAATTGGCATCACAGAGACTTGGTGGAAGGAGGATAACCAATGGGACAGTGCTACATCAGGGTACAAATTATATTGCAATGATAAGGAGGATCAACTTGGTGGGGGTGTGGCACTTTATGTCTGGGAGGCTATAGAGTCCAACAGGATAAAGATCATACAAGAGGCTAAATGCTCAGTAGAATCTATATGGGTAGAAATCCCATGTGTGTTGGGTAAGAGTATAGTGATAGGAGTACACTACCATCCACCTGGACAAAATGGTCAGACAGATGGTGAAATGCTAAGAGAAATCAGGGAAGCTAACCAATTTGGCAGTGCAATAATAATGGGAAATTTCAATTACCCCAAAATTGACTGGGTAAATGTAACATCAGGACTTGCTAGAGACATAAAGTTCCTGGATGTAATAAATGACTGCTTCATGGAGCAATTGGTTCATCAACCAACAAGAGAGGGAGCTATTTTAGATTTAATTCTTAGTGAAATGCAGGATTTGGTGAGAGAGGTAATGGTGGTGGGGTCACTTGGCAACAGTGATCATAACATGATCAAATTTAAACTAATAACTGGAAGTAAAACTGCAGCTCCAACACTAAACTTTCAAAAGGGAAACTTTGATAAAAAGAGGAAAAGAGAAAAAAACTGAAAAGTGCAGCTGCTAAGGTTAAAAGTTTTCAACAAGCATAGACATTGTTTAAAAATACAATTCTAGAGGTGCAGTCCATATGTATTCCACAAATTAAGAAAGGTGGAAAGAAGGCAAAATGATTACCATCATGGTTAAAAGGTGAGGTGAAAGAGGCTATTTTAGCCAAAAAAAAATCCTTCAAAAATTGGAAGAAGGATCCATCTAAAGAAAATAGGATGAAACATAAGCATTATCAAGTTAAGTGTAAAATATTGATAAGACAGGCGAAGAGAGAATTTGAAATGAAGTTGGCCATAGAGGCAAAAACTCATATTAAAAACTTTTTAAAATATATCCGAAGCAAGAAGCCTGTGAGGGAGCCGGTTGAACCATTAGATGGCCAAAGGGTTAAAGGGGCTCTTAGGGAAGATACGGCCATTGCAGAAAGACTAAATTAATTCTTTGCTTCCATGTTTACTAATGAGGATGTTGGGGAGATACCAGTTCCAGAGATGTTTTTCAGAGATGATAAGTCAGACAAACTGAATGAAATCACTGTGAACCTGGAACATGTAGTAGGCCAGATTGACAAAGTAAAGAGTAGCAAATCACCTGGACCTGGTGGTATGCATCCTAGGGTACTGAAGGAACTAAAAAATGAAATGTTTGATCTATTAGTTAAAATTTGTAACCTATCATTAAAATCATCCATTGTAGCTGAAGATTGGAGGATGGCTAATGTAACCCCAATATTTAAAAAAGGCTCCAGGGGCAATCCGGGTGTCTATAGACCAGTGAGCCTGACTTCAGTGCCAGGAAAAATAGTGGAAACTATTCTTAAGATCAAATCATACAGCATATAGAAAGACATGGTTTAATGGAACACAGACAACATGGATTTATCCAAGGGAAGTCTTGCCTAACAATTCTGCTTCATTTTTTTGAAGGGGTTAATCAACATGTGGATAAAGGTGAACCAGTAGATGTAGCGTATTTGGATTTTCAGAAGGCATTTGACAAAGTCCCTCATGAGAGGCTTCTAAGAAAACTAAAAAGTCATGGGATAGGAGGCGATGTCCTTTCATGGATTACAAACTGGTTAAAAGACAGGAAACAGGTGTTGCATAATAGGGAAAAATAACCCTTGCTTTAGTTACATGATGTTAGGTTCCATATTAGGAGCTACTATCCAGGAAAAAGATTTAGACATCATAGTGGATAATACTTTAAAATCGTCAGCTCAGTGTGCTGCAGTAGTCAAAAAAGCAAACAGAATGTTAGGAATTATTAGGAAGGGAATGGTTAATAAAATGGAAATTGTCATATTACCTCTATATCGCTCCATGGTGAGACCGCACCTTGAATTCTGTGTACATTTCTGGTCGCCGCATCTCAAAAAAGATATTGTTGTGATGGAGAAGGTACAGAGAAGGGCAACCAAAATGATAAAGGGGATAGAACAGCTCCCCTATGAAGAAAGGCTGAAGAGGTTAGGTCTGTTCTGCTTGGAGAAGAGACGGCTGAGGGGGGATATGATAGAGGTCTTTAAGATCATGAGAGATCTTGAACGAGTAGATGTGAATCGGTTATTTACAGTTTCGAATAATCGAAGGACTAGGGGGCATTCCATGAAGTTAGCAAATAGCACATTTAAGACTAATCGGAGAAAATTATTTTTCACTCAACGCACAATTAAGCTCTGGAATTTGTTGCCAGAGGATGTGGTTAGTGCAGTTAGTGTAGCTGGGTTCAAAAAAGGTTTGGATAAGTTCTTGGAGGAGAAGTCCATTAACGACTATTAATCAAGTTTACTTAGGGAATAGCTATTAATTGCATCAGTAGCATGGGATCTTCTTAGTGTTTGGGTAATTGCCAGGTTCTTGTGGCCTGGTTTGGCCTCTGTTGGAAACAGGATGCTGGGCGTGATGGACCTTTGGTCTGACCCAGCATGGCAATTTCTTAAGAAGCTGAGGAAATTTACAGTGCTGATCCTGATTTAAATGATAGCCAAGCTTTGAAGGCTTGTTGTGTCAAGGTTCTTCTTGATTGTAGGTGATGTAGGTAGGTGAAGGGTGTAATCATGGAAACATCAAATAGTCCTTGATAATTCTCAGGTGGGATTTTTATTATGTATGCATAAAACAGGAAAATCCATTCTTTTGGCAGGCAGAACTCCATTGAAAGGTGGGTCTTTCTGAGGTATAATTATTGGAATAGCCATGAAGAAATTTTTAGGTGGAAGCTGGGAGCCTTGTGGAGATAAGCTTGGCCAAACTGGGGTGAATAACCCGTATGATCAGGGAGAAGTTTAAAAAAGCAAACCAATTTCTTCCAGCCCCCACCACTTTACTATTTTAGGCCTGTATTCACCATTCTTTCGCATAATGGTGAATCCAGTGAAAAGGGGGGGGGGGGGGGGGAGGGCGAAGAGGGGCGGACCTGCGAAAGCCAGCAGTCTTCACACCACTGCGGTGTTTTCGCTGCCGGCTTTCGCACCCAATAGAGCCACCGTGAAAGGCAGCGTTATTGGGCGCACTACTGGCGACGATAACGTAGCTTTCCTTATTGCCGCCAGCGAAGACACCGCAGAGTCCACCTCCTCGCCGCCACGACTCCACCCCCAGCATTCTATCGCACGCAATAACTGTTTGAAAATGACCCCCTTAGTTTTTAAAGTAAATTCATATATGTCATTTTTAAAATATTTTTACTTTTATTTTATGAAGGTTTGTGTACGTTTATTGTAACCTGCCAAGAATGTGGGATTGTGCTAAATAAATAAATAATAATATCGAACACATGTATTAGTCCAGGCAGGCCTTCATTACTGTGGGGTAAGAAAGATTTTTTTTTTTCATTGCATTGACATTACCAGCTTTTGGGATACAGAGATAAATGATTAGAACTTACTGAAGACAGTCTCAAGTGAATGGAGCTCCTACTTCCACATCTATAATTATAGTTTTTCTCTGCTGGAAGATGTGCTGCTGTTTAAATGGCCACTTAATGTGTGCCCCTTGTCTCTCTGTGCAGTGATTTTAGAACTGGAGAAGCATATAAGGTATTTCCCTTTGTAAATTATAACTGTGCTTGATGTTTGCATGTCCTTACATCTCACTTTGAGAAGGTAAGAGGCACTTTGAGGAGAGGTAAATGTTGACTTAAACATCTGTTGTGTGCATTCAGAAGAACTAAGGCCTGGATTTTCTAAGATCGCAGACCTTAGAGAATCCCGTGGTAACAGGGGGCGGGGGGGGGCAAAGCAAGGGGCGGAGCCTGCGAAAGCCGGCAGCGATCACACCACCGCAGTGTGATTGCTGCCGGCTTTCGCACCCAATAGCACTATCGTGAAAGGTGGTGCTATTGGGCGCGCTATTGGCAGCGATAAGGTATCCTACCTTTTCGCGTCATCAAAGTCGTTGCGGAGTCCGCCCTGATGCTGCCTTGACTCCTCCCCTTCCAGTGCAGACTCCACCCCGACTCCACCCTGATTTAGCTATCGCACAGAAAAAGGGACTTTTTGCATGTGATCCCTTTAGAAAATGACCCCCTAAGTATAGAATCCATTCCCAATTAACCAGAAGTTACACATAGGCAGCTGTAAAGGTAAATGAATGGAGAATAGAGATTACAGGACAAAATTGCTTGGTAATGTGTAGGTGTGATAGTGATTGCAGTAGGCTATCCTGAAATGAGCTTAACTCAAGGTGGTCATTGACTTTAGCATTCCTAAACAAAAGAAACACACACAGAACTCAAAATATAAAAAAATCTTTTATAAAAATCTTTTAAAACTGTATAACTATATACAAATAAATAAAAAAAAAGGGGAAGGGGGTCAAAAACACTATGGACTAAAATATTTACATAAAAAAATGTCCCAGGAACCTCGGTAGGCAAGATCCTGATTGGCCTAAGGAATTGGGGGGCAGTAGCAGTTGCCTCATTTTTCACCCCGCTCATTTCCTCCCCCATCCTCTGCACTACCTGACTGATAGCTGCTAGAGACCAGGCCTCAGGACCTGGAGCAGGTGTACCAGCCACTGAAGCTTCCTCTGAAGCAAGGGGTGCAGTGCAGAGTCTGAAGTCCACCAGTGAGCTAGTCACCTCCCTTGTCTAACAATGGGAGGGCAGCCTCAGGACATGCTTTTAGAGGTCCCAGGGAAGAACCGAGAGGAGGCCCTACTGGGAAGGGGAGATGGAGTTCTGGCTCAGTTAGCCTGGGATTTCCTGTTGGGGGAGGAGTTTGTGACTGCTGTGCCTTTGCAGAATCCACTTATGGTGCTGGTAATAGCTGCTGCTCCCCTACTGTGGGCACAGCTGCTGCAGCAGCAGCAGCAGCAGCAGAAGGAGCCAGGAACTCTACCTCCTTCTGCTTGTCTTCTTCTTCCTCTGAGCTGGTGTCATCTGTAAACAGCATAAAGTGTGTGTCAAGTCATCAGCTGGTATGCAACAGGATGTGTTGTTTAGTATCATACAACCTGTCAGAAGGTGTAGCATTTCTGGGAGATAAGGAGGCAATGGGAAATAATCTGAGTGGAGGGGACTCCATGTGTTGTGGGGGTGGCCAGGCTATAGATAGGTTCCCAGAAAGATGTAAGCATCTGCACAGCTGTCCTATATAACATGGTGTGTATCTAGTGATAGGGGTTCAGAGGTAGGCTCGGTGTCTGGGTGGTAAGTGTTGGGGTGTAGGGGTGTGCATTCGGATTGACCGCATTAGTAAAACGCAACTCATATTTTTTTTTTACTTAAAAAATTGATTCGACATAAACGATCGGATTTCCCACATATCGAACATAGATATGTTCGATATGTGGGAAATCGCGATTGTTGAGCCAAAATAAAAATATAAACCCCCTCACCCTCCTTAATCCCCCCCCCCGACTTACCACAACTCCCTGGTGATGGAGCGAGGAGTGAGGACGCCATTTCTGCAATCCTTGGCGAGAAGCATGTGACGTCGGCGGCACGTCGAGTGACGCCGGCGTCACGTGATTCCCGGCTCGTTCGTGCCGGACGGCTCGTTCGGCCCAAAAAGAACTTTTGGCCAGCTTGGGGGGGCCTCCTGACCCCCCCAAGCTGGCCAAAAGTTCTTTTTGGGCCGAACGAGCCGTCCGGCGCGAACGAGCCGGGAATCACGTGGCGCCGCGTCACTCAGACGCGACGTCACGTGATTCCCGGCAAGTTCGCGCCGGACGGCTCGTTCGGCGCGAACAAGCCGGGAATCACGTGACGCCGACGTCACGTGATTCCCGGCAAGTTCGCGCCGGACGGCTCGTTCGGCCCAAAAAGAACTTTTGGCCAGCTTGAGGGGGTCAGGAGGCCCCCCCAAGCTGGCCAAAAGTTCTTTTTGGGCCGAACGAGCCGTCCGGCGCGAACGAGCCGGGAATCACGTGACGTCGCGTCTGAGTGACGCGGCGCCACGTGATTCCCGGCTCGTTCGCGCCGGACGGCTCGTTCGGCCCAAAAAGAACTTTTGGCCAGCTTGGGGGGGTCAGGAGGCCCCCCCAAGCTGGCCAAAAGTTCTTTTTGGGCCGAACGAGCCGTCCGGCGCGAACGAGCCGGGAATCACGTGACGCCGGCGTCACTCGACGTGCCACCGACGTCACATGCTTCTCGCCAAGGATTGCAGAAATGACGTCCTCACTCCTCGCTCGATCACCAGGGAGTTGTGGTAAGTCTGGGGGGGGGATTAAGGAGGGTGAGGGGGTTTAATTTTTTTTTTTGCACATATGTACATATACCCAACTCATTGGATTTTTTTTATGTCCATATTGGCCGCAAGTGGGACCCCCTTTCGGACATAAAAAATATGAACATAAAATTTTGCTCTGCACATCCCTATTGGGGTGTGCTCTAGATTGCAAGACATCAAGGGCAATGATGCAGTCACGGGTTTATGGGTCTTTGTTGGAAGGAAGGCCCTGATATTCCCTGGTAAGGCTTTTAGGAGTAGGTTCTAATACCCTCTAGTTGGCATTGCAAGAAATACTTCATGAAAGCACTGTCTGTGATCCAGGAAATTTGCAAGGATGAAGTTAATGAGCATAAGGGTTTTTTCTATCTGTAGGCAGAGACAGAATCTTGTAGTGTGGCAGGGTTATAGTGGGGCCTGTGGCGGAAGCAGGAAATAGATAGACCATGTTGACATCTCCCTGATGGGCATTTTATGAACTTACCTCTAGCCTCCTCTTGCCAGGCATGCAGCTGGGCCAATCACTCCCCTTTCTTTCTGCATAGCTCCCAGATCTTCTTCGAGGTCCACAATCCATAGAGAGAAATAGGAATAGAAATCTCTGTTGCAGGGTTTCCTTGATTTCAACTGACTCTGTTTCATGGCTCTTTGTTCTCCCTTCATGCAGCTATATATGGTATCCTACCACCTAGCTAGAAAATAAACAAGAAAAGGAAAAATCCCAGAACAGCCAAGGTACCCATTTTCAAGAGGGATATAGCAAGGCAGTCTAGACTTTTGGACAACACTATTCTAATCCATTATGGGCCAGCAGTAATGATTTCAAAGGGAAGAATCAGGAACTATAGATACTACACAGCTTTGGGTTATAATTACACAAGCAAGACTGGAACAGTTTTCTCCCTCTTGGAACTGAGATCCTGCTTAGTTCTGAAATAGGGGCCAGCATCAAAACCTGAAACATATGTTTGAGGATGTTCTTTCCCTTATCTGGACCTTGACTTTACTTATGATCTTTGTCTAAATCAATCTCTTTGTCCTTCTACCTTTTATTTAACTCTTTCAGTATAATACTTTAGCAGCACATGTACACAAGTCATGCCATAACATATTATGAATCATCTTCTGCATTGATATTTTCCTGTTGCCTCTTGCCCTACCACAAGCCCACAATAGTGCCAATTTGCCCCACCCACAAATGCCTCCCAAATCCTCCCTTAATAACCTCTAACCCTACCCTCACTCACAAATGCCTTCAAGCTTTCCCCTAAACCCACCACCCCATCCCAAATGCCCCCACAAACCCACCCCTAACATCCATATACACCCTCCCCCACCACCCAAATACCCACAAACGCATCCCTAGCACCTCTTATGTAAGGATCCATTGCTGGATTGTCTTCTGGCCTGCAGGTGGTGCTGTGTTCTTTTTTGGACTATCTATCCAATCTCCCAACCCAGTGCCCCATGCTCCCCTTGGAGGCCATCTTGATTCCAGTGTAGACTTGCATTTATACATAGGCAGTTTCATCAATTGCCAGAGCTTGATTCTATAATCCTGTCCTCATACTCTGGCTCTGTTCCTGTGTTCTGAAAACTTTGTAGATTCTACAGTCTGCATTTCTGCCTGTTATCCTTCTTGAGTTCCTGAATTCTTGTTTTGTTCCAGCTCTTTGCTCTGTTCCATGTCTCTTGCTCTTTGTTCATATCAAGGACTTCCCCCATTTCTCATCCCTCACCGGCCACAGCATCCAAGGGCTTAACCTGAAGGGAAAGTGGCTGGTTCAGGCAGAAGATGTTCTATCATCAGTGGCCTAGTTTTGACTCTCCTGATGCTAGACTGTTCATTTTTTACGCAACACATGAATGACACCCATCATACCCTACCTCCACCCATCTTCCCACAATGCACTTACCCTGCAAGGGTAGGAAACTCCTCAATTGAAATAGGCCTGCAGGTTTATCCAGACCTGCCACAGGTATCTACTGTACCTCATAATCCCACAAATACGGAAAGAAGGAACTCGTGCCTCACTACCAGGGCATTTGTTTGATACATCTCTGGTTGTAAAATTTGGCTGGCTTGACAGGTGGCCATCTTGTAATGAACTCACCCAACAAGAAAGGACGTGCATATGTGTGGGTGTGTGTAAAAACATATGCACGCACAAATTTCCAGGTATGCATGAAAATTTGAATGTATGGAGGTATTTGTTTGCATATATAAAAAGTAGGTGCCTACTTTTAGGACCATAAATATACATACTTTAAAATCTGCACAGATGTATCTGTGCAAATTCTAAAATACAATAGTAAAGCTGTGTGGGCCCATATATGTACATATATGTGTCCATTCATGATGTGGAATCTAGAACTATGTACATTGGATAATTTTAAAAGCCATTTCCAGGTCATTCAGTACTTTACCCACAGAAATGTTTGTTTTCAATTGCTCCCCCTATGTGCAGGTAAAAGTAGTACATAGATTCTTTATGAGTGTTCCTTAGGGTGAGAGTTTGGTTCTGTGTGCATACATACTTTTGAATTTTCAGATGTATACACAGATTTTGCAGTGAAAACTACCTGCTTATATTAGCATGTTCAAATGTGTGCAAGAATATATCCTGAGGTAATTTTCAATGGGAGAGTATATATACACCTTACCTTTGAAAATGAGTACAAAGTCTGTGAAAAAAATGCACATATAGTAGATTGAATTTTCAGCTCTTCATGCATTATTTTACATGAAAAAAGTACCTGCAGAAAAAGCTGGGATAAATATTCTTTTGTACTTTGTAACTGCAGCAATTTTCAAAGCAAAAGTGTGCACATACCTTCACTTTGAAAACTGAAGCAAAATCTAAGGATTAAAAGTATCCACACACTTTGTCCAAATGCAGACACTCTGAAAATTGTCCTCACATTTAGGAATGCTGCTCCCTATGTACATCACTTTGCACTTGCACACATTAAATTTTATATATCCTTTAGAGACCTAGTTCCTGAATCTCACACGTTCTTCCTGCAATTCCTCACAGTCTGCTCATGTTTAAACAACTTTGAATAATTTTGTGTCATCTGCAAATTTGATCACAACTTAACATCACTTCCTTTTCCATATCAGAAATTAATACATTAAACAAAACCATCCCAGTAAGTATCTCTGGCACACTCAACTATTACTAGAGATGTGAATCGGAACCAGAATCGGTTCGGATTCCGGTTCCGATTCACATGTGGGTTTTTTTCAATCGGGCCTGATCGCGGTTTTGTTTATCAGCTGCGCCCGAGCCGATAAACAAAAAACCCACCCCGACCCTTTAAAAGTAACCCCTTAGCTTCCCCCACCCCCCCGACCCCCCCCCCAAAAAAAACTTTTTACAGGTACCTGGTGGTCCAGTGGGGGTCCCGGGAGCGATCTCCCTCGATCTCCCGCTCCGGGCCGTCCTCCCACTCCCGGGCCGTCGGCTGCCACTAATCAAAATGGCGCCGATGGCCCTTTGCCCTTACCATGTGACAGGGTATCCGTGCCATTGGCCGGATCCTGTCACATGGTAGGAGCACTGGATGGCCGGTGCCATCTTGTGCTCCTACCATGTGACAGGGGCTGACCAATGGCACTGGTAGCCCCTGTGACATAGTAAGGGCAAAGGCTATCGGCACCATTTTGAATACTGGCAGCCGACGGTCCGAGTGCAGGAGGTTGCTCCCGGACCCCTGCTGGACTTTTGGCAAGTCTTGTGGGGGTCAGGAGGGTCCCCCAAGACTTGCCAAAAGCCCTGGTGGTCCAGGGCTTTTGGGTGGTACTGAACTACCAGGTACCTGTAAAAAGTTTTTTGGGGGGTCGGGAGGGTGGGGGAAGCTAAGGCGTTACTTTTAAAGGGTCGGGGTGGGTTTAGGGGTTATTTTTGTGTGCCGTTTTTCCCGCCCTCCCCCAAAATGATAAGGGAACCCCCACGATCAATATCGTGGGGTTTTCCTATCGTTTTGGGGGAGCCCTCGATTTCTGACGATTTTGAAAATATCAACGATATTTTCAATCGTCCAAAGCCTGATTCACATCCCTAACTATTACTTCTCTGCATTGGAAAACCTGATCATTTAGTCGTACTCTTTGTATTTCACCTTTAACCAGTTACTAATCCACAAGAGAATATTACTTTGTATCCTATAATCTTTTCATTCTCTTATGAGGGATTTTATCAAATGCCTTCTTTAAATGCATGCTTAATTATGTTTTTTTTTTAATAATTGTTAATTTTTTATATTTATGTCAGTTTATAGATTAAAACAAACCGACAAAGCCTTAGCAAGCTGAAATGCATGAGAAACTGCTAGCATGCAAGGCCAACACGTCCAACTGTATAAAAAATATTTTACCATCTACACAATCTTTATTTTACATCCTTCCCTCACAGCTATCCTCGGCATGAGAGAACAGCATTCACAGGACATTAGTCACATATTTTTTCTTTTATCATACACACACACAACATGCAATCTTCAACCCCTGTATTGCTGTCAAGGCCCCAGAATCATCCAGCTCCCTTCTTTATAGGCTAACTAAGCTAGGGGCACTGAACACTAAAGCCTCATCGATCACGTAAAAAAGGGACTCCATGTCTGCACCATCTACCCTGCATCTTCAGCAACCATGCCATAATAAAGGGGATTCTGTCTTAATCCATCCAACTGCTGCAAGAACTCTGTCACGCTCTATAATACATCCATCATACATATTGACTTGCATAGTGCTTTCCTTCTAGGCTAGGATGCCCTGCACACATCATGTTATCAGTTCTCTGAACAGGAATGCATGTCAGTACTCATGCAGGTAATCATGATGTAAAAACTAATGGACACATCTGGAGGTCAAAGATTGATTGTTGTCACTCACTCTTCATGCCCCTTACAACCTTTAATTTTAAATTATCAAAGGTCACAGAATGCCTGTAGTTATGTCTTTGCACCACAAGCAGCTGTGAGCTCTTCAAGAGGGTAGTTTTCTAACAGCTTACATAAATCAAATGCATGCTTTACACAAGTTTTCAAAGAAAAAGCATCTGCATATATTCTCTTTGAATATTATCCCGCCAAAATTATTCATAGACAATTAGACCTGCTAAATTGTACACAGATTTTTTTCAAGAAAATGTATACACATACTTTTGGAAATGCAAAAGTATGCTTTAAGCGAAAACTCCTCACACAAACCGTGCCTGCAGTAACACTTCTGTGAACTGCGGGTAAACGTATACAGTTTGCTTAGAGGACATACATAGGTTTATCAAGGGCTTAATTTGTTGAAAAAAAAGGAAGTGGAACAGTGGAGCAGGTGGGGGAAGTTGAGGTGAAGTAGGAGGTAGTGGGGATGGGGTCAAGCATGATCTGTGTGAGGGAGAGGGGCCAGGCTTTTAACTCTCTGCTACACACACACATACGTATGAGAACACATCCAGTAGCAGCAGGAGCAGTGGGACAGACAGGCATTCACTTCTTGTCTCTTAGCCTCTTCCCATCCTCTCGCATGGTCGGCCTTTCACTTGTATCAGGAAACTGCATAAATATCAAGGCCATGTGGCTGCTCTTGTCACATGGTAACCAACAACAACACTCTCTGATTTGCTTTATCTGGGCCCTCAAAAGGGGAGGGGAGGGTGGGTCAAAAATGATCCTGCCACCACCAGCTCTGCTCCATTTCTGCAAAGAGCTAGAACTGATTTACACTACCAGCTCTACTCTGTCCCCTTGAGTCCTGGAAAAAAGATGGCAGATTGCCATTCTGGGTTGTTCCACCCAAAATTAAGCCCTAAGTAATAGGGATGTGCAGAAGAGACGGATTCGTCCGATTCGGTATTCGTATTTGTCAGGACCCAAATACGTTGCATTCGTTTTCATAGGGGGAAGCCCGATTCGTCCATTAGTTGAATTCGGTATTCGTTTTCCATTAAAGTTGGAAAAACAAAAAAAAAAAACCCTTCCCAACCCTTTAAATTTAATTAACTACAACTCCCCAGCCTCCTGACCCCCCCAAGACTTGCCAAAATCCCTGGTGGTCCAGCAGGGGTCCTGGAGCGATTTCCTGCACTCGGGCCGTCGGCTGCCGGTATTCAAAATGGCGCTGATAGCCTTTGCCCTTACTATGTCACAAGGGCTACCGGTGCCATTGGTCAGCCCCTGTCACATGATAGGAGCACTGGATGGCCGGCGCCATCTTGTGATCCTACCATGTGACAGGGGCCGACCAATGGAACCGGTAGCCCCTGTGACATAGTAAGGCCAAAGGCTATCAGAGCCATTTTGAATACCGGCAGCCGACGGCCCGAGTGCAGGAGATCGCTCCAGGACCCCCACTGGACCACCAGGGACTTTTGGCAAGTCTTGAGGGGGTCAGGAGGGTGGGGGGTTTATTCTTTAATGATACGTTGCATTCATGGAGGTTCACCATACGTTTCGGGAACCCACAAATGCAACAAATGGGGATCTATATGTTACAGATTGCGCATTCGTTCAAAACGAATGTACATCCCTACTAAGTAACAGAACAAAAATTGGCTGAATTAGCACACGTTTGAAACATGAAAACTGTAGTGCTTTTCAAAGCTAGCGTTGAAGCCTTGACCATTTGGTACTATATTTCAAACTTGTGCTAATTCAGCCTTTCTTTATGTCTGGTTTTTTGCTCTGCAACCTCTGCTTCAGTATCACCCCCTTCTCCTCCTCCTGAGTAGAGTGGCAGTTCTCTGACTGCTCCAGTCTCACCCTCTTGCTTCCTCTTTCCTGAAGGCTGCCTGAAGGGAAGGGGCTGAGCAGAAGATCCCTGCTGCTCTATGTCCTAGATATGAAAAGAAGTGGTTGAAAGTGCATTCCAGACTATTCCCCCACAAATTCATCCTTGGGTTTATCAATATATTGGACAGGGAATGTTCTAAAAGACCATTTCTGCAGCTAAAGCACTATTTTAGTATCAGAAATGACTTTGTAAATTGCCCTCCCTATGGGACCAATGTAATATAACCCATGCTAAAATCAGAATTAGATTTTAGCGTGAGTGTTATTTAACACCTATCCCTGTGAGAAGCTAATGATGCAAATAGACCAGTAGAAAAAAAGCATGCTAAACTGAAAAAAAAGTGCTTTTTTGCTCCTAGCCTATTTGCATGTCAATCCTTGAAGAAAAAAAAAAAAGTTCTCTGCCTCCTAATTGGCCCATGGCTACTAACCCCAGCTAATGGCAGTATGGATGGACCGGCAAGTCAACTCTCTTCTCTAGCTCCCTCCCTGCCCTTCAAAGAATACAAACCCTCTCACCTTAAAAAATGTATTTGGGGATCCAAAGTTTAGGATCCAGGGTCCTATGTCCCTATCCCTCTCAGCTTTGCAGAACTAATTCCAACTTACCTCATCTGGCTGGACTGTTCCTCTTCTGGCAACTGATTGGTCCCTCCAATGTCACATATCAGTAAAAGGACCAATCGTCTTTCAGAATTTCAAAAGGCCAGCCTTCTGAAAGGAGATCGGTCCTTTTGCATAGTAAAATGAGCGCCGGTGATGTATGGGGCCAGTGGCTCTTTGCCCTTACGATGTGACAGGAGCTACCGGCGCCATTGGTCAGCCCCTGTCACATGGTAGGAGCAATGGATGGTAGGGATGTGAATCATTTTAGGACGATTAAAATTATCGTCCGATAATTTTAATATCGTCTTAAACCGTTATGGAACACAATACAATAGAGATTCTAACGATTTATCGTTATAAATCGTTAGAATCGTGAGCCGGCACACTAAAACCCCCTAAAACCCACCCCCGACCCTTTAAATTAAATCCCCCACCCTCCCGAACCCCCCCCAAATGAGTTAAATAACCTGCGGGTCCAGCGGCGGTCCGGAACGGCAGCGGTCCGGAACGGGCTTCCTGCTCCTGAATCTTGTTGTCTTCAGCCGGCGCCATTTTCCAAAATGGCACCGAAAAATGGCGGCGGCCATAGACGAACACGATTGGACGGCAGGAGGTCCTTCCGGACCCCCGCTGGACTTTTGGCAAGTCTCGTGGGGGTCAGGAGGCCCCCCACAAGCTGGCCAAAAGTTCCTGGAGGTCCAGCAGGGGTCAGGGAGCGATTTCCCGCCGCGAATCGTTTTCGTACGGAAAATGGCGCCGGCAGGAGATCGACTGCAGGAGGTTGTTCAGCGAGGCGCCGGAACCCTCGCTGAACGACCTCCTGCAGTCGATCTCCTGCCGGCGCCATTTTCCGTACGAAAACGATTCGCGGTGGGAAATCGCTCCCTGACCCCCGCTGGACCTCCAGGAACTTTTGGCCAGCTTGTGGGGGGCCTCCTGACCCCCACGAGACTTGCCAAAAGTCCAGCGGGGGTCCGGAAGGACCTCCTGCCGTCCAATCGTGTTCGTCTATGGCCGCCGCCATTTTTCGGCGCCATTTTGGAAAATGGCGCCGGCTGAAGACAACAAGATTCAGGAGCAGGAGCCCGTTCCGGACCGCTGCCGTTCCGGACCGCCGCTGGACCCGCAGGTTATTAACTCATTTGGGGGGGGTTCGGGAGGGTGGGGGATTTAATTTAAAGGGTCGGGGGTGGGTTTTAGGGGGTTTTAATGTGCCGGTTTTGCGATTTTTAGATTTTTCACGATTTTTCACGATTTTTCACGATTTTTTCACGATATTTTACCCCCCCAAACGGCAACAATACGATTCCCTCCCCCTCCCAGCCGAAATCGATCGTTAAGACGATCGAGGACACGATTCACATCCCTAATGGATGGCCTGTGCCATTTTCTAAGATGACGCAGGCTGTCCATTGTCCCTACCATGTGACAGAGGATGGCCAATGGCACCAATAGCCCCTGTCACATGGTAAGGGCAAAGGGCCACTGGTGCCATTTTGATTCATGGCAGCTGACGGTCCGAGAGGGGGAGATCGTTCCCAGGACCCCTGCTGGACCACCAGGGAGTTTTGGAAAGTTTGGGGGGGTGGGTTTGTAGTTAATTGAATTAGAAGAGTTAGGGTGGGTTTGGGGTTTTTTTTAATGTACCCTTTCTACCCCCCCCCCCCCCAAGAAACGATAAGAAACCCACACGAAATTTCATGGGTTTTCCTATCGGTTCGTCAGGCCCCTGAACCGCAACGAAATAGGAAATATCGTTCTTTGTTTCCTATTTCGTTGCAAATGAATGCACATCCCTATTGTTTAGCCCATACCTTTTTCAATTTGTTTACTGTTTCATCTTCACTACCTCTTCCGCCAGGGACTTTCCAGGCATCCACCACCTTCTTCATGAAGAAATATTTCCTGATGCTGGTTCTGAGTCATCTCCCCTGGAGTTTCATATCATGACCCCTGGTTCTACTGTATGCTTTCCAATGGAAAAGGTTGAGGATCGTGTATTATTAAAACCTTTCAGGTATCGGAAGGCCTGTATCATGTCTCCCCTTTCACAGACATTTGACAGTGGAGGGTCTAGACAGTGACAGATTGAATAAATTAACATTTAAGACCCTGCAATTAGCATGAGATGCACTAACCTTGATATGGGTTTCATAGAGCGTGTTTTTCTGGCACTAAAATCTCTATTATTTACTGGGGTTAGGTTAGTGCCAAAAAAACTAACACAGGAGTTAGAAACCCATAATAAGATTAGCACATCTTATTTCATCAGCCCCTTTGTGACTATGGTTCCCATAGGAAAGCAATGGGGATTTTTAGTAGGGCTCATTCTGCGGAAATACTGACCTGATGTTCAGAATTTTAGAGACTCATACAAAATATTCACATTTTCTTCCAGCAAGCTAAATTTGTTAGCTCTTGGAAAGCTATTTTGATTCCAGATGGAAAGACAAACAGAAATATTTTATATAATTCTTTTCCAACATTCCATATGTTGAAAAGCTAAAATGAGTTTGGTGTACTCTGAAACATTTGCTGATATGTATATTCACCTATTTTAAAAGAACATTTATATTTTTTAAATAATATAATTACTAATTTTCAATAACAAACCAAGGAGGAAAGTACATCTTATACAAAAAAAAATCACAGGTGTTCCCAAAAATCTACACACCCACAATCTTGGGGATGTTGCTGCTGAAGTAAGCACTGCTGAGAACAGAGAAGGACTTAGCACTGGATGAAAATTGAGGTCTGTCCAATTTGCTAAAATATTGCTTGCTGAGAGGAGCTTGAATGATTGTGTTCTTTCTGTTTGGGAGAGTGATAGAGTTGTTTTCTTGTTTGTTTTTCCCATCTAATCTCCCCTGTCTCAAATCTACTTTTATATATTTTTGACCAATTAGGTGGTAGGTCAAAAATTTACAGAATAGGAATTGACTAGTGCTATAGATAAATAACTGTTGCGGTCCGGTCCGTGAAGTTCACGTCCCGGTCATTACCTCAGGGGTTCCTGCTGGCTGGGAACGAAGCAGAATCAAGAACTGGGCGTCCCCGTGGGGGAGACGCCATTACGGGCCTGTCCCTAGGCGCGCGCGCGCAAGTCTCTCGCACTTTTCTGGACAGTTTCCCGCCGGAGGGTGGGCTCCGCCCTGAGTCTGACGTCAGATGCTGCGGCCTACTTAGGGCCACTGCAGACACCCGATGAGTGCCTTGCAACAGGGTCCCTTCGATCCCCCGTTGCCTCGAGCCCCTGAGTCAGCCACCACCTTGGCTACTCCGTCTTGCCTGCCTGCCGGTTCCTGCTTGCCAGCCTGCCTACAGCCCAAGCCGGGTTCCAGCCTGCCTACAGCCCCACGCCAGGTTCCAGCCTGTCTACAGCCCGTGCCGGGTTCCAGCCTGTCTACAGCCCACACCAGGTTCCAGCTGTCTACAGCCTATGCCGGGTTCCAGCCTGTCACAGCCCAAGCCGGGTTCCCGTCTGTCTCAGCCAAGCCAGATACTCGCCTGCTTCCTCTCCATCGACCGCCTCGGCCTAAGGTCCCAGCGATCATGCCCCTATGTGCTCCTCCCGGGGGGGCTCAGACTTCCAGGGTAAATCTCCTAAAGTCCCAGCGGCTGGACTCCCAAGGGCTTCTCCCGGGGGAGTACCAGCTTCCAGGGTGAAACCGCTTGTATCCGCCTGCCAGAAGTCTGCATCCCGGCCCGTTCAGTTGAGACCAGAGTAGTCCTTTCTAGTCTCCTGCAGGCCAGCCCAAGGGACCACTAGCCCCGTGTTCACAACAGATTGCAAAGCCATGGACTCGGCAGACGCCCCACAGTCCCCAGGAAGCGCCCGGGGCTACGTTAACAATTGCAGCAACAACAGCAGTACCTGGACGCCCTTGCCGGTTCTCTGGGGCAATTAGCCGCCAGAATGGATGCGTTGGATGTCCCTTCCCGGCCTGTGGCAGATGCAGAAGCTGCATTGACCGCCGCCCCCGTCGACCTCAACTACCGGCACCCTCACGCTATACTGAAGATACCAGGACTTGTCGGGGATTTTTAAATCAATGTTTCCTTCACTTCTCGTTACTGCCCCCGACAGTTCCCTGCCGACTCCGTCAAGGTGGCGTACATCCTGTCTCTACTTGATGGGAGGGCCCTGGTTTGGGCCTCTCCCCTGTGGGAGAATAATGATCCTGCACTAAACGACCTACAGTGGTTTATTCTCATCTTTAAGCAGGCATTCGACGAACCGACCCGCCGGGCCACTGCCACCTCTGACCTCCTGCAGTTGCGTCAAGGGACTCGTCCCTTGGCCGAGTACGCCATGGAATTTAGAACCCTCGCCCTAGAGGTGGGGGTGGCAGGATGGGGAGGTCTCCGGGCAATCTTTCTGGAAGGTCTTTCTGGATATATTAAGGATGAGATCGCTGTGCGAGATATTCCCGAAGACCTCAATGCTCTGATTGAGATGGCCGCCCGGGTTGACCGACGCCTGCAGCAAAAGGCACAGGAATCCCGCCAGAAGAGATCTAGGTCACCCCGCGCTTCAGCTCGGTTACTTCCGCCACCAAGAATTCCTCGCCCCTGAGGGGCCCGCCTCTGAGCCCATGCAATTGGGTCGGGCACCACTCTCCAAGGAGGAAGAGACAGCGTTGACACTCTCTAGGCTTATGTCTGTACTGTGCCTAGAAGGGTCACTTCTTGGCACATTGCCAAGAGTGGGGCGGGAAACACCAAGGCCTAGGAGGTTCGGGGGAGCTCCTCCTAGGTTGTACTACTGCTCCCCATTGTACCTTGCCGGTTTGTCCTGGAGTATCCAGGAGGGACCTTGGAGACTTCTGCTTTCCTGTATTCGTGGAGCGGAAGGCAATATAATCCAGGAACAGCTAGTTACTCAGCTGGGGATTCCAACTGTGGAACGAGAGGTTCCATTGCAGATTACTTCCATCCAAGGTACTCGTCTCCCGGGTCGAATCCTGACCTCCACAGTCCCGGTGACGGTCCACACAGGGGCGATCCATGTGGAGGAGATAGCCTTCTTAGTAATGGAAAAGGCTATCCACCCCCTGGTGTTCGGACTACCTTGGCTTCGACGACACTCACCTACCATCCAGTGGTCTACTATTGCAGATCACCGACTGGAGTCCCTTCTGTATTAAACACTGTATGAAGCTTTCTAGGCCGCCTGCTCATCGGCCTCCGCATACTGTACCTGTTATGCCCGCCATGTGTGAGGAAGTCACGGATGCCCTCTTCAAGACCGAAGGCAGACACGTCTTTGCACGGATCGCCCCAGGTCTCTTCAGCCAGGCACCGCCCCCCCCCCCCCCCCCCCCGGGTGGGGACGTGCGAGCTCCAGGCCTTGCCTGGAAACTGCACTAGGATGGAGTGCATAGTCAAAAGCCCGGTTCAGAATGCTCGAGTTGAGGCCCTGCTACGAATCTCCGGAACCTGAAGAGTCCTTGGGAGCTTTCCGGTCAATCTTGGATCCCCGGAAGGTCAGTTTAGCCTCCACAATGCCGCATCCCGAGCCCAAGACTGTGGTCCCTCGGAGGTCCCGTTGGGCAGTCTTGTCTTGGGCTCATGAGTCCCTCACTGGAGGACACGCTGGTTGAGCTGCCACCCTGGATCTTGTTACTCGATTTTATGGTGGCCGACAGCCAGAAGGGAAGTGCGCATTTTTGTTGATTCCTGTCCTGTCTGTGACCTGCAGAAGCCTCTAGGGGGTAAACCCTGAGGGCTCCTCCAGCTCCTGCCTGTTCCGGTAGAGTTGTGGACACATATCACAGATCTTCCCACGTTGAAGGGAAACTCGGTCGTATGGGTCACCGTCGACCGTTTTTTTTCTAAAATGGCTCATTTTATTCCTCTGCCAGCCCTGCCATCCGCCCCCGAAACTTGCCAAGCTCTTCACTCAACATATATTTAGGCTCCATGGCCTTCCCCAAGATATCGTGTCTGATCGGGGGTCCACAATTTACTACCCCGCTATTGGAAGGCCTTATGTAAACACTTCCGCATTCAGCTCAGCCAGTTCCACTGCATTTCACCCCCCAAAGCAACGGTGCAGACGGAACGCACGAATCTTACGCTCAAGACCTTCCTACGTTCTTTTGTGAACGAGAGACGGGATAATTGGGCTGAGCTGCTTCCATGGGCAGAATTCTCCTATAACAACCACGACCACACTGCCACGGGAAGCTCCCCCTTCTGCTCATTATGGGAGGCAACTCCGGCCTCCTCTGCTCTCACCGGACCCCAGCTCCGTGCCCGCCATACAACTCTCTGCTCGCCAGTTGCGTTCCTTATGGGCCTCTTCCCAAAGAAGTTGCAGAAAGCCGCCCTTGCTACTCGACGGTGGGCCAATAACATCGCCACCTAGCTCCTGTCTTCTTACCCGGGGGATCGGATATGGTTAAGTACCAAGAACCTGCAGTTCGGGTCCAGTCTCGCAGGCTGCCCCGCGGTTCGCGGGGCCATTCCGTGTGGCTGAGCATATCGCAGCCGTCTCCTACCGGCTACGCCTGCCCTCCTCTGTGTGTATCCATGATGTTTTTCATGTTTCCCTCTTGAAGCCTCTTGTCCTCTCCAGGTTACCACTCGAAGGTGCCCGACTCATCATATCCCTCGGTGGCCAGGAAGAAATAACTTACCAAGTCCGAGAAAATCCTCGATGTCCAGTTTAATCAGCGCCGATGGGAGTATCTGATCTCCTGGGAGAACTGCGGGCCCGAAGGAGAATTACCTGGGAAGCCTGCCCGCAATATCCTGGATAAGGATCTGCTCAAAACCTTCCATCAGGAACAACCAGGTAAACCTGCAGGAGAGTGGCTCCGCCCTGAGTCTGACGTCAGGACGCTGCGGCCTACTAGGTCCACCACGGACACCCGAATGAGCACCTTGCAACAGGGTCCCTTCGATCCCCCGTTGCCTCAAGCCCCGGAGTCAAGCCACCGCCTTTGGCTACTCCGTTCTTGCCTGGCCTGCCGGTTCCTGCTTGCCAGCCTGCCTACAGCCCAAGCCAGGTTCCAGCCTGCCTATAGCCCAAGCCGGGTTCCAGCCTGTCTACAGCCCACGCCGGGTTTCCCAGCCTGTCTACAGCCCACACCGGGGTTCCAGCCTGTCTACAGCCTTATGCCGGGTTCCAACCTGTCCATAGCCCAAGCTGGGTTCCCATCTGTCTCAGCCAAGCCAGATACTTGCCTGCTTCCTCTCCATCGACCGCCTCGCCTAAGTCCCAGCGGTCGGGCCCCTAATGGGCCCCTCCCAGGGGGGCTCCGAACTTCCAGGGTGAATCTCCTAAGTCCCAGTGGCTGGACTCCCAAGGGCTTCTCCCAGGGGAGTACCAGCTTCCAGGTGAAAACTGCTTGTACCGCCTTCCAGAAGTCTGCCTCCCGGCCCATTCAGTTGAGACCAGAGTAGTCCTTTCCTAGCCTCCTGCAGGCCGGCCCAAGGGTCCCACTATCCCCGTGTTCACAACAAATAACTACCAAAATAAGACCTTACTCAACCTTGTATTCAAACTTTGTATTAATTAGGAGGCTAGGTAAAATAGTTGTGCATAATAGGAGTCAATTAGTGGCCCTCAAAGAAATAAATACAAAATTAACCCTGACTAAAAGAAATAGCAAGTCTGTTATTGATCATTTTGGAAAACAGATTAGAATCACTGGTTGGAGAAAAATAGTGCTTTGTGGTG
Organism: Rhinatrema bivittatum; assembly: GCF_901001135.1. NCBI lineage: Eukaryota > Metazoa > Chordata > Amphibia > Gymnophiona > Rhinatrematidae > Rhinatrema > Rhinatrema bivittatum. The sequence goes on from NC_042623.1 coordinate 102,904,438, forward strand.
GGAGGCCAATGACTCCAATTCAGCCATGGTATGGGAATGGAGGGCCAACAGTCCTGGCATGTGGCAGTCTGTCCAGTAGGCACAGATGTAGGTCCTTCCTGGAAGGAAGTGGTGGGCCAACAATTTGATCTTCATATTTGTCAGTATGTTACACAAAGGCTTGGGCATAGAGGCTATACCTTTTGTCAGGGTTTTCTTATTAATAAAGCTGAAACCTTCCAGCGAGGATGGGTTACATAATTATAGATATTAATTACAAGTAACATGTTGTTATTGAAAAGGAAAAAATATATATAATAATTATTTAGGAGAACAAAAGGGTAATTAACAATCAAGGACTCCTGCAAGTTAAATTGTACAGGGGAGTTCAAAGTCTTAATACACAAGATAATTAAAGCAAAAAAACCCAATGCAATTCATATTACACGGGATCCCTAGGGAAAGCTTAGAAAAGTGCCCAAAGAATCAAGCTTCTGCCTGAATGGAAATCCATAACCTTATTGTTGAGAAAGGCAGTCAGCTGAGAAGGTTCAGCAAAAATATATATCATTCATTGCAACTTTACTAAATATGTACACAGAGAGCTAAAAAGGACTTCCCAATTGAATACCCTAAGCTTTGAAAGAAAATCTGTTTCCTTTCCTTATGGGTTTCTCTGGAGACATCTGACAAACTTCTCATACAATTCAGAAACAACATATCTTCACTTTCTAAAACATTTTCAATAAACAATCCCTTTCCTTGCCAGGGTGTAGAGCACATGTAAGGATCATAGTAGATAGTACTGTTTGGTCAGTTTCAGATCCCTCCAGGAATCCTGTGAGATCCAAATTATCCAAAGAGATCCGAGGAGGTTGCTCATGACCATCAGTTTCCTTGATTCTAAATGGTGGAAGAGAGGAGACACAGACTCAGGTGGTATTTTGGAAACTGTAACAGCCATTTCTTTTTAAACATTGCCTAGCTGATATAGAAGAAATTCTAGGAATGTTCAAAGGTATAGATTGTGCTTCTCACTGTTTTCTAAAGTTTCTAGCTTATTATGAATCTTTAATAAAAAGCTTCTTCTCTGCCTTGGGAGTATTGACCTTCTACCAAGCCCAACCATAGTTTAATATTACCAGTTTTTCTTTTGAGGCTTCATACTTCTCCTCAAGTATTACAGAAATTCCTTGAATTTTGGAGGATAAAGACACTACATAGCATGTATACTTTCCCAGGGAGTTTGAAAATAAATTGTTCTGGACTATTGAATAATGGGTTTCATTATCTTCAAACTGCCTCTGTTCTAATCCAAAAATAGACTCCGGTTTCTCTAAAGCAATTTGGAGAGAATGCTGAAAATTCAACTCCACTTGTCCTATCAACAGGCGCAGACATCTCCCCCAGCTGTTGGACAAAATTGCTCTTTCAACAAACAGGTTGCTCTACCATTGAGCCATCTACCTCTCCAGGATTTCCATCCATCCTTGTACTACCAATGCCATCCAAGTGTGCTAGCCTCAGAGGCTCATAGGGCAGTGTGAGGAAATCACAGTTTTGGGCTTAAGCAGGTATCAAATTTAGTCAAGGAGATCCTTCTGTTCCTTTCTGAGCTGAGGACAAAATGTTTAGAACACAAAAAGACTCAATCAGACCTTGAACAGCTGGGACAGGAGCCGCTGAAAAACACTCCTTGTGGGCCATATGTTTCCAGCCCATAAAGATTACTTAGAGGTAAAAAAAAATATCCATCATAAAGAATGTTCTTGCTCATATGCTGCATGCTTCTGCCATTTTGGCTCCCTTGGGAAGGGAGAATATTTAGCTGGTTAGATTTACAATAGGCACTTGAAAGCCAATTTTAATTGCATAAATCTTTTGACTATCAATCCTAAAGTATTATATTTCATTGGAAGTAATATTTTGTTTAAATAATTACAATGCCAGTAATGTTTTTGTACCTACATGCATAAATCTTGGCAAGCATTATAACAAACCCTGCAATAAAACATTATCCATATTGTGTTTAATTGCAGTGGCTTATCTCTTTAATCTGTCCACTTCCTTACTCATTTCACCACACTCTTCTTTTATAAAATGAATGTATATTATATAGTCCTGATAAGAATCCTACAATTGCTTTATTCATTACTTCCCTTCAAAAAATAAGTTAATATAAATTACCTATAAGAAAGATGCAATTTACAGAGAGCTTTACTTCTATGGGAACTGCAGATAGTCTCTAGAATTAATTTGAAAAGGAAAATTGTCCTAATTTTACTCAAGTGTCTTCAAGAGAGTTAAATTACACACTGTCACTTATCTCTATCATTTTCCTTCTTTCTCATCACTACAAAAAAAAGGAGAAAAATCACTTTGACCTAGATGACATAGTGTTCTTCCAGAGTCTTAAGAAGTGATAGCTTTGAATAGCAATATGATGCTATGGTTTTCATTTTTTTTTTTTTTACATTCAGCAATGCATGTTCATTCAGAAAGTCTTCAAGGCACATTTAGAATTGCATTAGGGGCATAAGACCACAAGCTTCCAAAGTTTCACAAAACATCATGTTATTTATGCTTCATTGTACAGGTTGCTCTTTTATAAGAGCTGTTGACTTGTGCAGGCTAATTAGCAAAAGCAAATTTAGAATATAGTTGTTTCAAACTATTTATTTATTTATTTAACACTTTTTATATACCGGCATTCGTAGGACACATCATGTCGGTTCACACGTAACTGAGAAAGGAAATTACAATGAACGAGGATGGAGGGCTAACTGGGAAATAGTTGAATAATATACGAACTGGAGGTACAGGATAGAAAGTCAACGAGCAGGGATATAACTTTGTTGAACGACATGGAGTTTGCTTATTCATGTTAAGATAAGGTATGCATAAGCAAAGTTAAGGGGGCGTTTGTGTGCACTTATAAACTTAGTTTATGAACTTATTTACAGTATAAAGGAGGCATGTGCACTTATGTACAATTATATGCAGAGGGAGGAGGGAGGGAGCGAGGGGGAAAGGAGGAAGGGGTGGAGGGAGCGAGGGGGGAAAGGAGGAAGGGGTGGAGGGAACAAGGAAACATTGTGGCAAGGTACTTTCAGGGAAAGTTTGCTAGAGGGTGACGAGCGGGGTGGAAGGGAGGCTGCGGGGTGCAGGGGAAAGGTGTGGGGAAGGTAACCAAATCAGCACAATAATTTGTGAAATACTGAATATTGTATGTAGTACATCATTTCGTATACTAATTTTACATTCTTAAATAGAATTGCTCTTTAGAATGTAATTAAAAATTGTAATACTTTATTTTTAATTCTGTAGTTACCCATCATACATGAGAGGGTTAGGTACAATGATAAAAGATTAGGCACAATGATTCAGATACAGTCTTACAGAACCTTAGATGTTACACTTCCAGTTGTAATGCAATGGAGATAGAATAGATCTCCTAGTAGACATCTTAACCTTAGTCAAGACCAGTGAACATCACTATTTTGCAAGTGGGGACCATATTGGCAAAATAAAAACAAAACCTGAGAGCAGGACTGCTGTTGGGCAAAGCAACCAGAGCCCGGCACAAGAGGAAAAGGATTTTCCTCCAATGATGCAGCCAGCCTGGCTACTCAAATGTACTCAGAGCAACTCATGAACTTATTTTGTCTTCCCCTACCCCAACTCATCTCCTCAATAAACTATTCCTTCTAGCTCCTCTCCCTCGATACACCATCTTCCCTACTTACCTCTCCCAACAGCCAACCTCCACAATTCTGTCTCCACCCTGTCCCTTCAAAGCTGGTTCTCTTACCAGTTTCTGGTTCCCCCCTTCACCTTCTTCAAAGGATTGCTCCTGACTCCACTTCAGAGACAACTGCCCTGTTCTTTTCAGACTCTATGTGGTTTTCAGTTTGAGCTGGTTGGTGCCCAAACTCCTATACTGTTCTCACAGTCTTACAAGAATAGTGCAGCAGTTGATGGGAAGGTAGGAGGAGCGTGTGTACTGGGTGAAGAGTCAGGGAACCACATTTAAGGTCGATAGGAGCCAAAATAGGATCCCAAATCTTAAAATGAAGAACCCAGTTCTACTCAGTAGTTTGGATTACCATACTGCCTGTTTATTTAAGGTCAAGATGACCTAATTTTCACAAGTGTTATGGATATCAAAGATTACATATAGAAGAGCTGATTTGATTGTTCTTCCCAATGATTGTTTAATGACCTTTAAGATTAAAGACAAGAAACTGGAATTTAAAAATACACTGAAATGTCATAAAACATTTGCAGAAATAAATGTCAACAAAAAAGAATATACATTTTCTATTAAGATAATTTAATAATATTACTTGACTATCTTTGAGGAATTATATCCCTTTCATCAAGTTAAAAAAAAGAAATGGAACACAAAACTCAGTAGTCCAAGGATTCAAGGAGGTAGAAGAAAAGAGGACTGTGGGTAGGATTGTTTTCAACGGCAATGCTAAATTCATTATCATTTTTTTTCTATCTGAATGAATTGGAACTGAATGGGTTGCCTGAAAATGCCATCAGATCCTCCTAACCAGGCAGCCTAGGGACTGATGGACTCCTTTGTCTCCTGGCATGATGAGAAGGAAGGAGTCAGGCTCCACGTTTTAACAGCCAGGCAATTTTTAACATCCTCAATAGAAGGGCAAGGAAATGGATTCTACAACCAGTACCCTATCCTAATTTGGACAGAAAGGAGCAGAGGAAACCAAAGCAACCCTACAGGCTTTTAAAAAAAATCTAATAGGAGGAGAGATTAAGAAGGTTATGACTGGGTGGCAGAATTAAAACACATTGGAAAGAAAGGAGCAGGGACCCAAAGATATTCTTTAAAGCATATCAGGAAGGATTTGGGAAGGGGATGTCGCTGTGGGTAACATTTGCTTTTCTTTTAAAAGCACATCGGGAGGGAGACTGAAAATAATTGTGGCCATAGGTAATTTTTTGTAAAAGCACATTAGGGAGGATGGCAGAAGGGGGATAGTGCTGTAGAACTGATTTAAAAAAAAGACCATCTTAAGGGAAGGAGAGAGGAAGGAAAGGAAATGGGGCCAGAGGTAACCTTTAAAAAAAAATGTTTACATTAAGGTGGGAGTTTGGCAAGCCAGATTTAGGTCTGCTCTTGCAGTTCCTAGATTTAGCTGTTCAATTTAGGTGCTAGTGCTGAAAACCAGTGCAAGCCACTAAGGCCTAAATTAATTCATCATTTTGCTATAATTTTCACATGAACAGCACCTGCGATAAAAAGAGGTGTGGTTAGGCGCTAATTTTTGAGTTATTGCAACATATGCTATTTTTAGCACTTTGCATAGGTATTTGCTACAATGCATGTTAAATTTATTGCATCCATGATATATACACAAATGACAAGACAGGCATTTCCATGTGAGAGAGAGAGCAAAAGAGAGAGAGATTCTTTATAAGGTTCACATATTAGTCAACTATTTATAGCACTATAGGAGGGTCAACTAGAAATTCGAGAGGTTTTGGTGGTAGTCTAGGGTTTGGAGGCCAGGTAGAATGTGCATCAAGCTAGGGCAAGAGTACATTGTAGAAATCTCATACTTGTGTATCTTTCCTCATTCCAAATCACATCAAATCTTCACTGATGTGTACTGTTCTGTTCGTATATCTGACTGTGCATGTAAAACTGCCCCCAAACCCTATACCACCAACAAAACCTCACCTCGAGTTACTAGTTCACCCTCCTACATTGGTATAAATAGATGACAAATATGTGTGACACCCTAGAGGTTTTCTCTCTCTCTCTTCATGATATTTATCGGTTCAGACATATCACATAGCTTAACACCAGGAAAAAAGGTATAGTTATTTCCTGCAATAACATGCATTATGCTATCGCCCACAATGTTAAATAGGGATGTGAATCGGGCTTCGGATGATTGAAAATATCGGCCGATATTTTCAAAATCATCAGAAATCGGGGGCTCCCGATAAGATAACCCCACGATTTTGTTCCTGGGGTTCTCTTATCATTTTGGGGGAGGGCGGGAAAAACGGCACACCAAAACAATCCCTAAACCCACCCCGACCCTTTAAAACTGTTCCCTTAGCTTCCCCCACCCTCCCGAACCCCCCCAAAACTTTTTACAAGTACCTGGTGATCCAGGGGGGTCCCGGGAGCCATCTCCCACTCTCGGGCCGTCGGCTGCCACTAATCAAAATGGCGCCGATGGCCCTTTGCCCTTACCATGTGACAGGGTATCCGTGCCATTGGCCGGCCCCTGTCACATGGTAGGAACACTGGATGGCCCGCACCATTTTTAAAGATGGTGCTGGCCGTCCATTACTCCTACCATGTGACAGGGCCTGGCCAATGGCACGGATACCCTGTCACATGGTAAGGGCAAAGGGCTATCGGCGCCATTTTATTAGTGGCAGCCAACGGCCCCGAGAGTGGGAGATCGCTCCCGGGACTTCCACTGGACCACCAGGTACTTGTAAAAAGTTTTGGGGGGGTTTGGGAGGGTGGGGAAAGCTAAGGGAACAGTTTTAAAGGTGTAGAGACAGCACTGGCCTGTTTCAACCCAGGTAACACCCTAGGCCGGAGTTCCTTCACCTTGTCCCTGAGCCTGTGATCAATCCGAGTACCCAAGGCTATTAATTCATCCAGCGAGTCAGGTGTCTGGCGAGCGGCCAGCTCGTCCTTCAACTGGTTATCCAGGCCTCTGCAAAAGAGGGTCTTGAGACATCTGGGGTCCCAGTGAAGTTCTGCCGCCAGAGTTTGAACTCTATGGCAAATTCAGCCAGTGATCTGTTGCCTTGCTTCAAATCCACTAAAGCAGAACCGGCTACAGACATTCGAGCAGGGTCATCAAAAACGGATTAAATAAGTCCATAAGTCCTTCTATGTTCTGCAAAATGGAGTCCTTGCGTTCCCACCAGGTAGATGCCCAAGACAAGGCCCTACCATCCAGGTATGAAAGGATGTAGGTAGTCTTGGAGAGAGCTGTAGGAAATAGAGACGCCTGTAAGGTAAAGTGCACGCAGCACTGGTTCAAAAAGCCCCGGGTCTTCTGGATTTCTCTGGAAAAGTGGATTGGAGCCGCCAGTGGTACAGCAGTCTTTAAAGTTACCTCCGGTGACTGACCTTCTTGGTTGGAGGCTGTGCCTTGAACCTTCTGTGTGTGTAGCTGATGAAATGCTGCAGTAAGTTTCTCCAAAGCATCTTGCTGCTCCATAATGCACTGGGCCAGGCCCGGTATGGCCTGCAAGGCATTCAGTTGTGCCGGATCCATGGAGTTAGCAATCTGTTCGGTTTGGAGTTAACAGTCTGCTTGGAGTTAGCAATCTGTTGTTATTTAGGAGAGTTGTGGGTGGATCCTTGGACCGGTGGCAGATAACCATGCCACCAGGGGAAGATCCTGAGAGGGACTACTGGTCAGACTCACAGTATTGAGACAGACACACACTAGTTCTTTTATTTGACAGTATACTGAACCCCCAGAGGTGGCAGTAGTGAGCTGGAATGCCCGGCTGGACTGTACTCCCTCAGATACTGGAACAACGATCCCTGAAGGCTGAGCTGTAGAGAAACTGAAATATAGTGAGTAGGCAGGATATGCAGAGTTCATGCACTGAACCAGATGGTAACACTCACACAATGTCTCATAGAAGCCCAGGAGCTGGAATGTATAGGCCCTTGAGAAGCGAGTACCTGGTTCCAGGGAAAGGTCTGAGAGAGTGATGGTGACTCACTGATGTAGTTGGCAGTGATGACTTCCAGGCAGAAGAGAGTACCGAGTAAATCTGGGAACGAGGGCCCTCGAGGAGCGAGTACCGGTTCCAGACTGTCACCTGAAAAACAAAGGAGAGAGCGAGGCCCCCCTAGTAAATCCAAGGAGGCAGAGTAGCTTAGGTAGAGTAACCCTTGCTAATTCAATGTGTTAGCAAATTCTAAGACCTTATATATCCGTCGCGGGTGACGTCATCTTCGAGGGACACCCCCGAGGTTCGCGCCATCGCCGGTACTTCAGTCAGGGCCGCGCTGTGCGCGTGCCCCTAGGCCTCCAGGAATATGGTGGGTTGCAGCATCTAGCCAGTCCGGGGATGCCGGAGGACTTCGGCAGAAGAACGCCGCGGCAGCCAATCTTCCCGCGGACGAAGAGGGAGTCACCAAAGAGGTAAGGAGGGTGGAGAGAGGGCGTCGGGAACCGACGGACACAACATAAACACTAACCTTTTTTTCCTACCTTTTCAGCTACCCTCTTACCTTTATTTTCTTTTGTGTCAAAAAGGTTAATTTCCTTCATAATATCTCCTTTTATTTTTGCCTAGTGCTCTTCTACTTCCCCTAGATTTTCCCATCCAGCTAATGAACCCTTGAAGCACTTCTCCATTTTAACAAAGTCAATTTTCCTGAAGTCTAGGACACTTGCATTTGAATGAGCCATCAGCAACTGTGCTCTAATACAATGTGACATTCTCTGGTGATCACTGGATTCCAGATGATCATACACTGTGACATCAGAACTCCTGTGCCAATTGGTAAGCACCAGGTCTAGCATCACCCCTTCCCATTTGGGTGACAGGATTTCCCCTGCTTCTAGATGACACTACAGGTGGAATGCCCCAGTAAATATCTGGCAGATTGAAATCACCTAACAATAGCACTTCCCTTTTCATAGCAATTTTGTGAATAGCCTCCATTAAATCTCTTTCTTCTGCTTGTGAAGAAGATCCGTATATCACAAAAATATACAGTACATGGATGCTCCATTCCCTCTTTTCAGATTAAGCCACAGTGCCACCTCTTTTTACAGCTGGGAAAATGGTACAGACTGCAATTGATGCACAGCATTTCATTCCATATCAGATATGAACTTTGTGCTCCAAACTCCAGGAGGCTCATATTATTCATCTTTATTGTGTCTATGTCTATAATATCGTCTTTAGAATAGCACCTGCCTTCTGGTCACCTGGAGATGACACTCACTTCTAAATTATGATTTAAGTATTCACCATTTCTTTTCCACTGTAAGAAAATATCATTTTAACAGGCTGAGAGATACAGAGAACTTCTTGTATTATTAGTAAGATACATTTTCTCAAGAGAAAAATATATTAATTTAAAAACTGATGATTTTTTAATTAGTTAAAAAATATACTGCTCTCAATATTCCAAATCCCATTAAGAAATTCATGCAGAATTGAATTGAATACAGCACATATGATCAACAGTAAAGCATTATGGAGAAATTGTGTTCTGTTGAGATACTCAATAAGTGGTGTAAGCTAGCACTAGTGATCTGAAACTTCTATTTACAGTGCAGAAAATATCAAGAGTCTGCTTATTCTCAGCAACACAACTTCAAGTTAAAACCTTTACATTCACAGTCTTCTCATTAGAAGTAGGCCAGCTATTTTAAAGCGGCAGCCTTTCCCTTCTCACAGTTAGGACAGAAATATTATAGGAATTGCCTTCTCCTGGAGTCCTTGGGGCCTGTCTTCTTCCTTCTACTGTTCTCAGCGCTCCGCTGCATGTAGCTTACAGCTTCATGGTTGCCTTATACTTTTTAAAGTGGACAAGACCAGCGCTGGTTAAGGAGGGTTTTTAGAGACACTCTTTCACAGCGGTCAAATCCATGGGTTTTGGTCTCCAGAAAATGAATAACATTTGAATACTGGGTTTTCCCATATTTCTACTATCATAAAAGGGAATATTCATCTACGAATTGGTGTATTTTCAAATTCAAAGCATGGGGGTAACATGCACGGGGTGGCAGTTACTAACCTTAACAGACCACATTGGGGTAATCTGGAAGGAGCGGCAGTTACTATCATAAGCAAATTGCTGGGTAAACTAGATGGAGCATTTTGGTATTTTTCTGCCATCAATACCATGTTACGATGTTATTTAAAAGGATCCAAATGAAAAGATGAGCAGCTAGAAAGAGAAGAAACCCACTTATACTTTTCATTTCTAAGAGAACTATGAAATAAAGTTTAACATGTATGGTAAAGACCTTTAGTGTATGCTAAAAATATCATTCTATGCAATCAGGTTCTTATTGTGCACACTAAGATGGTTGCCCAATAATTAACATGTAAGTGCTAAAATTAGTACTTACCCTACCCACATGTAAAAGAGGAAGCATAACATGTGCCTGGGCACAGCCCAATGCTGCAGCATGGCCTGGAGGCCAGCTCCCAATGATGGAGCCTCAGCCCCAACCCAGGCCCGGAGCCCAGGCCTTGCCGCTTTGACAACAGGGTCATCTTCTTCTTCGTAAACTGATGCTGTCTCTTGGGGTCATGTTGGAATTAATGAACTGGATCAGATGTAACTTTGGGCATATATATTTATGTGCATATTTTTGAAAATCTAAAATTATATATGTTAATCATGTCCTCACTCCAGCTCTTATCTCAAATGCCTCTTGCATAAACTCTTGTGCATTCTTTTACACACATAACAGCCCCGCAGTCTGGGTAATATTTAAAAGTATATGTACATGCATAAACCAAATGTTAAGAACATAACTGGCTTTGAATATTATTCCCTAAATGTCCTTTTTGCCATTTTCATCCTTCCATACAGCCTCTACTCTTACTCTGAAATGCAAATATATTTGACAGCATGCCCCAATATCTACTTAGCCCCATTTTTTTTTCTGCTGCAAGATGGGTAAATCAACCCCTAAGACTTTAATTTTATGGAAATATCCCACAGGAGTACTGTTAAAATTATGCATTTGAAGTAAAAGCAATGATATTAACAGCATCAAAGGTCATCACTACATTATAATTATTTTAATAGAAGCTCTGAGATTTTCTTGTTATGCAGCATGATTATGCTGTTATGCAGGTTCATAAATGATGGCAACAGGCTGTAGAACTTGAAGGATGTCATAATTTCAATGATATTATTAAATAACTAGTGACTCTGCCCTTGCTCACTTTGTTCACCAACCCTGTCAGTGGGAGGGAGATGGCAGGGGCACTCAAGACTCTGTGTTTACTCAGAAAATGAAAGGAATATCCCTGAGGAAATTATTGTACTAGAGAAAAATATGATTTGTTGGATAAGGTGAATTAAAAAAAGAATAATGGAGAGAGGAAAATGTATTTATCATTTATAATTTATTTCTAACAGGAATATGGTGTATGTGTGGGGAGGGGGTCTGTGTTTTGGGGGTGTGGGTGGAGGGGTCTGCATGTGTGGAGGAGTAGGCGTGTTGTATTGGGTATGCGAGTGGGGTATGAGTAGTAGTGTAGGGGTTGTGAGATGTGGGGTGGGAGTGTGTGTATGAGATGGTGTGTGTGCATGGGCGTAGCCTCTGTGAGTGGATAGGGGATGTGGGGAGTGTGTTGGGTGTATGGGTAAGATAAGTGGGGTGTAGGATGTGGGGGATATGGGAGGGGTTTGTGGAGGGGAATTGTGTGGAGGGTGTGTGGAGATGAGTATGGTGGTGTGTGGAGTTATGGAAGGTTGTGTGGACATTGTGGATGGCATGAATAGTTATAGAGGAGTCGGGGGGGAGGTAGCTAGATTGTATGTGGGGAGATATGTGCATTGGGAGGTTTATGGTTGCAGGGTATATGTGTTGTGTTGGGGGTATTGTTTTGTTTTAGTATGTTCGGGGTAGGTAGGTGGCAGAGATCGGTTGAGTAGGTTGATGTGTCTTGGGCGAAAGTTGTGTGGTTAGGAAATGTGTTTTGGATAGGGATAGACATTACTGAGAAACAGTGTGTGGCTATGGCATTTGGGACCCCTTGTACTCTCTTCGTCATTGCCCTCTCCACTAACCCCTCTTCCTTTGCCACCTTCATAATCTCTAATTGCTCCCCTTCCTTCTTTCTTCAACTTCCTTCTCCCTCCATCTTTGACTATCTCTTCTTCCTCCTCCCACACCTCAACCACCTCACCTGCATCTTTTTTTTTTTTAATTAACATTTAATTAGTGTGGGCACCAGGTATTTTTCAGCTGCCAGGGCCTTGTCTCTTTACTGTCCCTATTACTGCTGTTGCCAGGTCTTCTTGGGCCATTGGACCTGTCTCCACACCAGCTCTGTTGTGGTGCTTCAGTCATCTGGGGTCTCTGGGGCCTGGCGGTGTCATCGCAATGTGCATTTGTGATGCATATGCAATGCTCATCAGGAACCATTAACATAATATAGAAAGATAATCAAGGTCTTACTGGGATGCCTATTATGGAAAGTCACCATCTAGTATTAACATAGAACACATTGAATTTTCTCTTCTAGTTTACTTATTTAGGATGCATTTCAATTATATTGCATTAAGATTTAAATAGTACTGCACTGGCATTATAGCCTCATGAATGATAAAGGAATAGGTAATAAATCAGTGTGTATGCTGTACTGACACCTTTTATGCTGTAAATCTGCAGAATTCTTGTGCCTTGTGAATCATTGCTGAAGATCCAAATAATATTGATATCCCAATGTACTAGCTTGGGTAGGTCCTCTGATGCCCCCTCATCAAATTGATCCTTTCTGGCCGCTCCTGCCACTACTCTATTTTCCTGATTACAGAATGATTTTCCTGAAATTGAAAATAAATGCAATAAACTAGGTATTTTTTTTATATTGAAGAGATCTTCCCCAATTCAATCTATTTATTTTAATTCTTAAAGAATCCATGTTAATATTCTTCCTATTCTCCCCATCCCAAAGTGCTGATGACTTTGCTCTTGTTCTGTTTGTTGCTGTTACTATTATTACTTATACCACAAATTATTCCCATCACGAAAAATTGCCATCAGGTTCATTTTTTTTAACACAGTCTGTCATTATTTTACCCCAATGCATGCCTTTCATGAAAAAATGGAGTTACAATGTAAGTTAAGAACATAAGAATATAAGAAGTTGCTATACTGGGTCAGACCGGGTGTCTATCAGGCCCAGCATCCTATTTCCAACAGTGGCTAATCCAGGATATAAGTACCCAACATTAAATAGAGCCCATGCTACTAATGCTGGAAATAAGCAGTGGCTATTCCCTAAGTTAATTTGACTAATGGCAGTTTATGGACTTCTTCTCCAGGAAATTGTCCAAGCCTTTCTTAAAACCTAGCTAAGCTAACTGTTGCGACTGTCGCTGCTCGACGTCCTCACTCCGTCCTCTTTACCTCTGTGGCGACTTCCTCTGGATCTGATGGCTGGCTACCACGGCATCTCCATGCCGACTCTCTCTGGCGTCCCCAGACCGGCTCGACATTGCAGATCCGTCATTTTGCCTGAAGAACTAGGGCGTGCGCTCTGATTGATGTACCAGCAAGAGCGCGAACCTCAGGGGCGTCCCCCTGAGATGACGTCATCCGCTTCCAATATTTAAAGGTCTCTATTTCTACAATTTCTCAACAGCTCAGCCATCCTGGATCGCTGTTCCAGTACCTGAGGGACTTCAGCCCTGCCGGGCATATCAGCTCACAACTGCCACCTCTGATGGTTTAAAAAAAACTGTTTAATAAAAGAATTAATGTGTGTCTGTCTCCATGCTCAGCCTAGCCGGTGGTCCCTCTCGGGATATCCTCCTGGGGGCGTGGTCATCTGCCACACTGGTCCAGGGATCCACCCACAACTATTACAGACTGCTTACTCCTCCTTCTTAGGAGCTAATAAGAACAGATTGCTACTCTGCAGTCTAACTAACAGCAGATTTATTACAGATTGCTACTTCTATCTGCTTGCTCCTCCCATCAGATAGTGGAACCTATCAGATTGCTAACTCCCAGCTCTATCACAGAGCTTTCCTACCAGATTCCTAACAGATTGCTAATAGGGATGTGAATCGTGTCCTCGATCGTCTTAACGATCGATTTCGGCTGGGAGGGGGAGGGAATCGTATTGTTGCCGTTTGGGGGGGTAAATATCGTGAAAAATCGTTAAAAATCGTTAAAAATCGAAAAATCGAAAAATCGAAAAACCGGCACATTAAAACCCCCTAAAACCCACCCCCGACCCTTTAAATTAATTCCCCCACCCTCCCGAACCCCCCCCCAAATAACTTAAAGAACCTGCGGGTCCAGCGGCGGTCCGGAACGGCAGCGGTCCGGAACGGGCTCCTGCTCTGAATCTTGTCGTCTTCAGCCGGCGCCATTTTCCAAAATGGCGCCGAAAAATGGCGGCGGCCATAGACGAAAAAGATTGGACGGCAGGAGGTCCTTCCGGACCCCCGCTGGACTTTTGGCAAGTCTCGTGGGGGTCAGGAGGCCCCCCCACAAGCTGGCCAAAAGTTCCTGGAGGTCCAGCGAAGGTCAGGGAGCGATTTCCCGCCGCGAATCGTTTTCCGTACGGAAAATGGCGCCGGCAGGAGATCGACTGCAGGAGGTCGTTCAGCGAGGCGCCGGCTGAAGACGACAAGATTCAGAGCAGGAGCCCGTTCCGGACCGCTGCCGTTCCGGACCGCCGCTGGACCCGCAGGTTATTTAAGTTATTTGGGGGGGGGTTCGGGAGGGTGGGGGATTTAATTTAAAGGGTCGGGGGTGGGTTTTAGGGGGTTTTAGTGTGCCGGCTCACGATTCTAACGATTTATAACGATAAATCGTTAGAATCTGTATTGTATTGTGTTCCATAACGGTTTAAGACGATATTAAAATTATCGGACGATAATTTTAATCGTCCTAAAACGATTCACATCCCTAACTAACTCCCCAGTCTAACTCCTAAGACTAACTGCCTTAACCATATCTTCTGGGAATGAATTCCAGAGCTTAATTGTGCATTATCTAACTACAGCATGGATTAATTTTCCCTATGTGCATCATCTTGCACTTTCCACTTTAAATTTAATCTGACATTTGGATGCCTAATCTCTCAGTCTTGTAAGGTCCTCCTGCAATTTATCACTATCTGCTTGTGATTTAACTACTCAGAATAATTTTTTGTCAGCTGCAAATTTGATCACCTCATTCGTCATTCCCCTTTCCATATCATTTATAAATATATTAAAAAGCACTGCTCCAAATACAGATCCCTTAGGCACTCCACATTTACCTCTCCCCACTGAGAAAACTGACCATTTATTCCTACTCTCTGTTTCCTGTCTTTTAACCAGTTTCAAATCCACCAAAGGCCATTGCCTCCTATTCCATGATTTTATAATTGTCTTAGAAGCCTCTCATGAGGCACTTTGTGAAATGCCTTCTGAAAATCCAAATACACTACATATTTTATCCACGTTTATTAACCCCTTCAAAAAATGTAGCGGGATTAGAGAGGCAAGTTTTCCCTTGGGAAAATCCATGCTGGCTGTATCCCATTGAACTATGTCTATCTATATCTGTGATTTTGTACTTTAGAATAGTTTTCATGATTTTTCCTGACATTTCAGTCATGCTCACCAGCCATTTGTTTCCCGGATCACCCCTGGAGCATTTTTAAATATTGGGGTTATATTGGCCACCAGGTACAATGGACAATTTTAATGATAGGTTACAAATTACTAGAAATAGTTCTGAAATTTCATTTTTGAGTTCTTTCAGAATGCTGGGGTGTATAATATCTGGTCCAGGAGATATGCCACTCTTCAATTTGTCAATTTGGCCCACTATATCTTCCAGGTAAACCATAATTGGTTCATTTCATCTGAATCTTCACCTTTGAAAACCATCTCCCAAATGGGTACCTCTCCAACATTTTCATTTTTAAAACACCAAAGCAAAGAATTTAGTCTTTCCATGATGGCTTTATTTTCTCTAACTGCCCCTTTGTTATTGTTTGTAAGGATTTGGGTGGACCCCTGGACTCTATGGCTGCTGACCATGCCCACGGGGGAAGTCTCTTGAGGGGCCATAGGTCAGGCTCAGCTTTAGGACACACACACAGTTAGTTCTTTATTAAACAGTATTGAGGAGCCACCAGAGGTGGCGGTAGTGAGCAGGAATGTAGCCCGGCTGGGCTTGTAGTCCCTCAGGCTCTGGAACAGCAGTCCCACAATGGCTGTGCTATAGTGGAGAGAAACTGAGATCGTGAGTACAAGCAATATATGCAGGGTTCAGGAATAGAGCCTCGTGGTATAGTACTCACACAGTGGTCTCTCGGTAAGGAGCACAGGAGCTGGAATAAGGCAGCGAGGAGCGAGTACCTGGTTCCAGGGAACAGCTCTGAGAGAAGTAGATGGTAACTCACTGATGGTATAGGCAGCGGTGTCTTCCAGGCAGAAGAGAAGTCCAGGTAGCGAGTCCAGGAACATGGGCCCTCGAGGAACGAGTACCGGTTCCAGACAGCGACCTGAAAGAGAAGAGAGAGAGGCCCTCGAGGAATGGGTAACCCAAATAGAGTAGTCCAATAGTGGAGGCAGAGTAGCTAGGTACGGAGAGCAAATCCATCTGTTAGGAAACCTTTGCTAACTCGACGGCTAGCAATCGCATAGGCTATTTGTATCCGGGATGCGTAATGTCATCACAGGGAGATGCCCCTGAAGTTCGCGCCAAGGAAGGTACTTGAAGCAAGGCTGCGCGGCATGCGCACCTTAAGGCAACTGGACAAGCATGGCGGGAGGCAGCGCCCAAGCCAGACCGGGGACGCCGGAGAGGATGGCAGGCAGACGCCGCGGCAGCCAAATGTCCGTCAACTGCAGGAGGAGCCGCCAAAGAGGTAAGGAGGGCGGAGTGGAGACTCCTCTATCATCTAACAGACCAAGTGGACACCCTTGTAGGCGTCCTGCTCCAGATAAATTTTAAAAAGATTTTATTATGCCTATATGGCTAGCTTCTTTAAACCTTCTCTTAGCCTATCTTATCAATGTTTTTCATTAACTTGCTGATGCTTAATGCTTTTTGCCATTTTCTTCAGATGGATCCTTCTTTCAATTTTTGAAGGATGTTTTTTGGCTAAAATATCCTGTTTCCCTTCACCTTTTAACCAAGCTGCCCTTCATTTGGACTTCCTTCCACCTTCCTTAATGCATGGAATACATCTGGATTGCGCTTCTGATATTTAAACAATGTACACACCTATTGTATACTCATAACCATTGCAGCTTTACCTTCAGTTTTTTCTATCTTCATCATTTTATCAAAGTCCCCCTTTCGAAAGTTTAGTGCTATAGCTGTAGATGTATTTATTTTCCCCATAATTGTAAACTGTATGCCAACTAGCCATTTCCTTCAAATATTTGAAAAAATCAAAATTTTGAACCATGTCCCATTACACAATATTTGAACAAGTGGTTTATAGACCTTCATAATATCCCGCGGTCTCTTTGAGCATCTCTGCTCTTTTTAAGCCACTTGTGGATCATCTTTAACCATAGGTCTTTAAGTCACCCATATTCAAATTATTTTTTTTGTTTTTATATTTTTGTTTTTTCAGGCAATTTTTCATTTAAGTAAAATGTGCCATACGGTATTAAAGTATTCTTGTCATTCCATTTTTAAGTGATAAATTCAAGGTACTTCCCTTCCTAAGGTAACAGAGCACAGTTCAATGGAGGGTGCTGCCCTTCCAATGGTAACAGAGTACAGAGACTGCTCTCATATAAAAGAGATGTTGTGGGGTGATCCTGTATGAAAATAATATGTGGCAGAGCATGTTTAGATGAAGACTGGTTTAAGTTTGAGTACAGATTTAGATTGAGATACTGTAGAGGGGTGAAAGTGGGATATGGAAAGTTGTGGATAAGAGATACTTAGAATAAATTGTAAAAGGGAGAAGGTGATTAGTAGGGGGGTATTGTCCTCACAAATTGTGAGTATTAACAGGGTGGTGTTGCTCTTATGTGTGTTGGTGGTTTTAATGGGTGGGGAGCGTGTGTGGTATGAAAGAGTATGTTTGGAATGGGTTATTTTTAAGGTGTTGGCTGCTAGTTCATTGGTATTATGATGGGGTAATAATGCATATGATGTTGCACATGTCTTTGTACTAATGATGTACTTACAGATACATTTGTGAAGGTTACATGTATGTAATTATATTAATACATTTCTTAGAAATATTTATAAATGTGTCATTGGTAAATGATGTAAATTGCTGATTAAACTGATGTATTAAAGTTTGTAGATTATTGATATGGGATTCCCTATGTGTATGTGTGTATTGGGTAAATATAACATCAGGACATGCTAGACAGTTAAAGTTCCTGGATGGAATAAATGACTGCTTCATGGAGCAATTGATTCAGGAACCAACAAAAGAGTGAACTATTTTAGATCTAATTCTTAGTGGAATGCAGGATTTGGTGAGAGAAAATAATGGTGGTGGGGCCACTTGGCAAAAATGATCATAGCATGATCAAATTTGAAGGAGTGGACTGGGAGGGAACTTCCCTACCCCCCTCCCTCGACCCATACTCCCTCCCTCTTTCCTGTCCTCCCCGACCCCTTAAAAGATCCTACCTTTGTTGTTTGTTTGTTTAAGAACTTACGTCAGTTCCTGAGCTTGCATAAGTTGTGTGCACCAGCTGCCTGCCAGTGCGCAATCCCCCAGCACAGTGGCAAATGGCCACTGTACCGGCCGCCTCCAGCTCCACCCCTCCCCACCTCCCGGACCACCCCTCCCTGCCCCCGGGACTGCCCCTTTTGCGAGGGCTCGTCTCTTGTGTGCATAACACAGGTTATGCATGCTTCTGGGTCCCTTCTAAAATGCATGAGGTGCGTGCAAGGCCCAGCCGTGCGCATAACCCACGGAACTTACACATGGGTGGGGGGTTTTAAAATTTGCCCATAAGTCTCTTGCAGGATCTTTATCCTGTTGGACTCAGTGCCTTCCCTAACATAAAGTGCTACTCCATCCCCAAATTGATCCACCCTATCATTATGGTATAATTTGTACCTTGGTAAAGAACTGTCCCATTGATTATCCTCCTTGCGCCAGGTCTTTGAGATACCAATTATGTCTACCTCTTCATTCAGTGCTATACACTCTAACTCTTCCATCTTCCTTCTTAGACTTCTGGCACTGGCATACAGAAATTTCAAAGTATGTTTAATATTTTTGTATTAACAACCTGCTTTTCAGTTGAAGGGATAATTTGGAATATTTTAAATCAGGTGGTTCTTTACTCATAGGCAGATGGACTACTTTTGCTTTTATTGGAACCTCTCTGTTGAGATGCCCTAACTTTCCTGTTCCTCCCTCAGAACCATGTGTTGCTGAGTGACTGTTGGCCGTCCCCTTTATTCTAGTTTAAAAGTTGCTCTATCACATTTTTAAAGGTGGAGCCTATCCTTTTGGAAAAGATTCCCTTTTCCCCAAAAGGTTGACTAGATCCTTACAAAACTGAATCCCTCTTCCCTGCACCATCATCTTGTCCACACATTGAGACTCTGGAGCTCTGTTTGCCTCTGTGGACCTGCACATGAAACAGGGAACTTTTCAGAGAATGCACCCTAGTGGTTCTGGATTTTAGCTTTCTTTTTAAAGCCTAAATTTGGCTTCTAGAACTTCCCTCCCACACCTTCCTATGTCATTGGTGCCCACATGTACCATGACAGCAGGCTCCTCCCCAACACTGTCTAAAATTCTATTTAGGTGATGTGTGAGTTCTGCTGCCTTTGCACTAGGCAGGCAAGTTCCCAGGTGATCCTCACATCCAGCAATCTACATTCCTAATATTGAATCACTAACTATGATGGCTGACCTAATCATTCCCTCCTGGGCAGTAACCCTGTGAGACTAGTTCTTGGTGTGAGAAGACAATGCATCACATGGAGAGCAGGTCCTTGCTTCAGGATCACTTCCTGCTAAATCAGGCAGGTGACCTTTCTTCTCCAAGACAGCACCAGGGCTGCCAGACTGGAGTTGGGATTTGACTACTATGTCCCAGAAGGTCACCTCTATATACCTCTCTGTCTGCCTCAGCTCCTCCAGGTCTAGCCTCCAGAGATGAGACTCATTCTCTGAGAAACAGGAGCTCTTTGCATTGGATGCATACGTACAACTTCTTACTGGCGGGCAAAAAATCATATATGTGACACTCGATGCAAAACACTGGGAAGCCCCTGTCTTGCTGCTGGATTGCTGCCTTGAATTTAAGTTTGTTGAGTTCTTAGTTAAGTTAAGGTTGCTAAGGGAGCAAAAATGTGTAAATTAGATACTATTGATTTATTGGTATAATTAATTTGGTAGTGACCTGCAAGGGGGATAATTAAGCTCTTGATAAGGGCTGGGGCAATCCTGTGTTTTAGATAAAAGCCTAATTGATTTTTAATGTGACAGTGTCTCTTGCCTATAAATCAAAGGATGAGCTGAGGTGGGTGGGAGTGGCAGGGAGGAAATACAGACAGTAGAATGACTTATCTTAGGCTTGATTTTCATTATAGACACTCAGACACACACACACACTAAAGAATATATCCCACTATTTCACCTGTCCCCCAAACTTTCTAAGTCCTAAAATACCCAAAGAAATACTTACCAATCCTCTTCAGCCACCAGCAAGAAAATCTTCTCCTCTCAATGCTACCAGAAGAGACAATAGAAATGAATTTATCTAGCTCCCTGGGCTTTTTTTCTTTAATTAGGCACATATACTGACACACGCACACACATACTAAAAACATTACTTTTCCTGGCTTTTAATCAAAGCACACACAGTTAAAGTTAGTTTACTCAGCTTGTAATACTTACCAATCCTCTTCAGCCACTGGCAAAATCTTCCTCTTCTCTCAATACTCCCTCAGAAATTAGGGTTTCTAAGCTCTGCACCTGCCATATATCTTGAATTTTAAAGGAAAATGGTATACCCTTCATTTAGTTTGTTAATGATCCTCTTCTGTTGTTCCTATGTAACAACCTTTCTCCTACTTAAGTCAATCACCCTTCTCTAACACCTTCTCAAAGCAAGAGATATTAGAGAGGCAAGAAGTGTTCTCAGTTTCTATGAGGTTGTTATTCACAGAATTTGTCCAAGTAATAGAGATGTAAATCAGAACCGGAATCGGTTCGAATTCCGGTTCCGATTCACATGTGGGTTTTTTCCATCGGGCCCGATCATGGTTTTGTTTATCGGCTGCACCCGAGCCAATAAACAAAAAGCCCACCCCAACCTTTTAAAACTAACCCCTTAGCTTCCCCACCCTCCCAACCCCTCAAAATCTTTTTACAGGTAACTGGTGGTCCAGTGGGGGTCCCGGGAGCGATCTCACACTCCCGGGAGCGATCTCCCGCTCCGGGCCGTCAGCTGCCACTAATCAAAATGGCGCCGATGGCCCTTTGCCCTTACCATGTGACAGGGTATCCGTGCCATTGGCCGGACCCTGTCACATGGTAGGAGCACTGGATGGCCGGCGTCATCTTGTGCTCCTACCATGTGACAGGGGCTGACCAATGGCACCAGTAGCCCCTGTGACATAGTAAGGGCAAAGGCTATCGGCGCCATTTTGAATACTGGCAGCCGACTGTCCTAGTGCAGGAGGTCACATCCGGACCCCCGCTGGACTTTTGGCAAGTCTTGTGGGGTCAGGAGGGTACCCCAAGACTTGCCAAAAGCCCCTGGTGGTCCAGCGGGGGTCCAGGAGCGATCTCCTGCACTCGGGCCATCGGCTGCCAGTAATCAAAATGGCGCCGATAGCCTTTGCCCTTTCTATGTCACAGGAGCTACCGGTGCCATTGGTCAGCCCCTGTCACATGGTAGGAGCGCAAGATAGCGCCGGCCATCCAGTGCTCCTACCATGTGACAGGGTCCAGCCAATGGCACGATACCCTGTCACATGGTAAGGGCAAAGGGCCATTGGCGCCATTTTGATTAGTGACAGCCGAAGGCCCGGGAGCGGGAGGATGGCTCGGAGCTGGAGATCTCTCCTGGGAGTGGGAGATTGCTCCAGGGACCCCCACTGGAACACAGGTACCTGTAAAAGGTTTTTTGGGGGCGTCCGGAGGGTGGGGAAAGCTAAGAGGTTTGTTTTTAAAGGGTCTGGGTGGGTTTAGGGGTTATTTTTTGTGTGCCGTTTTTCCCACCCTCCCCCAAAATGATAAGAGAACCCCCATGATCAATATCGTGGGGTTTTCCTGTTGTTTTGGGGGAGCCCCCGATTTCTTACGATTTTGATATTTTCAATCGTCCAAAGCCCGATTCACATCCCTACCAAGTAACGTTTGGACAAATCCTGTGAGTAAAATTTTCCACTCCGCTGAGTGGATATATTTTGACTTGTCATCAATCAACTAAAATGTAATCAGATGAAAAGCAGCAGGAAATAGGGCATTCCAGGGGCATGTTTAAAATGTATCCAAGTAGTGTTGATATCTAGGAGATCACATAGGGAGAGGGAATGGGGATGGATCAGGGACAGAGAGAGAGGAAGAAGGAGGGCAATGGGGATCAAAGGAAGGAAAGAATTGGAGAGAATTGGAGATCAGCAGAAAAAGATGAAGAGTGAGAGTGGATTGGGGAAAGAGGAAGAAGGATGGATGAATGGATGGAGAAAAGGAGGAGAGAGGAAGGATTGGGGAGAGAAAGAGGAACATAGCCTGTTGCATCCACGGGTAGTCACACACAGCCTGTTCTTTCACTTACACCCAACTCACCAGTCTCTTCTTTCATACACAAATACTGTATATCCACTGTACCCAATATGCTCTCTTACTTACATCTGTTGTGTTTGTGGGCATCGTGTGGACCCTTAGTCACAATGGAGATGACTCCTCCCATGGGGAGGGGCCCTGTGGGGAACCACAACGATAGGCTAAACTCAGAGAGCAGACACTTGTACGTGGAAAGCTTTATTGTACTGCTGTAGATAGATGGAATGAAGCAGGAAGGAAAGGCACTGAAGTCCAGCAAGGTGCCAATATGTTCAGACAGTCTCAGATGTAGAAGTCTCACCCAGATATTCAAGGTAGATAGGAACCCACAGTGCGGGAAAGCCGAACCTGGTGGGTGAGTTGGAGAACCGGATCATAGAGGTACTCACAGGAGCGTAGTTCGGGATTCTTCCTGGCAGTGGAAATGGTGGGACCGAAGGTCTGTGGTACAGGATACACTGGACTGATAGGCCCTCGAGGAGCGAGTACCTGATAGTACAGAAGATCCTGAAAGAAATACAGAGAGACCCCCGAGGAGCGGTTATCTAGTTAGTAGAAACTCCGAAGGGTTTGGTGGAAGTGAGAGGCCCCTGAGGAGCAGGGGCCTAGAGCTTCGTCAGGAACAAGATTCCCCGAGCATAGCGAGGTGTCTAAGTGAGCAACTTAGAGCGGTCAGAGTAGCTAAACCAAAGTCCTTTATTTATATATTTATTTATTTTAAAGTATTTATATATCGTTTTACCAATACAAGAATGACCAAAGTGGTTTACAATAATAATAAACAAAATCAAAAGTTCAAATAATAAAATAAAATAGTAAGACAAAGTTTGAATAAAAATACAATCTGCATCATGATCAATATAGAATAAAAAATTTTAAATTATAGCAAAGAAAAAGTGCTAACATATTTAACTATTATTTTAAACAAAAGTAAAGAACAGAAAGAGGAGATATATTATCATATTAAAGAATCCTCTGGTATTTAAAAATCGAATCTAAGGTATCCATGTGAGTGGTTTAGGTTGATGGCTACTGAAGGAGATCAAACTTTCCAAATCCTACCTTGAAAAGGTAAGTTTTTAACGCTTTCTTGATAACTCAACGTAGGTAGCATAGTGGAGGCTTAAATACCTGAAGGTGCTGACGTCATGCAGTGGGGACGCCCCTGAGGTTCCCGCCATGACGTGTACTTAAGCATAGGCAACGTACATGCACGCACCCTAGGAGGCCACAGGAAGGAGCATGGCAGACTGGGACGCCCATGCTGAGTTGGAGATGCCGAGGGTTTCGGCACTCGGCACCGGAGGCAGCCATCTTGCCCAAGGAGGAGGAAAAGGGCAGAAAAGAGGTAAGGCAGAGCAGTCGCAGCCGTCTGCGACCAACGGACGCAACAGTACCCCCCTTCAAAGGGTCCCCTCCAAGACCTCTTCCAAGTGATTTGGGTTTTCGTGGGTGTGCCAGGTGGAATTGACGTACCATGTCCTTATCTGTGATGTTGGTCAGCGGTTCCCATGAGTTCTCTTCTGGTCCATAGTTCTCCCAGGAAATGAGATACTCCCATGCCTTGCCTCTCTTATGGACATCCAAGATGTCATCCACGGCATATTCGATGTCGTCCTCAGTGTCCAGACTAGTTGGTTCTGGGGTCTTTTTGGAGAACTCTGAGAGCATCAAGGGTTTTAACAGAGAGACATGGAATGCATTGTGTATCTTCATAAATGGAGGTAGTTTCAAACTGTACATCAGATTCCCTAATCGCCGAAGGATAGCAAAGGGTCCAACATAGCGAGGTGCAAAACGTGCTGAAGGAAGTTTAAGGCGAAGATACTTGGTACTTAACCAAATTTTGTCTCCAGGCTGAAACTGTGGTGCCTTTCGATGATGAGCATCGTAGGTTCTTTTTGCTTTCTGTCCTGCTTTGAGGAGTAGCTCCTTCGTTTGCTTCCAAAGTTGAGATAGCTCTGCTGCAGTAGTCTGTGTGGCAGGAGAAGCCACAGATAATGGACTTGGCAGAGGAGGCAGCGGTTGTCATCCATAGATGAGCTGGAAAGGGGAAGATCCCGTAGAAGTAGCAGGATGCGAGTTGATAGCAAATTCTGCCCAAGGCAGTAATTCATCCCAATCGTTCTGCCTTGAATTGACATAGGATCGCAGAAACTGTTTCAGCGTTCTATTCATTCTCTCAGTCTGACTGCTAGACTGAGGGTGGTAAGCGGAGGTTAAGTCCAAGGCGATGTCAAATTTTTTACATAAAGCTCTCCAAAACTTTGCAGCAAATTATACTCCTCTGTCGGATAGGATATGCTTAGGCATCCCATGAAGGCGAAAGATGTGTTTAATAAAGAGTTTTGCTAACTATGCAGCAGTGGGTAATCCTGGTAACGCACCAGAAGCGACAATTTTGAAGTTCTGCTGCGGGACGGAGATGGTTGTGGCCAAAGAGCATTAGTGAATCCCCTGAAGAAGGCGATATTAGACGCCGAAACATTGCCAATGTTGAGAGTCAAATAGCATGTATAATGCGTAGGGCAGCAATAGAAAAAAGAAATTGTTTTCGGATGGGAGTCAAATAGCGCATGTAACGTGGAGGGCAGCACTAACAGAAAAAAAGAAAAAAATAAACTGTTTTTGGATGAAACATTGGAACACCGTGGTGTCGGCTAAAGTAGAAGATAAGTTGATCATAAGTGATTTGGGAGACGTGCACTTTTTATAAAGACTTTTAAAGTTTGGTGATTGCACAATGCATGAATGAAGCAATTTTAAATATACAAAAGAATACTGGGAAATAGTAAATGAGGTGATCTTAAGTGCAATACACATGAAACTTATTGCAGCCCTTTGTGGGCAAGAGACAGACGACTGTAAGTGCACATTATTTTTTTATACTAATTCCCATATTTTAATATATAAATTAATTTACTGAAAAAGATTGGATTCCTCAAGGGTGTTGGTTTAAAGTTGAATAACTCTACAAAATGTGCCATTTTCGAGAAGTGGTCAACTGTGACCCAAATGGTGTTGTTTCCATTGGATGGTGGTAGTTCTTCCACGAAATCGGTTGTTATATGTGTCCAGGGTTCCGTGATCCACTGGGCTAGGCCAGGAATGGCCTGCAAGGCCGTGAGCTGAGCCAAATCCATGGAGTTAGCAACTTGTTGTGTTTGTGGTGTCATGTGGATCCTTAGTCGCAATGGAGATGACTCCTCCCACAGGGAGGGGCCCCGTGAGGAACCACAGCGATAGGCTAAACTCAGAGAGCAGACACTTGTAGGTAGAAAGCTTTATTGTACTGCTGTAGATAGATGGTATGAAGCAGGAAGGAAAGGCACTGAAGTCCAGCAAGGTGCCAATACGTTCAGACAGTCTCAGATGTAGAAGTCTCACCCAGATGTTCAATGTAGATAGGAACCCGCACTGCAGGAAAGCCGAGCCTGGTGGGTGGAGTTGGAGAACCGGATTGTAGAGGTACTCACAGGAGCATAATGCGGGTATCTTCCTGGCAGTGGAGATGGTGGGACCGAAGGTCTGTGGTGCAGGATACACTGGACTGATAGGCCCTCGAGGAGTGAGTACCTGATAGTACAGAAGATCCTGAAATAAATAGAGAGAGACCCCGGAGGAGCGATTGTCTAGTTAGTAGAAACCCTGAAGGGTTTGGTGGAAGCATGAGGACCCCGAGGAGCAGGTGCCTAGAGCTTTGTCAGGAGCAAGATTCCCTGGAGGCTAGCGAGGTGTCTAAGCGAGCAACTTAGAGCGATCAGAGTAACTAAACCGAAGTCCTTGCCAACTTAACGTAGGTAGCATAGCGGAGGCTTAAATACCTGACCCCCCCCCCCCCCCCCAAGGCTTGCCAATAATCCCTGGGGGTCCAGCAAGGGTCCGAGAGCAATTTCGTTTTCGGCTGCCAGTAACCAAAAAGGCGCCGATAGCCTTTGCCCATACTATGTCACAGAGGCTTTCGGCGCCATTGGTCAGCTCCTGTCACATGATAGGAGCACAAGATGGCGCCGATGGCCATGTGACAGGGGCTGACCAATAGCGCCGAAAGCCCCTGTGACATGGTAGTTCGGGCTATTCGGCACCATTTTGAGGCGCACGGCTTGCACCGGGCACGGACGGCAAATGGAACCCGGGACCCCGCTGGACCACCAGGGATCTTCGTAAGTCTTAGGGAGGGATCGGGGGGGGGGGGTGTATTATAGTTAATTTAAATGTTTGGGGTGGTTTGGGGTGGTTTTTAATTTAAAAAAAAAAATTTGTGCCCCTCTCCCCAGGCAAACCCGAAAACGAAATTTCCCCGAAATTCGGGGGGGGGGGGGGGGGGGGGGGGAATTTCATTTCCGGTTTCGGGGCCTCTGAAACAACGCCGTTTATTTCGTGTTTCGGGGACTCCGAACCACGAACGAATTAGGAAATTTCGTTCAATTTCCTAAATAGGGCGAAAAACGAACCACATCTCTATTAAGCATAGGCAACGTGCACACATGCACCCTAGGAGGCCACAGGAAGGAGCATGGCAGACTGGGACACCCATGCTGAGTTGGAGATGCCGAGGGTTTCGGCACTCAGCATCAGAGGCAGCCATCTTGCCCAAGGAGGAGGGAAAGGGTAGAAAAGAGGTAAGGCAGAGCAGTCACAGCCATCTGCAACCGACGGACGCAACAACTTCTGACCCTATCCTCTCTTTTTCCTTCCTGCCCCATCCCCATTTCCTCTCCAACTCTCACCTCCCATAACTATGCTTTTCTTTCACACTTCCCATCCCATGTCACTCAGCTCTTCTGTCTCTCTCCACCCAGAGCAAATACCTCTTTCTGACTCCCACAGCATGTTCCCTTCACTCACCCCACAGTAGACCACATTTCTTTCCACTAGCACATTTTTCTCTCTCCCCAACACCTATTTCCATATCTTCACTTAGTACATATCCCCATCACATATTCCCAGTACATAAATTAATCTCAGAAACCCAGGAGATATATCCATTATCCACCTCTACCCAGCACATTCTCGCATTGATATTTTCCACAGACACCACTACCCTCTGTCCTCCCCAGAAAACCCTTTTTTTCTTATCCTCCTCTTCCCAGGTAATTCTCACAGCTGCTGGTTGTCTGGCAGTAGAAGAAAAGCAATAATGTCTCTGACCACATCATCTCCTCTACCACCAGAACCCAGACTAGCAGTCTGGAGCACATGGGATACTGTAGTTCTGCATGGTTCAAAGTATGACTCTCTCTCCCTGCTGCAGAGAAAAAGGAAAAAGCCTTAGGAGGTAATTTCAAAAGGATTTAATTGCATAAAACTGGGTTTTACACATATAAATGGATTTTACTCCCTTTAAATGGGCTTTTGAAAATTGCTACTTTTACATACATAACTCCTTTGAAATTTCACTGAATTTTCAAAAGGTTTAACATATGTTAATATACTTTAAATATGTAAACAGGCTTTTGAAAATTGCTAAGATATATGGTACTTTTATGCATGTAACTCCTTTGAAAATTCACTCCTGGGGTTCTACTGCTCTCCCTCTAATGCCATCCAACAGATGAAGAGTGAGTGGAGGGGAGAGAGGGGTTTAATATGGGAGAGATGGGGAGAAGGAGGATGACAGAAGGGAAGGAAGAAGGAACTTCTGTTCCCTCTGTGTGCATTCTTAACCATATGCTCCCTCAGCTGTCTGTATCTTACTCGGCTCCAATTATAATTTCCCTCATTTTAATGGTAACTGGCAAATTCAACGCCATGGGTCAGATTTTATGACCCTTACTTTGAACATAGAATTCTGAGAAACCAGGGGTAGTCAGTATAAATGAGTTCTGCTTGTTTCTCCCTGTTTGATATATTCTAGCACTATATCAGACAGATTTTAAAAGCTGCCCGTGTATGTACATATCTCCCGGTATGCGCACAAGGGGCAGGGCATGGGCATGGGCTAAGAAAAGGGGCAGGGCATGGGCATTGCATGGGCAAGGGGCAGGGCATGGGCATTCCAAGACTTTAAGCATGAAATGTGCATGTATGTATTTATGCGTACATGTGCATGTCCATAGAAAATTGTGTGCACATCTACGTGCAGTCAGCCTGTTTTATACCATGCATGCATATACATACGTATGTTATAAAAAGGCCACGTACTTTGGTGGGAAGGCAGTATATGCATGTATATGTGCGCCCACGTGGCTATTTAAAAGTTACTGTCTCTGTGTCTTTTGATCGCTTTTAAAGTCCTCACGATCTGTACTTCTGTTTGAGAAGATGAGAGTACATATAGATATAGATAAATATTATATATAGATAGATAGATAGATAGCTATAGATAGATATTTGCATGCAGAAAGGGGCCGATGCAAAATAAAGCAAGGAAAGCGGGCACTGAAAAGTCAGCGCCCAATTTCTTAATGCGCACATGGCACCCGCAAGGGTGGGCACCATGCAGTATTATAATTAGGGGGGTCACGTTAGCAGCGGTCTGCCGGTTATGAACACCGATGCCAATAAACTCGGCGTCGGTATTGATAACTGCAGTCCACCAGTTAGGAAAACCGATGCCAAGTTTATCAGCGTCGGTTTTCATAACTCAGCTAGCCAGTAATGAAAACTGACGCCAAGCATATTGGCATCGGTCTTCAATGCGGCCTGCTGGTTTGTTTGTTTTTTTAATTTTAAACTTATAAACTTTTTAAAAAAGTACAGAAAAGCATTTTTTTCTTCTTTTCTGTACTTCTTTTCAATGCACTCAGCTATTAAAGCCTGCTCCAGGCAGGCGTTAATAGCTGAGCGATAAATGTGTGTCTGAGACGCACATTTATTTTTTTCCATTTATTTATTTATTTATTTTATTTATTTATTTACTTATTTGCATTTGGAGTGAATGAGTAATAGCCTCATTCACATGCTTTTGCATGTGATGAGCTCTATCCCATTCACTCCGCATCCGACATGCGTTAAATAGGCCCTAATCCCCCTATTGCATTAGGGGGTAGATTAGCACCTATTTAACCCGTGTCCGACTGCGGGTTATACAGTGCGCTTGGCTGAGCGCACTGTATTGCATCGGCCCCAAAGTGTGTAAGGTCTAAGGGATTATTAAAAGAATAATTGAAGGTATTTTTGACAAATAGGGAATAAAGGTGTGAGTTCAAGTAAAAATAAATTCTGAATACCATAAAAGAGCTAGTATTGATACTTTCTGCCCCATCAGCAGAGTTTTGATGACTTATTTTATCTGGCACGCAAAAATCAGAGCTATGAATAAAATGATCTTTTCTCTCTTGACTAATTTTTGATTGGTGCATTCTGTTTGTTGCTGAAACATAATTAAAGCTGCCAAAATATATTTTTTAAATATATCTCTCATTGTTGGATCCTTCCAAATCTAGCTCATGGATTGTAAATCATTACTTTATGTGCCTTGTGGACTGCATCAACTTGACAAGAATTCTTGTTGGCCTGGTCTCTGAATAATCACTTTATTCACAAAAATAGTCAACAATGTCAACTGAGTTCAGTTTTTGAAAAAGTTTTATTGCTGATTTTGCTGTACTTACTAGAAAAAAAAATATCCCAGTAGGTTTTGGATTATAGTCAGTTTAAAATGAGTTTGTATTTCCATTTTCAGGCTTCTCAAGACTGATGTATTTCTGAAAAGAAATTTTCAGCATTTCCCAAGGTAGAAAAGAAATCACAGAACAGCTGGCACCAAAGCCATTTTACACTGAAACTCTACATTGCAGCTATATCTTTATGATTGTGAGAAATAATCAAAGAACAGTAAATTTTAAGAGTAATGTAGATGGATACATGAACTTTGGTAATCTGTCTTTTTTATGTTAGGTTTTTTTAAGGTAAAGTAATTCAGCACTATTGTGTTTTACTCTTAATTAAATATAATATTTGATGGCTGGTGTTATTTATTTTAGCACATAATATGACAGTACAGATGAAACTACTTCAATAACAGATAGCAGAATTGTTGAGATAATGAGTTTTGGTTCATTTGAAATAAATCATTAAGTTTATGGCAAGAAAAAAAAAAATATCCAGATAAATGAAACTAAAATTGCCTTTGATAATAGGAGAATCACCATGCACAGCATCTCAATGAGCTATACATTAGAGATGTACTGCATTTCTTATAATAAATCAATCAGATAAGCACTCCAAAGGTTATTTTTCTGAATAAAGCACAGTTCATTGCATATTTTTTAAGACCTATGCAACAAACTGCATGCTTACTTTCAGCATGCACATTGTAAAATATGGTTTAGAACAATTTTCAAAGCAATTTGTACGTGGGGCAAATAGCAATTTTATCGCTGTCTAAAAATTGGCCTTTTCCCCTATAAGAGTTAAAACCCTAAGTTTATTGTTGTATAATACTATATTTTTTCGCCACATTTAGGGAAGGTATTTCAGGGTTGTGTTTAAGAAGGGAGGAATATGATATATGGAGATTTGTATTTTCTCATCTACACATGTTGTTGTCAATAGAAAATCTACCCACACAAAAAACAGGTGCAAGAGTCCATGCATGTTTTGTATCCGTGGAAAGTTTAAAAGGGAAAATATGTCTGTACTTTCTCTTTGGAACTTGGTGCAAATTTCATGGGTATGCAGCATGGACATTGACAGAAAATGTATAGCAACCGTGCTAGCTGCCTCAAACCCCCGCTTCTAACTGACCCAAAATGAAGATCTGGTTTGCAGGGATACAATCCCTCCTGATCCCCTCCCCCAAGAATGCAGAAGCACATTTTGAGGTTACCAATTCCACACCCACCCCTCTTGAATGGCACTAACCTTTCTGCTCTGCTGCCAATCCTACTGGTGAAGAATTCAGTGGTCCCATTGACCAGTATGACCACTGAATTCAGAATGATGCCTGCGACATTACATACCAAGCACAGTAAATCTCGACAATCCCTTTTGCTGGAGAAAAAAGGAGGCACCTCTGAAATGGAAGATAACCCATTCCGGAGGGGAGGGGTGAAGACTTGTTTTACTAATGTGTGTGCATCCCACATCTCCTTGTGCCGCCCAATGCAATCTTCTAATGAGAAAGAGATCGAAGTAGCATACAAAAAGTGTGCGCAAGAGAGAAATGTGTGTTTCTGGTACTCAAAAGTTGGAGCATGGGCATCTAAATTGTGCATCCCAGCTTACTTAAAGTTATAGAAATCTACAAGCATTGCAGATTTTGTAACTTCATGTAATGCACAATTTAGGCGTTCATGCGCCCGCCACCCAATGCACCCAAAAGTAAAGGAATCAACCACAGTTTTTTAAGGGTGTCTTTAGCTAATCATCATGCTCCGCGCCACTAATCCCTACATACATTTTTAAATGTTTGTTCTAATCCCAAATACCTAAATCTTATGCTAATGCCACTAAAGAATCCTACCCTATATGGGGCACATTTATTGCAATATAGAGGACCACATTTTTTAAGTTTCTAATGAGCCCTTGATTGTGAGTAAACTTTACTCCACCTTCAGAGCTGGACTTCATTTTCCAACTTTAAAAAAATGTGTGTTGGGCGCCCAGCCTTTGGTGCGCTTTTCTGCATTGAGCAGTTATAGCTAATGTTTTGTTTCCATGCAATTTAAATGCAATGGGAACTATTTGATATGCTTTGGTTAGTGCACGCGTTTTAGATAGGCTTGTCTCCTTGCTGCATTGGATGCTATTATTGTGCATCTGAAACACATGCCAAACCATGAGTAAACCCATGCGCTAGGCTAGGCATACTTTATTGCATAGTCCTGAGAATTAGGATCCAGTGGTCTGCAGATCATCCCTGCAAGCACCTCCAGAGATGCTTATCTGGATTGGTTATAACCCAGAAAACAACATGGGGTAGATTTTTAAAGAAGCGCGTGCGGGGTACATTTGTGCGCGCTACCCGGGTGCACAAATATACACCCGATTTTATAACATGCACGTGCTGCCGAGCACATGTTATAAAATCCAGGGTTGGCGTGTGCAAGGGAGTGCACACTTGTGCACCTTGCACGCGCTGTGCCCTAGGGGAGCCCTGATGGCTTTCCCCGTTCCCTCCAAGACCGCTCCGAAATCGGAGTGGACTCAGAGGGAACTTTTCTTCCGCTCCCCAACCCACCTTCCCCTCCCTTCCACTATTTAACCAACCCCCCAGCCCTACCTAAATCCCCCTTACCTTATTTCAAGTATTTACGCCTGCCTTTGGCAGGCGTATCTTGTGTGCACCAGCCAGCTGCCGGCGCACCATCCTCCGGCACAGCGCTGTGCCGAAGGCCTCGGTCCCACCTCTGGACCGCCCCCAGACCTGCTTCATGCCCATGCCCCTGCCCTCTTCCCGCCCCTTTTTCAAAGCCCTGGGACATATACGTATCCCGGGGGTTGCGCGCGCCACCGAGCCTATGCAAAATAGGCTCGGTGGGCGCAGGAGGGTTTTTAAAGGGTTATACGCATATATTTCGTGCGTATCCCTTTCAAAATCTACCCCCTTATGTGGAAACTGATTTATATTCTTATTCTTTTGTGAGTAGAAAACCTCATAAACATTGAGAGCTTTCTCTGTTTTTTTTTAAAAAAAACCTCTTGTACTGCTTCTTTGCAGTTTTCAATTTGCTTTTTCTGCAGTCAAAATTGTATTATATGACTATAATAATGTTTTAATCATTGGTCTCCACGCACACACACACTCAAAAATGCTGATATTTATACTTTTTTTTTTTTAATTTTTAATTTTTTATAATTAAGCAAAGGACACTTATCATTTCAGTATTGCAGTATTGCAGAACGTTGGAGTGTCTTAGGGTTGTTCCTACACTCCAACATTCTGCAATACTGAAATGATGTGTCCTTTGGTTAATTATAAAAAATCAAAAATTTCAAAGAAAAGTATAAATATCGGCATTTTTGAGTGTGTGTGTGCGTGGAGACCAATGATTAAAACATTATTATAGTCATATAATACAATTTTGACTGCAAAAAAAGCAAATTGAAAACTGCAAAGAAGCAGTACGAGAGTTTAAAAAAAAAAACGGAGAAAGCTCTCAATGTTTATGAGGTTTCCACTCACAAAAGAATAAGAATATAAAATCAGTTTCCACATATGATGTTTTCTGGGTTTGACTTTTTTTGAGTACATCATATTACACAGTTTATTGATGATTGTTATCTGGATTGGTCAGCAGGATGTGCCCAAGGATAAGTGTGGTTTTTGGTTGGAGTTTTGAGCAAGTAGGAGTAGTTGCTGGAGGTGATGCCTTTTCTAGGCTCCACAGTCTGATACCAAGGGAAGGAGGCATAATGCTGGCTAAGCACTCCATGGTCTATCAAGAGGTGTCCCTGGAGAGTGATATAAGTTTGAGAAGAGCTGCTTTTGTGTTTTTGAGTGTTGTTTTTGGATCGTGCTCCTGCCTGAGGAGGTCTGCCTTGGGAGGTCAGGAGAGTGCTATGACTCTTTTCACCCAATTAACAGGCCGATCCAGTTAAAGTCTGCGGGGAGAGCGGGTGCGCACACAGGCCACTCGCCTGTGTGCGCGATACAGTATTCAAATGAGGCCTGGCGGTAGAAATGGGCAAAAGGAGGCGCTAGGGACACTAGCACGTCCCTAGCGCCTCCTTTTTGACAAGAGCAGCGGCTGTCAGCGGGTTTGACAGCCGACGCTCAATTTTGCTGGCGTCAGTTCTCAAGCCCGCTGACAGCCACGGGCTCGGAAACCGGACGCCAGCAAAATTGAGCGTCCGGTTTTCGACCCGACAGCCACCGGCCGACTTCAAAAATTTTTTTTTGCTTTTTTTAAAAACTTTTTTTACTCTTCGGGACCTCCAACTTAATATCGCCATGATATTAAGTCGGAGGGTGCACAGAAAAGCAGTTTTTACTCCCTTAAACCTAGGGCCCCAGATGTTTACTCCCTTAAACCTAGGGCCCCAGATGTTTAATCCTCCTCCCCGCCGGAATGAATGCTGGCATTCCAGGGCCATTGAACAGTGTGATGCAAAGGCGAAGGAGACCTGGGAGTTCGAGTGGCTCTGAGGACAACAGTGTGCCCATGCATTCCAGAGGTCCCCAATGAGGGAGGTTACATGTGCAACAGCTATGATTGCAAACTTGCATGCATGCACACTGTATGCACAAACTTTTAAACACATAGGGGAAAGAAGTTCTAAGGGGGGAGTGTGGGCTGGAGTGGGACTTATCCATATACTTTTCTATTTTTTAAATATGCACACAAATTCTCTCAGCAAAATTGCATGCACCAAATAGTGGGTGTAATTGTGTGTGCATAGCTTGCTGGGATAATTTTCAAAATAGATTTATGCATGTAAATCTGCTTTAAAAATTGGTGCGCAAATATTCACTGCTTAACATACATAATTTACAAAATTACCCCCATAACATCTCTATATAAATCCATAGTTTATCCACACCTTGAGTACTGCAGGCAGTTCTCCATCTCAGAAAAGATATAGCGAACCTAGAAAAGGTTCAAAAAAGGGTCAACAAAAATTATAAAGGGGGCTAAACAGATTAAGGCTTTTCAATTAGGGGAAAAGACACCTGATAGAGGATTAGATAAAGGTTTATAAATTAATAAGTGGTGTGGAATAAGATAGCTGGTCTGTAGATACCAATGTCCTCCCTATTTTTGTATTTGAAGAGAAATAATATCTGCTTTTCCCCAGTTCTCTGGGCTACTCATCTCTAAAGAGTG
Source organism: Rhinatrema bivittatum (assembly GCF_901001135.1). Taxonomy (NCBI): domain Eukaryota; kingdom Metazoa; phylum Chordata; class Amphibia; order Gymnophiona; family Rhinatrematidae; genus Rhinatrema; species Rhinatrema bivittatum. The sequence goes on from NC_042623.1 coordinate 102,939,609, forward strand.
ATTAAAAAGAACTGCCAATTATAATAAATCTATTGTAACAAAACAACTCTGTCTTCTCATCAGTTCTATTAGATATCTCTTCGTAAGGCCATTATAACAAAAACCCAGATCAAGTTAAAGTAAAAAGAAACCATAAAATTATAGTTTGCTCATCTACTCTGTAGAAACCCAACACAATTAGAAATACTGAAAAGTCCTTCCCTACCAAGCACCTCTTTAATCTAACTGTAATAAAAAGGAAATTTGCCATCCACTTGCATAGCTGGTATGCAAATTGAGCAAAGCCCTTCTTTTTCTCTATTCTCTTCAGGTCTGCCTGACTCTCCAGCTCCACCCCTCTTTCTCTGATTTGTCTATTCCACTCTCTGCTTCTACATATGGAAAATGAGCTCCTTCTCTCTCTTTCTCTCTGGCTGTACTTTCTAGGGATGTGAATCGTTTTAGGACGATTAAAATTATCGTCCGATAATTTTAATATCGTCTTAAACCGTTATGGAACACAATACAATAGAGATTCTAACGATTTATCGTTATAAATCGTTAGAATCGTGAGCCGGCACACTAAACCCCCTAAAACCCACCCCCGACCCTTTAAATTAAATCCCCCACCCTCCCGAACCCCCCCCCCCCAATGACTTAAATAACCTGCGGGTCCAGCGCGGTCCGGATCGGCAGCGGTCCGGAACGGGCTCCTGCTACTGAAATCTTGTTGTCTTCAGCCGGCGCCATTTCCAAAATGGCGCCGAAAAATTGGCGGCGGCCATAGACGAACACGATTGGACGGTAGGAGGTCCTTCCGGACCCCCGCTGGACTTTTGGCAAGTCTTGTGGGGGTCAGGAGGCCCCCCCCCAAGCTGGCCAAAAGTTCCTGGAGGTCCAGCGGGGGTCAGGGAGCGATTTCCCGCCGCGAATCATTTTCATACGGAAAATGGCGCCGGCCATACGCGTATGGCCGGCGCCATTTTCCGTACGACTGCAGGAGGTCGTTCAGCGAGGGTTCCGGCGCCTCGCTGACGACCTCCTGCAGTCGATCTCCTGCCGGCGCCATTTTCCGTACGAAAACGATTCGCGGCGGGAAATCGCTCCCTGACCCCCGCTGGACCTCCAGGAACTTTTGGCCAGCTTGGGGGGGGCCTCCTGACCCCCACAAGACTTGCCAAAAGTCCAGCGGGGGTCCGGAAGGACCTCCTGCCATCCAATCGTGTTCGTCTATGGCCGCCGCCATTTTCGGCGCCATTTTGGAAAATGGCGCCGGCTGAAGACAACAAGATTCAGTAGCAGGAGCCCGTTCCGGACCGCTGCCGTTCCGGACCGCCGCTGACCCGCAGGTTATTTAAGTCATTTGGGGGGGGGTTCGGGAGGGTGGGGATTTTAATTTAAAGGGTCGGGGGTGGGTTTTAGGGGGGTTTTAATGTGCCGGTTTTGCGATTTTACGTTTTTTTGATTTTTCACGATTTTTCACGATTTTTCACGATATTTTACCCCCCCAAACGGCAACAATACGATTCCCTCCCCCTCCCAGCCGAAATCGATCGTTAAGACGATCGAGGACACGATTCACATCCCTAGTACTTTCTACCTGCGTCCCTCCGTCTGTGTAATCAGTCCACTCTCTACTATCACACAGTACACCAGAGCTCAGTGTTCACTCTCTACCACCACATATCTCCTATACTTCCAGTATTTTCTCACCTTAGATGGGCTTTTACTATTAGTATACATATAAATCAGAGAGATCATTACTTTTATAACAGTGGACAACCTCCTCCTCAGTGAAATGAAAGATGAATCACTAGATCAGTGCACACTGTAATTCAGATAGAAACATGACAGCAGAAAAATACCCTATGGTGTACTTAGTCTACCCATCTATCCAACTAATTTAGCTTTACAATTCCCATCACTCACTCAGAGAAGCCCTGAATTAAACCTATGATTTCTTGTATTCATCTACCATTGTTGTCTCCACCACCTCTACTGGAAGGCTGTTCCATAAATCCACTACCGTCTCTGTAAAGAAATTTTTCCTGAGATTACTTCTGGGTCTACCCCCTTTCACTGTCATCCCATGCTCCTCCCCCATTGTAGAGCCTCCTTTCCATTGAAAGAAGCTCACATTTGATATATTTAAATGTCTTTATCATATCTCTTTATCTTGCCTTTCCTCTAAGGCAGGGGTGGGCAATTCCGGTCCTCGAGGGCTGCAAACCAGTCGGGTTTTCAGGATATCCTTAATGAATATGCATGAGAGAGACCTGCATACACACTGCCTCAGTTGTATGCAAATCTATTTCATGCATGTAAGTGAAAATGTATATTATAAAATAGCCTAGGCGTTAGGGATGTGCATTCATTGGTTGATTTGTTTCATTTGTTTTGGCAGTACATGCATATCTCGTGAATGGAGGGTAGGTGTACAAAACTGATGGTATGCACTAGAGATGTGAATCATGTGATCGATCGTCTTAATGATCGATTTTGGCTGGGGGGGAGGGAATCGGATCGTCGTGGTTTTGGTTTTTTTTTCGTAAATCGGGGGAGGGCGGGAAAACCGGCACACTAAAACAACCCTAAAACCCACCCCGACCCTTTAAAATAAATCCCCCACCCTCCCGAACCCCCCCAAAATGTCTTAAATTACCTGGGGTCCAGTGGGGGGGTCCCGGTGTGATCTTCTACTCTCGGGCCACGGGTGCGTTAATAGAAATGGCGCCGGCTTGCCCTGTCAGGAACAAGCTGAGGCCTTTGGCAGGTGGCAGGCAGGCAGGCAGGTCAGGAACAAGCTGAGGTCTTTACCAGAAAGTCAGCCCAAGGTAATACCAGGGAGACGAACAATGAACACAGGAACAAGCAGGCTAGGAAGCAGGTACAAGCAGGAACGGAACCGGAACAGAAGGATCCTGGAACGAGAAGGAACAAGCAAGCAGGAACACGAACAAGGGCAATATCAGGAACAAACCGACCCGACTGCAAGGAAGTGAGGCCAGGAACTTCCTTATAACAAGAGTTCAATCAGGGTGCACCGTGGAACTAGACCCCACCCTGGAACCTACATCAGGGTGGCTGGTCCGCGCGCACGCGCATAGGGGCGTGGCTAGCTGCTGAGATGCCGAGACCTGGCGTGAGGCTCGGCGCACGACTGAAGGCCCGGCAAACGCCGCTGCGGGATGCTGGGGCCTAGCTGGACATGCAAGGGCCGCGAGGGAGACAGGACCGGGACCTGCTGTGTGACCCCGAAGGTGAGCGGTCCCGGGCGCGGGATGACCGCAGGCGGGGCGCGTAACACAGGCGTGTAGGTATTTGCATGTACATCTCTTGGCCCTGCCCCAGAATGCCTATTCCCTGCCCACACCATGTCCATGCATTCCCCCTTTTTCATTCAAAATGAGATATTCATATATCAGGAGATGTGCACGCATGAAGATGGCTTTTAAAATCGAGTGGACACGTGGATGTCCTACATGCACTCACATCTCCCAATTTTGGTGCATGCCCAGCTTTTATGATTCACCTCTAATTTCCTAAATGCATTTTTTTTGCATTAAATCTTAGCTGCCCTAGAACTTTCCTCAAGCTTCATTAGATTCCTTCTCATGTTCTCCACACCTTCCTGGCTGTCTTTCCTGTTGCAGATTTTGGTATCATAGCAGAAAGGCAAACATTCATCAACAATCCTTCTGCCTTGCTGCTCACAAAAATGTTGAAAATAAATGGTCCAAGGACTGATTCCTAAGACATACCACTAGTAATGCCTCCCTTCTCAGTGTGAACTTCATTTACCATCTCCTTTTATTACCTCCCACTCAGTCAGTTTCTAACCCAGTCAGTACCTTCAGGTCCCATATTAAGGGTGCTCAATATATTTATAAGGTGCCTATGCAAAATAGTGTTAAAAGCCTTACTGAAATCCAAGTACACTATATCTAGTGCTCTCCCTTGATTCAACTATCTGGTCACCATATCAAAGAAACTGCTCTGATTCATCTGACAAGATCTACCTCTGGTAAAATCATGCTGTCTCGTGGCTTGCAGTTTATTGGATTCCACAACCTGCTTTATCCTCTGTTTTGGCAACGATTCCATTAATTTGCCCACCACAGAGGTCAGACTAACTGGCTTGTAGTTCCCAGCCTCTTCCTTACTTCCACTTTTATCAATAGGAGGCACATCTGCCTGTTTCCAGTCTTCCAGAGTTACCCCAACTCTAAAGAAGCACTGAAAAGGTCAGCCAGTGGATCTGTCAGAACTTCTCTAAATTCCCTTAGTACCGTCGGATGCATCCCATCTGGCCTCATCGCCTTTCGTTAGCTCCTTACTTCTAATATTATTTGCATTCATACTATGTAGTCTTGCTTCTGTTCCTTCCACAGTGAACACTGAACAGAAATATCTGTTAAGCAATTTCATTTTTTCCTCATCAACCTTTTCAGATTCCTCTCATTCACCTCTGAGTCTCACAATGCCACTTTTGCACTTCCTTCTTTCACTAGCATATCTAAAAATAGTTTTGTCCCCCCGTTTTACCATATTTGCTGTTTTTCCTCCCAACTGAATATTTGCAGTCTTTCCTGATAACATTTCCAGCTTCTTTTTTCCTGATATTGTCACCTGTCTACCTCTTTCTGTGATCTCTTGTACTATATGAATGCTAATCTTTTTCTCCCATACCTTTTCAGCCACTTCTTCAAAACCCATAGAGGCTTCTTTTTCTTCATCCATTATTTACTTTCCAAACAAAAAGGCTAGTTGCCTTTATAATATCTCCTTTTAGTTTTGTCCATTGCTCTTCTCTTTCCCCTAAATTTTCCCATCCAGCTAATGCTCATTGATATACTTCCCCATTTTTTTTAAATTGTTTATTTATGATTTTAACATGTAAATACAATACATTACTTGCTATAATGACTTTTACAGATGGAGTACTCTATACATATTTTCAAATCCATACTACATATTTCAAAAGAATCACTTTTCATACATCCATCTGAGATTTTAAAGAAAAATTTAGAGAAGCATTTAAACATTATGAGCAATTATTTAAGCAATAAGTATAAAAAATGTAGGTTCCTAACCCCCTTCATTTATACTAACTGACATTCCTTCAATCTCCCAGAAGGGATCTGAGATGCTGAGGGTCAGTAAATTGATAATTCTTTCCATTCAATTTTATGGCACATTTACATGGGTAGCGGAGAATATAATGACCGCCCTTCTCATTTACTTTAGCTCTTAATTCGAGAAACAGCTTCCTTCTAGCTTGTGTGGTTTTTACTAAATCAGGATAAATCCATATTTTATTCCCGTAAAAGGTTTTTAACCTTTTGAGGAAAAAATTTTTTAAGATAGTATCCCTGTCTGAAATAAATGCAAAAGTTACCAACATAGTACCTGTTTTTTCAACCACAATTTCATCTTGAGATTTTTTTAGGAGATCAGACAAATCTATAGTGGATTCAACATTTTCTCTACAATCTTTTACATTATCTTGTGTCAAATGAACCTGATCCTTTGTTTTAACTGTAATACTTATATAAAATGCCCTTACAATAGTGGGCATACTCTGACCAGTTATATTCAAAATTTTCTCAATATACATCCTAAACAATTCTATAGGAGAGATCTTATTTATAAAAGGAAAATTGACAATTCTGAGATTCAAGACACGTGCATAATTCTCAATATTTTCAATTTTCCTCTGCATTTCAAATTCGGCCTTAATTTGTTAAACTTGAATCTTTTCCACCTTCAAGAGGTGTTGATCAAAAATATTATTTTGCTTTTGCAAATTAATCAAGGCTGATGAATTACTCAACTGTATCATTTGTTTCATTAACAACTTTAGATAAATCCTTAATAGAAGAGTCTAACTTCACTAAAACATTCCACAAAGTATCCATGGTTATTGATGTAGGTCTTACTATTATTTCTTGAGATTTTGCTTTCCCCTTCATATGTTTCGGCACCTTAGCAGATTTTACATTAATTTCTAGTTTACTCTCTTTAGTTTCAATTATTGAAGGAAGAGTCTCCCCTTCCAATACTTCTTTCCCATTTAATATTTCACTAACCTCTTCCAAATCCAACCCATCCTGGGAGCTTTCTGGCAAACTGGGGGAAACTTCCCCTTTTTTACCAGGAGGTGGTGGAATGTCCGGCGCTCCTGGACTCAAAGAGATATTATCGGCCAATAGGGACAGATTTAGCTCCATTCCCGCCCCTATAGCTGCCCCCTCTACAGGAGCTATCTGTGGGGAGTTCAAACAGCTACTGTCCTCTGTCCTTGATCTAAATTTGGTGTACTTACGGTTGGCTTTAATTTTGCCTTCCGTTTAGTATGAGGCATTTATATAATAAACAGATCAAGGAACTTTAGGACTGTTATACCTGATTGTCCCTACTTATCAAATGCTTCTCTAACGAAGGCAAAATAGATCATTACCACAAAAAAAACAAAAAAAACGTTTTCCTCTTTTTTTTCTTCTTTCCTTTTCCTACCTGAATAGAAAAGACAAGAAGCCCTTACCTCTATCAAAAATTTCTATATAGGCCCAGTTGGATCCAGTTGGAGCCAGTCAGAGCCGCACGCCTCGGCGACTACGCGCCAAAGAAAGGCTGCCTTAGCTGTTTCCTGTAGCCCCTCTCTGTAACAAGGTCCAACCTGATTGGCTCTTGGGTAACACCGTTGGGGCAGGCTCCTGCCTACCCCCGGAAGCCACAATGCAGGGAAAATAAGAAAAGTTCCACTGAGGCACTGCCAAGCAGCTCCACACACCACAATCAGGTAATGAAAGTTCTCTTTACCTCAGTGAAAATGCCAAAGAAAGGCTGCTTTAGCCGTTTCCTGTAGCCCCTCCCTGTAACAAGGTCCAACCTGATTGGCTCTTGGGTACACCGTTGGGACAGGCTCCTGCCTACCCCCGGAAGCCACAATGCAGGGAAAATAAGAAAAGTTCCACTGAGGCACTGCCAAGCAGGAAAAAGACTCCACACACCACAATCAGGTAATGAAAGTTCTCTTTACCTCCTACTTCCCCATTTTAACAGTTAGTTTTCCTGAACCCTTTGAATGAATATTCATCTCCTGTGCTCTAATATTGAATCACACCATCTGGTGATCACTGGATCCCAGATTATCATCCACTATAACATCAGCGATACTGTCCCTAATGGTAAGCACCAGGTCCAATATTGCCCTCCTGTGTGGGTTCCAACACCAGTAGATAGAATAATTCTATCAAAGAATAAAGGATCTCCCCACTTCTAGAAGACACTTTACCTGGGATGTCCCAATCAACATCTAGCAGATTGAAATCTCCTAGCAATTGTTGTGGAGCGCTAGGAGAGCGGTCCCACTTACCAAGAGATGTGTGTTCTTGGACCACGGCTCGACCCCAGAGGAACTCCGAAGACGTGCCGCGGTAGGCGAGGCATGCCCGAGCATGGGCTGGACAGGAGCGAGGCTGGACTGAAGACTGGAGATAATGACCCTCCTCCGGACCTGCACGCTTCGAAAGACCAACAACGCAATGATGGTCTTATGAACAGTCCTCCGACCGTTCCAAGCCCTTGCGGACCTGCCGCAAGGTACGGCAAGAAGCAGCAGGCCGGATGGAGGCCAGGGCAGCGGAGACCTGAACATGGGGATTCAGACGAGACTCAGGGAGGAGGTACTTGGATGCACAGACGTAGACTCAGGCACAGACGTAGACTCAGGAACGAGGTTCTGGGATGCACAGACAAAGACTCAGGCACAGACGAAGACTCAGGAACGAGGTACTAGGCTTTCAGAAGACTCAGGAACAAGGTACAAGGCTTGCATCATGAAGCTCCCTACTCAGCCCGCCCGTGGGGCTGGTCGCGGACCATGACATGGCTTGCCGTGAGGTACCAAGCGTACAGAAGACTCAGGAACGAGGTACTTGGCTTTCAGAAGATTCAGGAACAAGGTACAAGGCTTGCATCATGATGCGCCCTACTCAGCCCGCCCGTGGGGCTGGTCACGGACCACGACATGGCTTGCCGCGAGGTACCAAGCATACAGAAGACTCAGGAACAATGTACTTGGCTTTTGGAAGACTCAGGAACGAGGAACCAGGGGTTCAGGAGGGCAAGACAGGATCCAGACTTCAGGATCAGGAGAAGCAACATCAGAGCTGGGCCACGGACATCAGGAACAAACATCAGGACTGGAACACAGATACTGGATCAGGAGACAGACCTTAGGGCTGGAACACGGTCTTCTGGAACAGTAGGTGAACATCAGGACTGCAACGTAGACAAGAAGACAAGACGAGGAGCTCCAACGAAGAACAGGAAACACAGGACCTTGAAGAAGTGCTGGAACAAGGACAACTCCTGGAGGGAAGGACAGCAGGATCCCAGGAGTGACCAACTCCTTGCGAAGGCAAAGCTGGAATGGACGCTGAGCCCTTTTGTAGGACTGAAGAGGACAATGCCCAGGGAGGGGTCAGCAGAGGGCCACACCCGGCTGGCCCTTGAAGAACAGGCGAGAGGCGCGCACCCGCGCCTTAGGAAGCTGGAGAAGAGAGAGCTGGAAGCTGGTGGTGTCCTCAGCCACGTGGAAGGTCCAAGGAAGCCAGGCAGGCAGCGGAGCAGCCCTGCTCCGAAGCTGGAGAAATGGCAGGCTGCAGGAGCGGCTCTTAGCCGCGAAGACTGAAGCAGGAAGGCAGGAAGCAGAAGAAGGGCTGGCTGCAGGCAGAGCAGAGAGCTGCAGGAAGCTGCAGGCACCGGCAGGGACGGCCTCCCTGCCGGGCGAGGACCTGGACTGAAGCAGGCCCCGACAGGGACGGCCTCCCTACCAGCTGAAGACCCCGGCCTCGTGTGAACAGCTGCGGGGACAGCCCCAGCTGATTGGGGGAAGCAGGAGCGGCAGTGGCAGTCCCCAGCCGCATGAGGGAGCTCCCGGCGGCCCGACTCTGCTGCGCAGGACCGGAGGCAGCCGGGGAGGAGCCCGGCAACGGCGGCAGGCCCGCCGCGAAGAGAATAGTGTCAGCGGCCCGACTGGCTGCATGAAGGTAAGAGCCTGCCCGCACTCCTCGCGGGCAGGATCGCAACAGCAATAGCATCTCCCCTTTCATAGAAATTGTGTGAATATCCTCTATTAAAACTTATACATTTCTTCTGTCTGTGCTGGAGGTCTATATATTTTACCAGTATAAACAGATGTTCCATTTCCTCTTTCCAGATTAACCCAGAGTGTCTCCTCCTTACCTCATAAACCTTGCAATTCTGTTGCTTTCATATTATTTTTTTATATGGTGCCATTCTTCCTCCCTTCTTTCCTACCCAGTACTTCCTGAATAGATTATAGTCTGGTAAACCTATATCCCAGTTATGGTTTTCAGTGTACCACAACTCTGTGACAGCCAATACCTCTAAATCAGCTTCTTCTATGACAGCCTCTAGATCACGGACTTTATTTGCAATACTATGAGCATCAGTATACATAGAACATAAGATATGCCATACTGGGTCAGACCAAACACTGTTTCCAGCAGTGGCCAATCCAAGTCACAAGTACCTGGCAAGTACCCAAACATTAGATAGATCATAAGCTACTATTGCTTATTAAGTACCGTAATAGCAGTTTATGGTTTTTTACTCTAAAAAATTATCCAAACCTTTTTTAAACCCAGTTACACTAACTGCTGTAACTACATCCTCTGGCAATGAATTCCAGAGCTTAACTATGCACTGAGTGAAAAATAATTTTCTTCGATTTGTTTTAAATGAGCTTCTTGCTACCTTCATGGAGTGTACTCTGGTCTTTCTATTATCTGAGAGATTAAATAACCGATTTATATTAACTTGTTCAAGTCCTTTCATGTTTTTCTAGACTTCTATTATATCCCCCCTCAGTCTTCTCCTCTCCAAACTGAACAGCCCTATCTTCTTTAGCCTTTTCTCATAAGGCAGCCATTCCATGCCCCTTATCATTTTGGTCACCCTTCTCTGCACTTTCTCCAGTGTAACTATAACCTTTTTGAGATGCAGTGACAAGAATTGCACACAGTATTCAAGGTGAGGTCTCACCATGGAGCGATACAGAGGCATTAGGACATCCTCCATTTTATTTCCCATTCCCTTCCTAATATTTCCTAATATTCTGTTTGCTTTTTTGATGGCCTCAGAACACTGAGCTGACAATTTCAATGTATTATCCACTATAACACCTAGATCTCTTTCCTAGGTGGTAACTCCTAAGATTGTGTAACTACAGCAAGAGTTATTTTTCCCTATATGCATCACTTTGTACTTGTTCATGTTAAATTGCATCTGCCATTTGGAAATCCAATCTTCCAGTCTTGTAAGATCCTCCAGCAATTCATCACAATCCGCTTGAGATTTAACTACTCTGCATAATTTTGTATCATCCGCAGATTTGATCATGTCACTCATCGTAACCCTTTCCAGAACATTTATAAATATATTAAAAAGCACCAGTCCAAGTACAGATCCCTGAGGCACTCCGTTTACCTTTTTCCACTGTGACAATTGATCATTTAATCCTACTCTCTGTTTCCTGTCTTTTAATCAGCATGCAATCCACAAAACAACATCGCTTCATATCCCATGACTTTTTAGTTTTCTTAGAAGCCTCTCATATGGAACTTTGTTGAATGCCTTCTGAATGTCCAAGTATACCACATCTACAGGTTCACCTTTGTCCACCTGTTTATTCATCCCTTCAAAAAAATGTAGGAGATTTGTGAGGCAAGACTTCCCTTGGGTAAATCCATGTTGGCTGTGTACCATCAAACCATGTCTATCTAAATACTTTGAAATTTTATTCTTTATAGCAATTTCCACGATTTTTTCCGACACTGAAGTCAGGTTCACCTGTCTATGGTTTCCTGGATCACCCCTGGATCCTTTTTCAAATATTGGGGTTACATTGCCCATCTTCCAATCTTCAGGTACACCAGATGATTTTAATGATAGGTTACAAATTATTTGAAATAGGTCTGAAATTTCATGTGTCATTTCTTTCAAAAGCCTGGGATATATACCATCTGGTCCAGGTGATTTACTACTCATCAGTTTATCAATCAGGCCTGCCACATCTTCCAGGTTCACTGTGATTTGTTTCAGTTGATCTGAATCATCACCCATGAAAACCTTCTCTGGAATGGCTATCGCTCCAACATCCTCTTCAGTAAACATTGAAGCAAAGAAATTGTTTAATGTTTCTACAATGGCCTTATCTTCTCTAAGTGCCCCTTTAACCCCTTGATCGTCAAACAGTCCAATTGACTCCCTCACAGGATTTCTGCTTCAGATATATTTTAAAAAGTTTTTATTGTGAGTTTTTGCTTCTATGGCCAAATCCTTTTCAAATTCTCTCTTAGCCTGTCTTATCAATGTCTTACATTTAACTTGCTAATGCTTGTGCTTTATCCTTTTTTCTTCTGATGGATCCTTCTTCAAATTTTTGAATGAAGATCAGTTCGGCCTTCATTATCAACCTGCCACAGGAAATTTCATTTTCCCGCAGTTCGGGCCAATTTTATTTCAGCTGCCCCCCCGAAACGAAACCCGAAACCCGCCCCAACCTTTCAAATTTAATTAATTACAACGGGGGTTGTAAATAAAAAAAAAAAAAACCAAAACCATCTCAACCCCTCAAATGTAATTAATTGCAACCCCCCAAAACTTGCCAAAATTCCCTGGTGGTCCAGTGGGGGTCCTGGGAGCGATCTCCCGCTCTCGGTCCGTTGGCTGCCAGTAATCAAAATGGCACCAATGGCCCTTTGCCCTTACCGTGTGACAGGGGCTATCAGTGCCATTGGCCAGCCTCTGTCACATGGTAGGAACAATGGATGGCTGGCGCCATCTTAAAAAATGGCACGGGCTATCCATTGTTCCTACCATGTGACAGGGGCCGACCAGTGGCACCGATAGCCCCTGTCATATGGTAAGGGCAAAGAGCCATTGGCACCATTTTGATTAGTGGCAGCTGACAGCCGGAGAGGGGGAGATCACTCCCGGAACCCCGCTGGACCACCAGGGACATTCGGTAAGTCTGGGGGGGTGTCGGGCAAGTCTTGGGGGGTCAGGAGGGTTTGGGGTTTTTTGGGTTTTTTTAATGTGCCTTTTCTCCCCCCCCAAAAAAAAAAACAATGTAAGAAATCCAGACAAAATGTTGTGGGTTTTTATATTGTTTCGTCGTCCCCCTGAAATGCGATGAAATAGGAACTATCGTCTCTATTTCCTATTTCGTTGCATCAAATGCACATCCCTACTTCCAATCATTAGTTCAAATTTGATCATATTATGAGCATTATTGCCAAGCGGCCCCAGCATCATTATTTCTCTCACCAAATCCATTGAGAATTAGAACTTAAATTGCTCTCTCTCTTGTTATTTCCTGAACCAATTGCTCCATAAAACTGTCATTTATTCCATCTAGGAACTTTATATCTCTAGCATGCCCTGATGTTTCACTTACCTAGTCAATATTGAGGTAATTGAAATCTCCCATTATTACTGCATTACCAGTTTGGTTATCTTCCCTAATTTCACTTAGCATTTCACTGTTCATCTCACTATTTTTACTAGGTGGACAGTAGTATAATCATATCACTATACTCTTCCCCAATTCACAAGGGATTTCTACCCATATAGATTTAATTGTGCATTTAGTCTTATGCAGGATGTTTATCCTGTTGGACTCTATGCCATCCCGGACACAAAGCGCCACCCTGCCACCAAAATGCTCATCTCTGTGATTACGATATAATTTGTACCCCAGTATAGCACTATCCCATTTGTTATCCTCTTTCTACCATGTCTCTGAGATGCCAATTAAGTCTATGCCATCATTCACTACTATACACTCTATTTCTCCCATCTTACTTCTTAGACTTCTGGCATTAGCATAGAAACATTTCAAAGTGTGCTTTTTTATTGTATTTCATTCTGCTTTTCAGTTGACAGGAATAAATTGGAATCTTTCATCTTAGGTGAGTTTTTATTTATAGGCACTTGGACTACTTTTCTGATTATTGGAACCTCTTTGTTGGGATGCCATAACTCTAATGCTTCATTAATATCCTTAGAATAAACCTCCCTCTGAGCCATGCACTGCTGAGCGACTGTTGGCTTTCCCCTTTGTTCTAGTTTAAAAGCAGCTTTATCTCCTTTTTAAAGGTTAGCGCCAGCAGCCTGGTTCCACCCTGGTTAGAGTGGAGCTCATCCCTTTGGAAAAGACTCCCCCTTCCCCAGAAAATTCCCCAGTTCCTTCCAAAACTGAATCCCTCTTCCTTGCACCATCGTCTCATCCACGCATTGAGACTGTGGAGCTCTGTCTGCCTCTGGGGACCTGCACGTGGAACAGGGTGCCTTTCACAAAATGTTACCCTGGAGGTTCTGGATTTCAGCTTTCTACCTAAGATCCTAAATTTGGCTCCCAGAACCTCCCTCCCACATTTTACTATGTCATTGGTGCCCACATGTACTTCGACAGCTGGCTCCTCCCCAGCATTGTATAGAATCCTATCTAGGTAACACGTAAGTTTTATCACCTTTGCACTAGGTAGGCATGGTACCAGGTGATCCTCATGCCCACCAGCCACCCAGCTGTTTACATTCCTAATAATCGAATCACCAACTATGATGGCCGACCTAACCCTTCCTTCCTGGGCAGTAGCCCTGGGAAACATATCCTCGGTGCAAGAGGACAATGCACCACCTGGAGAGCAGGTCCTTGCTACAGGACTATTTCCTGCTTTCTAGATATTGCCTTTTTTTTCCCATTTTTATACAAGTGTTTGTTTTACTTATTTTATGGTTTTGTTCACCCATTCCCAATGTGCTAGTATAAAGCCCTCCTTAGTAGGTTTGCCTGTCTATGTTGGAAGGCACTATACCCGTCCTTTAACAGGTGGATCCCATCTCTGCTCAGCTGTCCTTGAAACATCATCCCATAGTCCAGGAAGCCAAAACATTCTCATCAACATCACCTGCACAGCCATTCATTTGTCTCTAGAATGTGAGCATTCCTGCCCAGGTCCTTATTCTTGACTGGGAGGATGGAGGAGAATAACACCTGTAAACCCACCTGTTTTATCCTGTCTCTCAGAACCATGAAGTCACTCTTGATATGATCTGTATGGTACCCATGAGTATTATTCATGGCAGCATGGATGAGCAGCATCAGATAGTAGCCAGTAAGCTTCAGAATTTCTCTTTTTATGTAGGTTACCTTTCCTTTGCAAGTGTATACTAAACAACTGTTTAAAACAACAAGGCCACCAAAGTTTATTAAAAACACTTTTATAACACTTCCCATTGATCTTGTTTTGCACTTTCCTTACTATTTTGCCTATCTGTAGCTTTTTTTTTTTCAGCACTGCTGTCTGCTGAGATCTGTTCTGTGATGGTGTTCGAGATTGGGTTGAGTATGCTTGGACAATCCAGGATAGTGTGGAACCATAAGAATAATGAGAGCTCTTTCCTACACTGCTGTACTGCAGATAAATCAGACAGCTTCCTGTTCTTATGTGCTTTTGATCTGCAGAACAAATTTTATGGTAATCTTCTCCTTTTGGATATTGAACACCCTCAAGCCTTAGTTTAAAGGAGATTCTTAGTATGAAAAAATAATAATTCACATCCAGCTCTAGTAAGTCACAAATCTTTTTCACATTCTTTTTTAAGTCATAGTTCCTCAACCATGAAGAATCTATCTAAATTGAAGTTATATGAGCAAAGTTAAAAAAGTACATGCTGTCAAAATCTGGGTAGATGAATTTCTACTTTACAGGAGCATAACAAGGCACAAATATGAACACAGCACCTCTGGCCTCAAAATTCATTGGGATAAAAATACTTTGTTGGTCCTTGCTTCCTGAATTTATTACTTATTGGAATGAAGGTGCTAATTTGGGCCATGCAGGAAATATGAAAACATCCAATAAATTCATTTTAAAATATCTTTTTGAGAAAGGTAATGTGGTTACAGTCCACTTGAATAGATAGAAATTGAAACAGAAACAGAGAACACAGGAAAATAGAAAATGATGGCAAAGACCATATAGCCTAGCCAGTCTGTCTATCCATACCTTCCACTTAGCTTCACAATCACTTCTTTTTCAGAGATCCTCTGCACTTGTCCCATGATCTTTTGACCTCCAACACTGCCCCCATTTCCACTGCTTCCACCACCTTCTCCATAAATAAATATTTCCTTATATTATGCTTGATTTTACATCCTTTCACCTTTATTCCATGACTCCTCAATATAGAACCTCTTGTGGATTTAATCCTTGGTGGCATTTAAACATCTCTATCATATCCACCCTTTCCTTCCTTTCCTCCAGGATATACACTTTTAGATCTTTAAGACTGTCTCCCTGCTTTATGATGAAGACAGTAGCTACCATCTGACTGACTCCATCCAGTCAGTCAGATGGTAGCTTTTTCAAGGTGTGGTATGCACTATCCAGAACTGTAGACAGTACTTTAAATGTCGTCTCACCAGGGACATAAAGAGGCAATATATCACCTACTTTTTCCTGGCTATTCTTCCCTCTATCCTTCAAAATACCTGACTGACTTTTACCATTACCTACCTATTTAACTACTTTAATAAAATCAGATTATTGCTCCCTTGGGATTTTATATCCCAAATTCAAGACCTTGAGCTTTTTTAGAATTAAATCTCAGCTGCCCAAATCTAGACCATTCCTCAAGCTTTACCAAATCTTTCTTCATTTTTTCCACATTTTCTAGGCTTTCTCCTTATCCCTGGTTGTTAGCAGGATGGGATCCATGTATTGTTTGGGATCTTGCCTCATACTTGTGACCTGGATGGTGGATTGGCCAATGTTGGAAACAGGATACTGGGCTTGATAGACCCTCAATCTGACCCAATATGGCAATTGTTATATTCTTATGTACTATATTTCAGATTTTGGTATCATCGGCAAAAAGTTTAACTTATCTGAAAGCTCTTGCACAATATCAGTAAAAAAAATGATAAACAGTACTGGACCAAGGCCTGATTCCTGTGGAACACAGCTGTTAACCCCTTACCCCACCTCCTACTTTTAAGTGACCTCCATTTATCACCACCCTTTATCATCTCGCACTCAATCAGTTTCTCACCCAGTCAGTGGCTTTAGGGACCATACCTAGGATGCTCAGTTTGTTTATAAGTTGCATCTATAGAAATATATCAATGGTCTTGCTGAAATCCAAGGACACTACATTTAGTGCTGTTCCTGATCTAACTCACTGCTCAGTCAAAGAAATGGATTATTTTCATCCAAAAAAACCTACCTCTGGCAAAACTATGCTTCCTTAGGTCACTGGATTCCAGAAACTGCACTGTTGTCAGTTTTAACAAAGATTCTATTAATTTACTCAACACTAAGGTCAAACTAACCAGCCTTTAATTCCCATTCTCTTTTTAATTTCCATTTTGCGAAAAGGAACCAAATCTGCTTGTCTTCAGTCTTTTGGAACCACTCCCAGCTCTAAAGAAGCATTTAAAATATCAGACAGTGGAGCTGCCAGAACTTCTCCAAATTCCCTTAATATTCTAAGATGTGCCAAGATGACTTTAAAAATGAAAATAGGGCAAAAGCAATGAAAATAAAAGAGAGCACAAAAACACATGTAAAACATTGATAAGGCACTAAAGGCAGGACAAAAGGAATTTTGAGAAGAAGCTTACCAGGAAGGTGAGGAAAAATAAAAGTATCATTCCAATATATCAAAAATAAGAGACCAGATCAGTGAGGAAAGCAGTCAGCCCTCTGAATGACTAGTGGGCTAAGGGTTTATCAAAGATGATAAGGCCATTGCAAATAAAGTGGAATGATTTCTTTGCATCAGTTTTCACTAGAGAGGATGTTGAGGTGATTCCCAAGCCAGAGACCTTCCTTACAGGTACAGGTAATGCCTTTGAAGTTCTAAAAGAAGTGATAAGAATTATAGCTATACTAAACAGTAACAAGATCCCAGGTCAGATGGAATCCACTTCAGTTCTAACAGAAATAAAACTAGAATGTACATACATACTTACACTGATTTAAATATATCACTAACAATGGCTTCTGGACCAGATAACTGGAAGGTGGTCAATGTGAATTCAATTTTAAAGAAGGGCTCCAGGGGAAAACCAGAACATTTTAGATCTGTAAGCATGACATCAATACCAGGATGGAAACAGTATAATTAGGAACAGCCAGCATGGATTTTGTTAAGCAAGTCACATCTCACAAATTTCTTAGAATTCTTTGAAATTCTACCTAGGCACTTGGGTGCTGGTGAACCAATCAACACTGTATATTTTCACTTTAAAAAGGCATTTGACAAAATACTGCATGAGAAATTATGCTGAAAACTGATAGGCTGTGGGATAGGGGGCAACATTCATTCTTCAGAAACTGGTTCTCAAACTGGTGTGAATATATAGCAAAGTGTCCCAAGGGTCAGTACTAGGCCTTGAACTATTCAATTTGTTTATATATTACCTAGTATATGGAGTAACATAACATATAAGAACATAAGATATGCCATACTGGGTCAGACCAAGGGCCCATCAAGCCCAGAATCCTGTTTCCTACAGTGGCCAATCCAAGTCACAAGTACCTGGTAAGTACACAATCATTAGATAGATCACAAGCTACTATTGCTTATCAACTACCGTCATAGCAGTTTATGAATTTATCCTCCAGGAACTTATCCAAACCTTTTTTAAACCCAGTTACACTAACCGCTGTAACCACATCCTCGGGCTATGAATTCCAGAGCTTAACTATGTGCATAGTGAAAAAGAATTTTCATTGATTTGTTTTAAATGAGCTACTTGCTAACTTCATGGATTGCCCCCTGGTCCTTCTATTATATGAGAGAGTAAATTACCAATTTACATTAACTTGTTCAAGTCATTTCATGATTTTGTAGACTTATATCCCTCCTCAGTTGTCTCTTCTCCAAACTGAACAGCCCTAATTTATTTAGCCTTTCCTCATAGGGCAGCTGTTCCATGCCCCTTATCATTTTGGTCACCCTTCTCTGCACTTTCTCCAGTGCAGCTATACCTTTTTGAGATGCAGTGACCAGAACTGCACACAGTATTCAAGGTGCAGTCTCACCATGGAGCGATACAGAGGCATTATGATATCTTCCATTTTATTTTCCATTCCATTCTTAATAATTCCTAACATTCTGTTTGTTTTTTGATCACCAGAGCACACTGGGCTGACGATTTCACTGTATTATCCACTATGATGCCTAGATCTCTGTCCTGGGTGATAACTGCTAAGATTGTGTTACTACAGCAAGGATTATTTTTCCCTATATATGCAATACTTTGCACTTGTCCACATTAAATTTCATCTGCCATTTGGAAACCCAATCTTCCAGGCTTGCAAGATCCTCCTGCAATTCATCACAATCTGTTAGGTTCTACTCCTCCAGAAGGTAGGAGTTAGCAATCTTGTTATGATCTACTCCTCCAGAAGGGAGGAGTTAGCAATCTGTTGTGAATCTGCTCCTATGGAAGGGAGGAGTTAGCAATCTTGTTAGGCTTTGACTCCTGAGGAAGGGAGGAGTTAGCAATCTTGTTATGCTGGAGTCCTCAAGAAGGGAGGAGTTAGCAATCTGTTATGTTTTGGCTCCTGTGGGAGGAGGAGTTAGTAAACTGATTCTAGCGGAGTGCTTGGAGAGGGCACTCAGCTGTAGAGGAATGTAGATAGGTGGATCCTTGGGCCGATGGCAGATGACTGCGCTCCCAGGAGGATATCCTGAGAGGGACCACCAGCTAGGCTTGAGTACGGAGACAGACACAGATAATTCTTTTATTAGACAGATTAGTAGAACCACCAGAGGTGGCAGTAGTGAGCTGATATGCCCAGCAGGGCTGAAGTCCCTCAGGTACTGGAACAGTGATCCCAGTGTTGACCTGTAGAAAAACTTATAGATAGTGAGTAGACAGGGTATGCTGTGTTCATAGCCAGAATTAGATGACAAAACTCACTTAAGGTCTTTAGGAAGCTCAGTATCTGGAAAGGGTTAGGCCCTCAAGGAGCGAGTACCTGGTTCCAGGGAAAGCTCTGAGAGAGCGATGGTAACTCACAAATGTCTGTATCTGCGATAGCTTCCAGGCAGTAGAGAATCTTCAGAGTGTTCAGGAACATGGGCCCTCGAGGAGCGAGTACCGGTTCCTATCTGCAATCTGAAATAGAGAAAAGAGAGCAAGGCCCCAAAGGAGCGGGTACCCCTGGTAAGTCCGAGGAGGCAGAGTAGCTTGGACAAATCCTGGCTCACCCATTAGTTAGCGTATACTGAGACCTTTTATATTGGAAGCGGATGATGTCAGCTCAGGGGGACGCCCCCGAGGTTCGCTCCCTTGCTGGTACATCAATCGGAGCGAGCGTGCGCACCCTACGTCATCAGGAACATGGTGGATCCGCAGTGTCATGCCTATCCAGGGACACCGGAGGGAGACGGCAAGAAGACGCTGTGGCTGCTAACCATCCATCAGACGCAGAGGGAGTCGCCACAGAGGTAAAGAGGGCGAAGTGAGGGCGTCGAGCAGTGATGGATGCAACACAATCCACTTGAGATTTAACTACTCTGCAAAATTTTGTGTCATCCACAAATTTGATCACCTCACTCGTCATAACCCTTTCCAGATCATTTATGAATATATTAAAAATAACTGGTTACACATCCCTGAGGCACTCCACTGTTTACCTTTTTCAACTGTGAAAACTAACCATTTAATCCTACTCTCTGTTTCCTGTCTTTTAACCAACTTGCAATCCACAAAAGGATGTCTCTTCCTATCCCGTGACTTTTTAGTTTTCTTAGAAGCCTCTAATGTGGGACTTTGTTGAACGCCTTCTAAAAATCCAAATATACCACATCTACTGGTTTACCTTTGTCCACATGTTTATTCACCCCTTCAAAAAATATAGGAGATTGTGAGGCAATACTTCCTTGGGTAAATCTATGCTGGCTCTGTCCCATCAAACCATGTCTATCTAAATGTTTTGTGATTTTATTCTTTATTCTATGCACTGAAGTCAGGCTCACCAGTCTATAGTTTCCCGGATCACTCCTGGATCCCTTTTTAAATATCAGGGTTACACTGGCCATCTTCCGGTTTTCAAGAACATCAGATGATTTTAATGATAGGTTACAAATTTTTATAAATAGGTCTGAAATTTCATTTTTTAGTTCTCTCAAATCCCTGCAGTATATACCATCTGGTCCAGGTGATTTACTACTCTTCAGTTGTCAATCAGACCTACTACATCTTCCAGGTTCACCATGATTTGGTTCAGTTGATCTGAATCATCACCCATGAAAACCTTTGGAATGGGTATCTCTCCAATATCGCCTTTATTGATGTTTCACGGGTACGGAGCTGCACGTCCGACACGGGCCATGTTTCGGCACTATGTGCCTGCTTCAGGGACTATGGGAGAAACATAATGCCGAAACATGGCCCGTGTCGGACGTGCAGCTCCGTACCCGTGAAACATCAATAAAGGCGACGACCTAGATAAGTATAAAATAGATACTGAAGAGGGTCGGAAAAGCAGCAGCGGAGAAGGGATTTTAAGAAGAAAAATTGAAAAACCTAAAAAATTGAATATACCTTTTGAATTTCATAAAAAAGCAATAGACGGAGGTTAAGGAAAGGCCAACTGTAAATCGGTTGTCCTCATTACTAACCTCCGTACAGGATAACCACCAAATAAGCATTCCCTTATATGTTTAAGGTTGGTGAATTGTTTAAAAGGGAAAGAGGTTGGTTAGTGACTGATGCAATTAATAGCAGTGGCTATTCCCTAAGAAAACTTGATTAATAGTCATTAATGGACTTCTCCAAGAACTTATCCAAACCTTTTTTGAACCCAACTACACTAACTGCACTAACCACATCCTCTGGCAACAAATTCCAGAGCTTTATTGTGTGTTGAGTGAAAAAGAATTTTCTCAGATTAGTCTTAAATGTGCTACTTGCTAACTTCATGGAATGCCCCCTAGTCCTTCTATTATTTGAAAGTGTAAATAACCAATTCACATCTACACATTCAAGACCTCTCATGATCTTAAAGACCTCTAACATATCCCCCCTCAGCCGTCTCTTCTCCAAGCTGAACAGCCCTAATCTCTTCAGCCTTTCCTCATAGGGGAGCTGTTCCATCTCCTTTATCATTTTGGTTGCTCTTCTTTGTACCTTCTCCATCTTAACTATATCTTTTTTGAGATGCAGCGACCAGAATTGTACACAGTATTCCAGGTGCGGTCTTACCATGGAGCGATATAGAGGTATTATGACATTTTCCATTTTATTAACCATTCCCTTCCTAATAATTCCTAACATTCTATTTGCTATTTTGACTGCTGCAGCACACTGAGCCGACAATTTTAAAGTATTATCCACTATAATGCCTAGATCTTTTTCCTGGGTGGTAGCTCCTAATATGGAACCTAACATCATGTAACTACAGCAAGGTTTATTTTTCCCTATATGCAACACCTTGCACTTGTCCACATTAAATTTCATCTGCCATTTGGATGCTGAATCTTCCAGTCTTGCAAGGTCTTCCTGTAATGTATCACAATCAGCTTGTGATTTAACTACTCTGAATAATTTTGTATCATCCGCAAATTTGATAACCTCACTCATCGTATTCCATTCCAGATTTATACATTTATTGAAAAGCACCAGTCCAAGTACAGATCCCTGAGGCACTCCACTGTTTACCCTTTTTCACTGAGAAAATTGACTATTTAATCCTACTCTTCAAAAACAGAAATCATACATCTCTCCTCTATTACAGACCCCACTATTGGACCCCCTGCACAGTTGACAATAAACAATATATCTATCCCCATAACTCGTTATGCCATTAATCTAGGCATAATCATTAATTCAGATCTTTCCATGAAACAACAAATCTCTTCACTCACCAAAAAATCCTTTTATAAACTACGACTATTAAAACATCTTCGACCGTTACTCTTTTTCCGTGACTATAGAACCATTCTTCAATCACTAATATTTTCTGGATTAGACTATTGCAACGCACTCTACCTAGGATTACCTGATTCCTCTTTACATTCCCTTCAATTGATTCAAAATAGTGCCGCCCGAATATTAACCAGGACCCCTCTACATAGTCATATCACCCCAATCCTCCAATCGTTACATTGGCTCCCAGTAAAATTTAGGATACAATTTAAAATTATGTCTATTATACATGGTCTGATCCATAACCCAACCTCCATCTGGCTTTGCTCATCATTGCGGATCTACAAACCTACCCGTCATCTACGTTCTCTTACCCAAAATCTTCTAGATATCCCCTCTCCTAAATTAGCAAGGCTAGAAGTCACCCGAAAACGAGCCTTCTCAGTTGCGGGACCCATTTTATGGAATTCCCTTCCCAACCCTCTTCGTTCAATTTCAAATCCTTCCCATTTCAAAAAATCACTCAAAACTTATCTTTTTCAATTAGCATTTAAAACACCCACTCCAGAATAAACATAAAGTCGCATTCACCCCTTCATTTACAGTCACCATCATACTTCTCAACTCGTTTTCATTTCATTTCCCCTCCCTTCCTTTGCTTCCCAACCGTTCCCTACTTTTTGGACACACTCTGTCATTTCTCTACCCCCTTCCCTTTCCCCCCCCCCCCCCCCCCTATATTATTAGAAAAGTCCCTCGGCAACAGTTTTTATATTTTTATTTATTTTATTAAACACGTGTTTATTTTTAGCCGGAATTCATTCCGGCTATTAAGCAATTTTATGTATTTTTAATTTTATTTAATTATTACCTTTTTCTTTTTATTCTTTTATTTAATTATTTTTCTCCAATGTAAACCACTTTGACAAAATCTAATTTTATAAAGTGGTATATAAATTCCTTTAAATAAAATAAATAAAATAAATACTCTCTATTTCCTGTCTTTTAACCAGTTTGTAATCCACGAAAGGACATCGCCTCCTATCCCATGACTTTTTAGTTTTCATACAAGCCTCTCATGAGGGACTTTGTCAATCACCTTCTGAAAATCCAAATACATTATATCTACCGTTCACCTTTATCCACATGTTTATTAACCCCTTCAAAAAAATGAAGCAGATTTGTTAGGCAAGACTTCCCTTGGGTAAGGTACAAAGAATGAAACCAAAATGGTGAGAGGATTGGGGATCTCTCATACAAATAAAGGCTGAAACACATAGGGCTTTTTATCATGGTAAAAAGATTTTGGCCTTGGGGGGATGGGATGGAATGATAGCTTTCTACACAATTATAAATGAAAAAGAATAAACCACAAACAAGTAGTTATTTACACTTTCTAAAAATACTAGAAATAGGGAACATCCAATGAAACTGTATTTAAAGGTTTCAAGACAAACACAAGAAAGTATTTCTTTAGTCAGCAAGCAGTTAAAATGTGGAATCATCTGCCACTAAATCTAGTTACAATAAACAGCATAGCAGGGTTCAAGAGGGGCCTAGACACATTCCTGGAAGACAAGAACATAAATGGAAATTAGAAATTTATTGGAAGCCAAGTGGTTCCACATTTTTATAGATCTTGTTTACATCTGGTGACATCAGAGACAGGATGCTGGGCTAGATGGACCACTGATTTGACCCAGCTTGGCCATTCTTCTGTTCTATCCTGCTGGGAACTACTTTCTTCAGAATTAATATTTTCCTTCACATAATAAAATAGATTATGGTTATAAGGTCTGGAAGCAAGGCTGAGTGACAAAAAGACCCCCAAGGTGCAGATTGTTATTTAGATTTTCTTGTAGAATGGGTTTGCCAAATGTAAAAGTTCTTATCGCAATTAGTACATCACAATGGATTATCTAATGATTGTGGGATGATTTTCCAAGAAAGTAGTGAGAGCTGCTATACTTAGAGACCATTTCCCATATCATTGAGCTGTCTTCAGCATGTTCTATTTCCTGATTTTCTGGTTTATACACTTCTACCTTGGTACAATATTTACTTCTGTAACTTATCCCGCGTGGATTGAGGATTAATAAGACATCATCATTATTGTTTAAAGAAGATGATACATTTATGCAAAAATGGATCACCATTTTAAATAAATGCTCTATTGATTTGATCCTTTTAATTGAAGAGTATACCAAGAAATGTGTCAAAGAAACAACTGATCAAATTTAGGAACTGACAAGAAAAATAAAAGTAATTGTATCTCTTCAGTCATTCAACCAGTTGTTAGCTTAACAAAGATAAACTTTAGATTGATTTAAGACCTCTTTAAAACAACTGAAGATGAAGAAATTAAATAGAGATGAAGGGGATTGCATTTCTAATAATGTATATCGATGGTTGAATAAGGTGGAAAAAGGGCCCTCTGAGAAACATGACCTTTGATCATTCAAGCGATGGTTTATCAAATGATTAAGATGATGGGGGATGCCCTAGAACCACCGTGGGGCTTACCAAATCCATCCACCTTTTTTAGAACAGTTCCATTGGCCTCAATAGCCTCGACGATCATTCAGAGATAAAACCAAGATCCTATTAACCAAGCTTATATAACTTGGAACAGCCCTCAAATATGTTCACAAACATGTCAGAATCAATAGTGATAAACTTATCCTCTATGACATTAACACAAGCTCAAGAAGAAGTATTAAACTTTGGCTTATCATATGTAGTTACAAATATTTACGACCAGTTTACGTGTCAAATTGCCTTCTTCAAATTTATTCTATCTTTACAATTCAGACTATTTTTTTTTTACTCAACTGACAAACCAAGAGCCTTCATCCATTGTTTTTTCAAAATCAAGGTGGATGTCTCCAACATTATTAGATGCCAAAATTCTAATTTTTTGAGATTTAGTTCTTAAGGATCCGGCAACAATTGATAATCTCACAGTGAAGACACATTTCAAATTACAAGTTCATCATCAATCGGCACTTAAAAAACTATCTTTGAATTCTCAGTAAGAAAATAAAATGCCAATAAATGTGGAGGAATAGTGATACAAAATCAGGTTCAATATTATGCTGAGCTATTGGGACAGATGGCAGGTTTGAAATATTACATCACTTAGATCATAATCCAACTATAGATTTATAACATTGTATTGAACTATTGTTGACACCAGATTATTCTCCTTTTCTAACTACTAAAGAACATCAATTGTTTTGTTCCATCTCCACATACCCTAGTTTTATATGGGGTGCTAAAGGTTCACAAAGCTTTAAATAAATCTCCAGTTAGACCTATCATTTTTAGTAATGGCTCTTTCTTAGAGCCCTTGTCATTTTTTTTTTTTAGAAAATTCCTAAGACCTTATATGATTTAAATGAGATATTATATACAAGATACCACTGAGATTAAAAAAAAAGTTTACCATCATTGTCTTCTGATATTATACTAGTTACCATGGATGTGGTTTCATTAAATACAAATGTTTCACATGATTCAGCTATGAGGGTGATCACAGACACTCTAGAGAAAACAAACAAGAATTCTTGAGTTTCAACTCAGTTTCTGTTGAAAATAGCAGAACTGGTGATACAATTTTTCTTTTCTATTTAACAATGAATTATTTCTACAAAGGCATGGATTAGCAATGAGATCATCCATAGTCCCATCAGTGGTGAATTTAGTGATGTCTGAGTATGAGGAAACCTTTATTTATATGTCTCCATTATTCTTAAAAGTGCTTATATAGATGAGAGAGATAGATGACTTAGTTTTTATTTGGAATTCCTCGGTGGAAGAATTAACATTTTTCATAAGTGAATTAATTCAGTGGATCAATTTTTCAAATTCACAATGACCCAAAACTCTGCTCAAATTGCTTTACTAGATCTCATGATCACTAGAACATCAGAAAGGTTAACTACATTTGTTTATTGCAAAGAAATGGATAGGAACAACTGTTTGAATTTTCAGTCTTTTCATCCCACTGCTTTTAAAAAAAGAATATCGGTAGGTCAATATTTCAGAATCAAACACATTTGCTCTTCTTTAGATTAGTTCAACTTTCAAGCATTCCTCTTAGCACAAAGACTTTTTCAATGTGGCTATCCAATTTCAGCGGTAAAAGTAGCAAATCAGACAGCATTATACTCCGATCGATTTTCACTGTTACAATATCAATGTTAATCCGATAAGTCTCAATTAACATCTGTACTTCCACATTCAAATAAGCCAGCTTTGACTGCCTCGAGAATTAATCCAAAAAATCAAAAAGGAACCAAAAAGGTTCACTCACTGTGAAAAACATTTATGTGTGTGCTATTACTAAGCTTTTGTATTTTTAATTATTTATTATTATTTTTTTTTTAATTTTTTACACCTACATGAACTGTGGAATTCTCTTTATGAATTGAAACCAGAAATTTTTTTTTTATAGAGGGGTTGGAAGGGTCTCATATAATCGTGTAGGCAACCCTGCCTCATTTGGCATGTTATAATCATAGAACCGCCAACCTCCTCCGATTATTTTGTGCCCTTCTATGCAAATATTATGTTTCAAAACTTCAATAATTTCTACTATGTTTAGATTGACATCCAGTACAAAATGACTCAACTAGAAGCAGGTTGTTCTTTGTTGTTTTCAAATACCACAGCACCACCATTGATATTCAATCAACTATGATCTCTGATCCTTCTCTTATTGAGAACTAACTCTATTCTTATTACTGTATGTCAGATCTCACAAGTTATCAATATCCCAACATATACATGTTTTGGACGCGGATGCATCCTTCCTCAGGGGATGTTCCGGCGAGTGATGTTTAAACCCGCTGTTGAAACAAAATAAAAAATTTTAATGTGTAAATATTACTTTCCTTAAGTTGCTTATCTGAAGAGGCTTGTCCGTTTTCAAGTCGCTTGCCTTCTTAACGCGGTGCCCCGCTCCAATTTCCTGGTATGTCTACTCCATTGGTTGGGAGACTTTGCTGATAGCAGTCCTTACTGATAGCAGTCCAGATGTTAACTGAACATGGGCTGTGCAAGCTCTTGTTTTATGGGGTAGATCAGAATTACTTTTGTTGTCCTCCTATAGGAAGTAGTTTCATTCGCTAGTCCAACCAATGATGTGGTTTCTCTACGTCTGCTATGCACGGACTTGATGGAGAACTACCAACCAATGGTGTTGTTTCTCTACGTCTGCTATGCACGGACTTGATGGAGAACTACCAACCCACACTCCTTGTGAATATAACATATTTGTCGGACCTGGTTGGAAACTGCCGGTCCGTTTATTCTTGGGGACTAACTATTGAATGAATAATACAATCATAAAGTAATTGACGACAAATTCAGTTCATCATTCATGCCCTTCGGGTTGGAAGATCTTAAAGTGTAAATCCAAAACAATTCTAGATGGTTTAATCGAGCTCTTAAATCGCCACCCCGCTGTGGGGTGGACACTTGTTCAAGCATTGTCCATTTGAGTTCCCATATATCATGAGATGCTAATGTTAAGTGCTGCACCATGGGGGCTGTCAACTTGGCAGTGGTGTACCGGGATTTATGTTCACTCAGTCGAATTCGAACTGGCCGCGTGGTGTGGCCAATGTACAGTTTTGGACAGGGACACACTATTGCATAAATGACATTGTGTGAATTACAGTTGGTGTTGCTCTTACGCCATACTTTATATTGTGTAACTGGATCAGTCTATTCTATTCCTACGATGCACTGGGCGCATTAACTGCAATGTCCACATGTTTGATGGCCTGTAATAACTTCAGAGGAAACTTCAGATGAAACGGGACATGATAGTGTTCACTCTCATTTAACAACTAACATTGATTAAAACTATGTTACCGAACATTATGGCACCTGTGTAAACTGATAGAGGTTAATAGCATTTCTTTTGTGCCTTAATGTAAACCGTTGTGACGGTATCCACCTTAACGACGGTATAGAAAAAGTTTTAAATAAATAAATAAATAGTTGTGAGTGCACCAGCATGTCTCGGATGTTTCTACCCCTAGACATAGCAAACATGGGGATTTCTGGAAATTCTTCGTGTAAAGCCAAAATATGCCAGTGTTTCTTGATAGCTGTTATAATTGCTCCTGTGGCTGTAGATTGTTGCAGGACATATACCAAGCAGTCAAGTTCCTTTTCAGTCGATAGACCAATAGTTGTTGCCAGTCACTGAACTTGGCTCTTTTGTATGCTTTCTGGATGGCCTTAAACGGGTATCCCCATGCCTTGAATCTTATTACGGCGGTTACTACCCCAAACCAAATGTGCCTGATACTTCGCTTTCGATGCATATCCAGCATGGCTCTCTGCTTCATGGCATGGGAGAAAGGCTGATACATCAAGCATTTCCAGCATAGCTCTCTGCTTCAACAGCAGGGGAATAAGAAAAGCTGAGGCTTCACGCATATCCAGAATAGCTTCAACTGCAGGGGAGAAGAAAAAAAAAAAAAAAAAAAGATTCGCACTCACAAAGCAGGGAGTAGCTGGCTTGTTACGGCAGTTACTACCCTAAACCAAAAGGGCCTGATACTTCACTTTCAATGCATAACCAGCATGGCTCTCCGCTTCAACGGCAGGAGAGAAGAAAAACAACCAATAGGGGCTGTATGACATAGTCTGGGTAAAGGGAATAAACATGGGTGTAGCTTGCTTATTGCAGTGGTTACTACCCCTAACTAATCAAGCTAGGTATTTCACTTGGATGCAGCTCCATCACTGCTCTCTACATTAATGGTGGGGGTGGAAGGGAAATAGAACCAAGAGTTAAGAGAAAATGATAAGTATGAGAGAAAAAAATGTGTGAAGCTTGCTGGGCAGACTAGATGGGCCATTTGGTCTTCTTCTGCCGTCATTTCTATGTTTCTATGTTTCTATGTTTCTTTCTTTCAGGATATTGGCTTGTGCTTCATATTCCTCATTCGTGGAGCAAATTCTCCTGATCCTGAAAAATTGGCTCACTGGTAAACCCGTTTTAAAATTGTATGCATGATGGCTAGAGAACCTTAACAGGTTGTTTCGATCTGTATCTTTACGATACACAGTGGTATTTAGAGTATTCCTAATTTTTGTGATCCTCACGTCCAAAAATGTAATGCTGCTTGATGAAACTTGGGCTGTGAACTGCAGGTGACTATCCACAGTATTAATCTATGTAAGAAATTTTTGAAGTCGTTGATCTGTCCCAATCCAGATGAAAAAAATATCATCAATAAATCTCAACCAACAGACAATGGGCCTCATTTTCCAATATCGCACGCGATACCAAAAAGGGGTGTTACCTTATGCTAATATGCATGTGTATCACAAATTGCAATAACAGCTATGCAACATACTCTTAGTGCAAGTTGCACTATTAACCCAATTTGGGCTACATTGCCAGTATATATCATGGAGAGAGAGAGAGAGAGAGAGAGAGAGAGAAACTTGCTATAGTACCTCTTCCCTAGACAGGTATTTGTATCCCTATGGGAGGCCCACCTAGTAACTCGAGGTGGGGATTAGGTATGAGTGTAGGGGGTTGGGGGCCACTTTCACATTCAACATGAGACGTACGAACAGAACAGTGGTCTCTTGTGAAGAATTGCTGGCCTTTGGAGTGATGAAACTCACTCCAAGATGAGATTTGGACAATGTTCTCTCCACCTAGCTTGATGGACACTCTACCTGGGCAACAACAAGCTAGGTGGAGAGAACATTGCCCAAATCTCATCTTGGAGTGAGTTTCCTCACTCCGAAGGTCATCAAATGTTCACAAGAGACCACTGTTCTGTTCGTATGTCTCACTCTGAAAGTCAAATGGCCCCTAACCCCTACACTCCTACCTAAACCTCACCTCGAGTAACTAGGTGGGCCTCATATAGAGATATAAATACCTACCTAGTATGAGTGCTTTTTTTTTTTAAGCTAGGTTCTCTCTCTCTCTCTCTCTCTCTCTCTCTCAGTAGAAATTATAATAATGCTGGCACTTACTGCAAAGTGCAAAAAGTTATCACAATTTGCAGTAATACCCATGCAAAGCATTGAGATAGCACACTTTGCAATAAACAGCCTATTACCATATTTAGTGCAATATTTAGTGCATTTTGATAAATCCATGCCTAAGATAATAAGTATCTTTGGTTTTAAATTAACAAATTTGCACTTTCAAAGTTTATCTTTCAAAACAAATAACAAACTACAAAAATTATCTAACAAATCTATGATTACAAATACTATATGGGTATTAGATCAATCGAAGTGGTTTAAAAATACAAACCAGATATAAGAGAACTCAAGACTTACGCATATTTCATATGAGATCTCTATAAATTTGTGAACTCTTAAGCTAAGCATTGGCTCTGTATACCATGGTTTGGCATTATGACAAGCCAAAGCATAAGTAAAGGGAGAGGAGGAATAGGACTGGGTGTTATGAATCAGAAACACAGGCCGGAGAGCTGTGCAGGAGTAGAAGGCGGCAGGATGCATCGAAAGGCACCAGGAGAAGGTGAAAATAAAACCTGGGGCAATATCACGCCGGAGGACTGAGCTCACAGAGCAAGTGTGTATGATCATAAGGGCTGGAGAGATAGCTACAGAGCCACTTCAAAAAGATCATTCACAAGATGTTACAATATATGAAAGAAATCTATTCAGCTGCTTGAATACAGCAACAACCTTTAAATCTAACTTACCTCTCTAACCTCTTCAGTATCATTGGATGTTCAAAATATTATTCTGAAATACATATTGCCCTTGGCAGATTCAGTTTCTAGTTTGAATATGATGACAAATACATTTTAATTAAAAGAAATATTGAGGACAATGAAACTGTAAGACAAACTCTGTACCTCTGTGTGCTGAATGTCTGTAGACTGAGATGTCAAAAAGCAGTCTATAATTGGTCAATACCTTTCTAAACTGTCAATGTATCAAAAGAGCCCAGCGTGATGTTTGCTACTGGGAAGTTTGCTAGAGTGCCAAATTGTCTAATTTAAATGGTAAGTCCATGAAAAGGATATCGAGCAGTGAAATTTGACAAAGGTATGCAACATCTTTTAAACTTCCAGGGGTAAATAAAGAAAGGTTTTGAAGTATACGATTTTGAAGGGTCACTTAGATGTGACAGTGTGTTGCCCATTCATTATTGTATTTCATCTGGAGAAGGAATCCTCCCAGTTCTCTTGAAGAGAATAATACAGTATTTCAGATTGGAATTCATTGACGGGAAAGAGCTGATTATATGTTAACAAGGAAGTTAGAAAAAAAAAAGATTTGTTGTTGATGTTAATTATCATAATGTCTAGACATCCTGTACTTTTTTTGTTTAGTACAGAAGCTATTATTTGAATATCACAGAAAAAAATCACAGAAAAAAATAGACACTTGCAATATTGAACTTCATTGTGAATAAGCATACAGGTTACTATTTTTTAAAATCTTTATTACATAAATCATGCATATCCTAATTTTTTAAAACTACATAAAAATTAATTTTCAGATTGTACTTCATAATAAAAGACTATATAAAATACAATCAATTATTATTCTAATATATCATCCTATCTACTTATTGTACAAAGAACCAAAATGGATTAAGGACTTTGTTTTCAATGGTTATTGGTATTGGTATGAGTGTATCTGCAATCCTAAAGCAGCAATGGTAACTAGTTTTCAAAATATCAACTTTTCTGTTTCTTAGATCTGTTGCTTCCTCTTTCTATCTTTTTTTCAAGGTATCTGTCATCTTTTTTTTCCCCAGATTATTTTGATTGCTATGTTTTCACAAACGTTTGAAAGAAAAGGTTTGTATTTTCAATCCCGTCCGCATAACTTTTGTAAAAATCTGTTTTTCCAAATCCACTTTTAAGTTGTTTGCCCAGTTGAAAACAAGACACCCATCTTAAATCTCACTTTCCTGGTGAAAAAATTAAGATGCTATGCATTAAAATGTACATTAAAAAGCTTTGTGCATGCATGGGTGAGAATTAGGGACGGTAACTTTTAAACAGGCTCTCACCCGGGGACATAGCCATTTTATAACATACACACATATACGCACATATGTTATAAAATAGCCTGACGTGCACGCATGTGTGCACAGTTTTAAGTGGGTGAGCACCCATGCATGCAAATGTTGCTTGCTTATACCACATAACTGGGGAGATTTTAAAAGACACATGCATCGACACCACTACCAGTTTTCCCAGTTCATTCCTAATTTGCCCAGATAAGGAATAGGACTTCCACCCCCCCCCCCCCCTTTTTTTAATAGCCTCCCTTTTCCCCTGTTAGCCCTGACCCTTAACCCCCCCCCCCCCCCCCCCCGATCTATTAATCTTTATTTTATAACTTGCACGTTATCAATAGCAGAAGTAAAGTTAGTGACAGGGGAACCCAGTGCACTTCTGTGCGTGTAAGTATTCACACACTAATTTGAAATTAAAATCCAGGAAAGCACATGCTCCGCCCATAGTGTGCATAGCGGCAAGTATGCACATATCCATATGGCTTTTAAAATCCGCTCAGTGTACCAGCCCGACTTGTGCACGTATCAGTTTCAGCGCACACTGTGATTTTAAAATTCACCTTTTAATGTACATGCTAAAACACTACTTAACAACATGCACTAAAAATTCGCCCATGCATAAAAAGCTCCATTAGCTCATACAAATATTAGTGAGTATGTTAACTCAAAATGTTTAGCAAGCATGCTGTTGAATAACCAAATCCCCAAATCCTGTGAATGACATCCAACACTCTCGCTAACATCCCAAGCACCATCACACTCCCCCTTCCCAATAAGCATCAGTTGCCTGATAGACATCGTATCCTCAACCCCTCCCAACAAGAAACACCCCCCGACCATGCATGGAGGACTGACCTATCCTCCCAGTATGAAGGCTTACCATTATGGAGAGTCTGACTCTTAAGAGAGCAGTGAGACATCTCTTGACATTACTGCTGTAGCCTGGTGGATGATGCTGCTAAGCAATGCTTGACACCTATTACACTGTGAAGTGCAGTTTAGCAGCACAATTCAGCAGTATGCAACTTTATTGGTAGGAGGGTTGTTAGGTTCCTTTTTATTTATTTATTTATTGGTTTTTATATATCGACATTCATGTGCACATATCATATCGGTTTATAATTAGAGGCAAATATCCATTTAAAAACATTTGCATTTCAAAGAATAAAAGAAAAGTTATAAATATATAGTTTCTTAATACTCGTATTATTAAAACAAAAATAATAACAGATAAAAACTAAACGATTAAAAAATTCTAAAAACTAGTAAGAAGCAGACAAAGTAATAAATATGAAAAGAACATATACGTCAGGGTAGGTTATTGGAAGGCTTGCTGGAACAGCCATGTTTTTATGCCTTTCTTAAAAATGTTTACATTTGGTTCCATCTTTAAGGGCCTTATTTTCTAAGGCTATTGCACGCTTGCGCTGTAGCGCAAGCGTATGATAGCTGTAAACTTAGCGCAGGCCTGCGCTAGCTACATAGGGGCAGAGTCGGCCCCGGAAGAGGAGGAGTCGGGGCATCACCGGGGCCGACTCCATGAAGACGGCGCCGACAGCGAAAAGGTAAGGAGCCTTTTCACTGCCTATTTCACACCGAATAACTACACCTTTTATGGTATGTTTAGCACAGAAAAACTTATGCAAAGACATGCAGATGGCTTAGTGTGACATAGATCACAACAAACAAGCCCAATTTTCTAGAAACCGGGAGTATCAATACAAACAAAAACAAGGTTTCCAGGTCAATTACTTGATTTATATATGCCACATGAATGATGTTATATATTATATTGAAATTAAGATATGTAGGACTACTACCAACTGGATCTGCCTAACAGTCAGACCCAACATAGGAGGAGTCACATTGCTTTATTTAATAATTTTTTAGAGTCTTTTTCAAAAAATATTGCCATGGGAAATGAATATTTTAAACAAAGCCACAACCAGCTTTTGTTTAGCAATAAAATCACACGCAAATCGTTGCAGTACTTAGCTCAAAACGGGATCAGAAATGAAGTCCCAGAAATGAAGTCCCAGAAACGGGATCAGAAATGAAGGGACTTCAGCCCTAATGACCACTTTCAAGTTCCCCCAATCTGAAGAAATTAACTCCCCTTGTCTGCATGAAGCTCAACCCACACTTCCCCCCAACTCCTTTCTTGCCATCCAGAATTAAGGCTTTCCATTCTACAAGATCTGGTACATATTAGGCAAAAGGATTGCCGGGCCTCAATTGTGCAACTCCTTGCCACAAGACTTAGGCCTGGATTCACTAATGCCACAAGGCATAGTGAATCCCGGTGGTAACGGGGGGCGGGGGGGCGAAGTGGGGGCCAGTCCTGCGCTAGCCGGCAGCGATCACACCTCTATGGTGCGATCGCTACCGGCGTCGCGCCAAATAACTACACCAAAAAAGATGTATTATTCGGCGCAAAATAGGCAGCGATACGGAAGCTTACCATTTCGCTGTCCGTGCTACGCTCGCTGAATCGGCCCCAGTGCCGCCCCGACTCCTCCTCTTCCGGGGCCGACTCCACCCCGATGTTGCTTTCGCACGTGTGGGAAAAGCTTTCTAGCTATTGCACGCTTGCACTGGTAGCGCAAGCGTGCAATAGCTTTACGGGCGGATTTTAAAAGCCCTGCTCGCGTAAATCCGCCAGCGCGTGCAGAGCCCCGGGACGAGCGTAAGTCCCGGGGTTTTTTAAGGGGCGTGTTGGGGGCGTGTCGGGGGGTGGGGCCGAGTGACGTGGTGTTTCGGGGGCGGGACCGGGGGCGTGGTGCCGGCCCGGGGGCATGGTCCAGGTCTCCGGACCAGCCCCCGGGTCAGAAGATGGCACGCCAGCAGTCCGCTGGCGCGCGTAGATTTACATCTGCTTCTCGCAGGCGTAAATCTAGGGCCAAAGGTAAGTGGGGGGGTTTAGACAGGGCCAGGGGGGTGGGTTAGGTAGGGGAAGGGAACGGAGGCAGGCTGTGCGGCTCGGCGCGTGCATGCTGCCCAAAATCGGCAGCCTTCCGCGCGCCGATCCAGGATTTTAGAGGATACGCGCGGCTATGCGCGTATCTAATAAAATCCAGCGTACTTTTGTTTTCGCCTGCTGCGCAAACAAAAGTACGCAATCGCGCTTTTTTTAAAAATCTACCCCTTTGAAAATAACCCCCTAAGAGTCCTAATTTCTTTAGCCTTTCCTCATAGGGGAATTTTTCCATCTCCTTTATCATTTTGGTTGCTCTTCTCTGTACCTTTTTTAATTTTGCTATATATTTTCTTTTGAGATGTGGTGATCAGAACTGCACACAATATTCAGGATAAGGTTGCACCATGGAGCGATACAGAGGCATTCTGATATTCTCTATTTTAGTCTCCATTCCTTTCCTAATAATCCTTAGCATTCTATTTGCTGTCTTGGCTGCTGCTGCACTCTGAGCAGAAGATTTCAACGATGACGCTTAGATCCTTTTCCTGAATGGCGACTCTTAAAGTGGAACCTTGTATTGTGTAGCTATAATTTGGGTTACTCTTCCCTAAGTGCATCACTTTGCACCTGTCCACATTAAATTTCATTTGCCATTTGTATGTCAATTCCCCCAATTTTGCAAGGTCCTCTTACAATTCCTCACAATCCTCTTGTGATTTAACAACTTTGAATAATTTTGTGTCAATAGTAAATTTGATCACCATATTCATTGTTTCCATTTCTAGGTCATTTATATTAAAAAGCAGTGGTCTCAGAACAGATCCCTGGGGCACTCCACTATTCTCCATTGGGAAAATTTACCATTTAGCCCTACTCTGTTTTCTATCTTTTAACCAGTTCGCAATCCACAACAGGACACTGTCCCCTATCCCATCACTTTTTAATTTCCTAAGAAGCCTCTCATGTGTGACTTTGTCAAATACTTTCTGGAAATCCAGATAAACTATATCATGTGGCTCACCTTTATCCACATGTTTATTTAAGCCCTCAAAAATATATCAGATTGGCGAGGCAAGACTTCCCTTGTATAAATCCATGTTGGCTTTGTTCCATTAAAATATGCCTCTCTATATGTTCAGCAATTTTATTCTTTATGATAGTTTCCTCCATTTTGCCCATTTACACAGGTTTTTTTTAGCACCTGAATCAGGACAGAAATAAAAGTTAAAGCAAATGTCTGAGATACATAAACCATGCCAAGTGTAACTAATTCTGTTGCATATTTGAGTGCTAGACCTGAGAATAAGTCATGCCAAGTGTAACTAATTCTGCAGCATATTTGAGTGCTATACCTGAGAATAACTCATGCCAAGTGTAACTAATTCTGCTGCATGTTTGAGTGCTATACCTGAGAATAAGCCATGCCAATAATTTGGCTGCATATTTGAGTGCAAATATTCCTGAGAGTAAGCCATGCCAACTGAATCAATGTAAGAGAAATCGGTTTTGGCCCATGTCACTCTAAACAGTCAAAGGAATTCTGCAGCTTTTTTTTTTTTCATTTTTTAGCACTGATTTTTAGCTCCCATTTTTCCCGCGGGTTTCTGGATCAAGGCTTTAGCATGGATTTTTGTGCATGCATTTTTAATTAGTGCCGATTTTTAGCATGGGTCTCATTTCCACGCCATTATGTTATTACATCCAATGGGGGCACCTGTTTTTACTTCAGACACTATAAAAATATCAGCACAAAAAATAGTGCAGATTTTGGTGCAAGTTTTATCACATCGGCCCCTTGTGGAGATTAATCTTCGTCGGGGGTCTGTGAGGGTCTGATGCCTTTTTGGGATAGAGGGGTTTAATGCTTACTGGAAAGACTGATGTCTCGTGGGAGGATCTGATCACTATAAGGGAGTTGATGCCTATCAGGAGAAATATCAGTGAGATTCAATGGGAGAGAACACCCCTTCTCTCCAGCACACTAACTGACCCTTTCACTTTGGGCAGTTGCCGTTAGAGATTTTGAGACCAAATAAAGCAATTTAGGAATTAGAGTGAATGACAAAAATGAAACATTTAATCCAAAGAGGAGTTACATTTTCAGCCTTGGGCTAGCTTTAGTTCAATAGTACATGGAGCACAAACTTCTATGATAGTCAAGAGGAACTGTGCTGAGAACAGGTAATACCCCTCAGAGGCAGTGCAGGACCACATGGCTAGAGCTTGTATTATCTTCTGCCTAGCCATCCCCCTCCCCCACAGTTTGAGCACTTGGGTTCTGGGATCCGGCAGGACTTGGTTTTGGTGGCCAGACTGGAAACTGGAGCAGGCTCCAGTAGACTAGTACAAGGCTAGAAACTTGTAATAGGCTGGGTTGGACTGGAACAAGCCTGAGCTGGGCTGGAACAAGGCAGAGCTAGACTGGAGCAAGGGTGATTCTTGGAGCAAACCCTGGACAAAGACTAGGACAAGGTACAGACACAGACTGTGTCCAGACAAGACAATTGCAAGACAAGGACTGGGACAGGACACAACAAGAAAATACAAGGACAGGACTTGGCAAGGCAGACAGGTTTGGACAAGAGCTGGGCAAGACAACACTGAACGAGGAACACTGAGGCCTGAAGGCAGCATAGGAGAAGGCCCGAAGGCCACTAGACATGGTAAGGCCTGAGTAGGTCACAGAGCAAGGAACAGGAGGACAGAAGGCCAGAGACCACAAGGTGAGGAAGACCTGAGAAGGCCACAGAGCTAGAAACAAGGCAAAGGAGGGCCAGGGGCCATTAAGCTTAGAATGAGAGACAGAGACCAAGTCAAGAATCCAAGAGTGACTCTATGGAATGGCAAGGTGGTTCTGGCAAGGCTGTGTTAAATG
This sequence comes from Rhinatrema bivittatum, assembly GCF_901001135.1. Taxonomy (NCBI): domain Eukaryota; kingdom Metazoa; phylum Chordata; class Amphibia; order Gymnophiona; family Rhinatrematidae; genus Rhinatrema; species Rhinatrema bivittatum. The sequence goes on from NC_042623.1 coordinate 102,977,416, forward strand.
GGTCTGGAGTTTGGGTGTGGTGTGAGCAGTAAGGAGGAGCTTTGGCAATTCTAGAGGTGAAGTTTGCTGATGTCCCCTGGTGGGGCAGAGACTGCATCACAGGCAGAATAAGGTAGCCAGTGAGAAGACGGTTTGGGTAGCTGGGAGCAGAGCTCACTGGAGACCTCTGCTAGTAGAGACATATCACAACAGACTGGAACAGGGCACGGTGAGGCAGAATTGAAACTCCAGGGAGGACAACTCAGAACCAACACCAGGAAATGTTTCTTCATGGAGAGGGTGGTGGATGCCTTGAATTCCCTTCCGGAGGAGGTGGTGAAAACAAAAATTGTGAAAGATTTCAAAGGGTTATGGGATAAACACTGTGGGGGTCATTTTCAAAAGTGATCGCATGCGAAAAGGGACTTTTCGCATGCGATCACTAAATGGGGGCAGAGTCGGCCCCGGAAGAGGAGGAGTTGGGGCGGCACCGGGGCCGACTCTGCGGACACATCACTGGTGGTGAAAGGTATTTTATTTTATTTTTATTTATTTGTTTTTATATACCGATATTCACCCAAGAGTATTACATCGGTTTACGAAATATCTAGTGAGATAGTATGATTACAGGTCATACTATCTTTACATTGAGACATTGTAAAACTACAGCGAAGTATAGTTTTGTAAAGGATAGAATTATAACATTGTAATAACAAAAACGGCTTATTTTCATGACAATATAATAGCTAACATTTGATTTGACTATTAAGTATTCTCATTGTAGGATATGTGTGGGGTTGGAGATCTGTTTGGTAGTGGTTGTTGGAGATGCCGTGGAGTTAACTGTTAGCTGGGTAGGCTTTTTGGAATAGCCAAAGTAAGGACCCTTATCGCCGCCAGTTTCACACCAAATAACTACACCTTTTATGGTGTAGTTATTCGGTGCGAAAGTCAGCAGCCATCGCACCGCAGGTCTGCAACCTTAGAAAATCCAGGCCTGTGGATCCCTAAAGGCTAGAGGGTGGAAATAAAGAAAAGAGTGCATGGGGGTAACTTCTGGGACTTTAATATAAAATGTCATGTAAATATTTAAGTGCATAAGCACACTAGGGTCCCCTGCTGCAGAACTTTACTACTGCTATGGATGTGTGTAAGTAATAAAATAAAACATTCTAGGCTAGCCAGTGAGGTTTCAAGGGTTGATGCTAATGGGGTAAAAGGGAGGCTATTTAACTAGGGGTATTAGGAAGTCTTATCCCTTACCTGGGTGAGTGGGAATGAACTGGGAAAATTAGTAATTGCGTCAGCGCACATGTTTACTAAAATCCGCCCACTTACGTGGTGGAGGCGGCATTTGTCCGCATATACGTGCATCCATATGAAATTGTTTACACATGTATACACGTACAGCCTATTTTAGACCATGTGCAAATATATGTGTGTATGTTATAATATGGCTGCAACTAATGTTTCATCCAAAATAAATATAACTAACAATGAAGTATGATATTAATTGTTTAGTTAACTGATGGTTGAATTTTCTAAAATCTTTTTCTTCATATTTCTTCCAATGAGCAATTTATAATCTCAGGCTGACTTTTACTAATTTCAGCATCAACAATTCATTTGGTGAGTTTCATACAAAAAATCAATTGTTCTTTGAAGATTGTTTTGTTTGTTTTACACTAATTAACTGTGAACATCTCCAACTTGCATATATAGAGTGTAATAAATTTATAGCCATATTTATTAAGTTTTTATTTGAATCTGTCCATAAAATGTTAACCTAAACAACAGAAGATAGACCTTTTTTTCTGTGTCTTTATTGTGGCAAACAATGTAATGAAATAATTTAATTTGACATTGTTAAGATGCCAAATTGTAATTTCTTTCATTTTTCCCTGTCCCATGCTCTGATTACTTGGTTAGCTTCCTTAAAAAATAAATCCCCGTATCCTGGTTTTCAGTGTCTTAGATTATAGCAAACATAATATATTTACTTTTGTTTAAAGTCTTACACGAAAATAAATATATTGGGATCTATTTTCCAGGACTTAACGTGGGGTTTGTGAACACAAATCATCATATACACATGTAGGTAACCCTTGTGTATGTGTGTTCTTCCACTGTACCACAGAAAATATGCACAGAGAAACGGGGCTTTTCGAGATTGTTCTGGTGCAGAGTCGGAAATTACAAGGATTTTAAAAGAGGCGTATGTGCATATATCATCAAACATTTGCATAATGCTTTCTTACACCTGCTAATCAAGTCACTAAGGTTAAATCTGCAGGTCTAATACATAAACTAATAAAATTTAAATTTAAATTAATGGTAATCAGTAGCCAGCTCTCTTCTGCCTCTGTTTTATCCTCAGTTTCTTCTCTTTGTATGGACCTGATATATGTGCTACAAACAGGGCTTCCATTACAAAGTGTGAAATCCCAAAGAGTGTTCATTGACAGAGAATACAATTTTTGAAGCCTTTTACATAGATAGTGATTATATAGGGTAGCCCATTGAAATGTAGCCCATCTCCAATACCAGTGCATTGGAGGCAGGCTACTTTTCCATGGGCCACCCTGCAGTATGTAAAATTAAAATTGCTTTCCTTCAATTTGACTAAGGGGGTCATTTTCATAGCGTATCACACGCGATAGCTAGCTTGGGGTAGAGTTGGGGCGGAGTCAGCCCCGGAAGAGGAGGAGTCAGGGCGTCATCGGGGTGGACGCGGCAGAAAGATTGCTGCCTGCGAAAAGGTAAGAACCCTTTTTGCTGCCAGTAGCGCGCCCAATAGCACCACCTTTTACGATGGCGCTATTGAATGCAAATAGCACTGCGGAGGTGCGATCACTGCTGGCTTTCGCAGGCCCGCCCCCTGCTTCGCCCCCACCCCCTTTACTGCTGGATTCTCTTTTTTTATATTTTATGACTCAATTGATTTATTTAAAAAATTGCATACTGCCTATCCTCAGTACTAATCAGTTTATAGTGGAATATTCTTAAAAACATTTATTTAAAACTTATGACTAAAATAAAATAAAAACACCACATCTAAAACCTACAAACAAATGACTAAAAAGATAAAAACATTAAATAATTACATAAATAAATACATAAAATAATTCCATAAAAAATACCTGCCAAGTTTACATATTCATGCTCAATTACCAGTACATCAAGATAACAGATTGCTAAAAGCTGCTTGAAAAAAATAGGCTTTGAACATCTTCCTAAATTTTAAAATTGATGGTTCACTCTTGATGTTTCTGTTGTGGGTGTGGACCCTTGGGCCAAAGCTGAGTTGGTGGAACCCCACTGTCGGCTGGCATCTTCATCACAGATGAAGACCAGACAGAGAACTGGAGAGATCAGACCACAGGTGAAGACCACAGGAACAGATGCGAGGAAGACCAGGAAAGCTAAGATGAAGATGAAGGCCATTGGAGATGAAGACACAGGACAAAAGATGCTGGAACTGAAAATGAAGACAGGAACTGGAACTGGAACTGGAGAGCAGGAACCAAAGATGAAGATGGGAACTGGAGATGAAAACACTGGCAACCCACTTGGAAGCAGGCTGACCTGTTGCCAAGGTAAGGACCGAAGAGGGCAAGGACCTTTTGTAGACCAGAACCTATAAGGTCATCCGTGGGCACCGCAAAGAATTTCCTGCTGCGGGCACTTTAAATCAGGACTTTTGATCACGCACATGCCTAAAAGAGCCCGAGGAGAGAGTGCAGGAGCATTGGCATCTGTCATATCTTGGTGGTGTCTGCCTTGTGCGAGGGGTCTTTGACAGCGTCATCTGGCAGTAGCTCAGGCCCGGGGCTGGAGGTAAGAGCGGCGGTCTTTGGGAAAATCTGCAGACTGCTGATTGTAACATTTTCCAGTTAGCAAGTTCCACAGATCAGGTCCTTGAACACAGAACAGGCACTCTCGAGACTCATCAAGCCTTATCTGCTTAAATAATAGAACACACACAGCAAAAATTGCGTGTCAGATTTCAAGCTTTTCACAGATTGCTAGAGTTTAAGTGCAGCACTGAAAACTGGAGGAGCAAAGCCCCTTCTATCCTTAAATACTAAGGTTAAATTTTTGAATTTAATTCATTCTTATTAGGTAATTTTTAATAGGGTAGATGAAAGGTCTATCCTTCAAATTCTCCCTAAGTTGTGACCCGATCAATGAATTTTCATGAAAGTTATCTTGTCCCTAGATGGATAGGCAGACATATTTAATCAATGAATGGTTCTTTCAATCCTTCTTGAAAAGACTCAAAAAACAAATTATGTCATTTTCTCTTAAAGATTTTTGCATTTGTTTTGGGGGTAATTTTCCAAAGGTTTCAGCATGCAAACTTGTAAGTTACACATATAGTAACATGTACACGAGCAAATAGTATTTTGCAAAAACCTGAAATATCCATGTACTAGCAGTGTCATATGTAAATATTAAGTGGAAAATGAGGCAATTTAGGGTGTTCTGAGGCGGAGTTTAGAAGTCTGAGGTATATATGAATGAATTAACAAACTTGTACACACTCTTCCATACCTGCTAATTGAGTCACAGAAATGAAATTGCACTTTTATTTTGCCTGCAGTTTTTGGGTGGAAGGTCTGGATTAAGTGTGGAGGGTCATATTTAAGGTGAACTAATGGAAGTATGAGTGAACTGTCAGTGAAGTAGTGATTAGAAGTATATGCACAAGGATTTTCATAAGTGGAATAGGTGCATATTTTATAAAATGCATGCTTTAATTCAAAAACAGCAGTAAATATATACATTACAATTATTTTGATGGAAAATATATCTATTTTTATAAAATAGGTATAGAAAGTATAACTTCTAACTTCTGTTTATTTGCTGCCTTACTGACTATTAAAAGCACAAACACACAAATACACTAAACAATATTCCCCAATAGTTAACTTTGCCCCAATACTTTTAAAAAAGGACATTTCCCAAGCAAAAAACTTACTGATTCCTTTCAGCCACCACCAAGGTGATACTCTTCTCTCAGTGCTCCCGCTGGTTGGTGGATTGCCACTTGGTGGTAGCATGTCTTTGGGGGGCCTACCTCTGGGTGGTCTGTTGGACTGGGTACTGCTACATGGCATAGAATCTTGGCATGCTGGGGAAGGCACTAGTGGAGGCTATGGCATTCTTTGGAAAATCTGGATGAAGACGCTGGTGATGTTATCTATTGAGATAGCCACTATGGGTGTGCATTTGTTTGCAACGTATTGGCAATCCGCAACATATATGCCATATTAGTTGTATTCGTGGGGGTCACAAAACGTATGGCAAACCCCCACGAATACAACGTATCATTAACAAATAAACCCCCACCCTCCTGACCCCCCCAAGACTTGCCAAAGGTCCCTGGTGGTCCAGCGGGGGTCCTGAAGCGATCTCCTGCACTTGGGCTGTCGGCTGCCGGTATTCAAAATGGCGCTGATAGCCTTTGCCCTTACTATGTCACAGGGGTTACCGGTGCCATTGCACAACTGTAGCAGCCTTGCCATTTACAGGAGAGGTGAACTTACTGACTCCAGCTCACGTGGTATCCAGCTGCTCAGACATGGCCTTGAACACATCTGGTCCCAGCCGTTGGATGAGGTGCTTCTCCATGTGCATTGGCACAATTGGACAAGGAGCTCCTCCACCAGTCTGCCGGTTGTACCTGTTGCAGTTCATCACCTTGGTTTTCAACTGGGCCTTTATGTCCCAGTACTGGTGGGCTACCTTCTCCCCACTTCATCTCACACCACTGTGCCTTGAGATAGCCTGGGGCAATGGTGCACCAGGTCTGGCCTTTGGATGACCTCAAGCTTTCGGCTGCACGGTTGTCAAAGACTATGGCATAATGTTACAGGACCTCAGCAATGATCATCTCATTGTCCTCTGGGCTGAACTTTAACACCCTCAGATGAAGGCACCCTGCTGCTTGGCTGCCAGAAGGGGGTGCCACTTCTGCATCCAGAGAGGAGTCCTCCCTTTCCTGATTCTCACTCCCTCTACTTTCTCTATTCCCTTCTTCTCCCCCTCCTGTACCTGCTCTACCGACTCACCTCCCCTCTGCCTTCTCTGTCTATCCCTAGTGTTTTGTCTTCCTCCCACCAGACTTGCCTGCCTTTCCTCTTCCCCCCCCCCCACACATCCTCCTATCCCTTCCACCCTCTCTATTTCTACTCCTGTCCCTGTCCCTAATCCTACTCCTACCCCTCCTTCCCCTTCCCTTATCACTTCTGCCCTCATCCTCCCTCATCCTCCTATCCTCCCTCCTTACCTCATGCCTCTCCTCTCATCTCTCCCCTGTCTCTCATGCTCTATCCTCTCCACTCCTCACCACCATGCCTCACCACTATACTTCACCACTCCTCCTCACCACTACTTCCTCTGTCTCACCACCATGCTTCACCATTCCTGCTTCACCTTACCACCACGCTTCACCACTCCATACCACCACTCCTTCTCCTGACACAAACACAGATAAACAGGACAAATTAACTAAAACTTTCACTCACACAAAGGCAAAAGACCAAGGTAAAGGGAAACAGATAAGAACAGAAGACAAGAGAGCGCACTGAGAAAATCAAAATCTATAAGCACCTACTCCCATTAATCCACTCAAAAACTCTCATCTCCTCTCTCCAATGCCTGACACACTCTCAAAGAGGCAGTTCAACAAGGAGGATGAGAAGCAGTAGCAGAAAAATAATGTGCCATGCACAAATCAACGCACGCCACATAAAATGACGTGCAACGCACTGATGCAATGCAATTTTGCCTGATGCAATGTGCGACACATTGATGCAATGTGCAATTCGATAATTTCCTCTGCAATGCGATACACATGAAATTACCCTACTGACACCCATATTTTAGCATCAGTGCCATTTCTGCTATATTTATAGCAATTTGATGAATCTAGGCCTAAGATGGTAACTTTCAAAGGGGTGCATAGGCGCACAAATACATATGTAGTATGTGGGACTGGAGCCAGATATGCGGAAATTTTATATCCTGTGCGCAAATATGCATGCATGTTATAAAATAGCCCTTTCGGAAGTGGTAGTGAAGACAAAATCAATAAAAAAATTAAAAAAGGCATGGGATAAACACTATGGATCCATAAAGGCTAGAGTTGGATATTAAGAAAAGAGTGTATGGGGGGTAACCAGCATGGAGCAGCAGTTTGTCTACTACCCCTAACAGAAGGCATGGGGATTACTACCCTTAACAAATTAGCATATTTGATTTTGATGCAACTGCAGCATCATTCTCTGCTTCGATGGTGGGGGGTTAGCAAAGGGGAATTGGAATCAGAAGGCAACCAGCGCTGGGACCTGACCTTTACAGTCCAGGGTACTGATACGCAGACATTAGGGAAAAAGCTCAAGACTGCTTCTGTGGCCAAGTTCAACAGCAAAGCACGTTCAAGCAGCAGCATTGTATAAACTATCAGGAAGGCTGCTCATTCTGTAAAAATGTTGCTAGCAATAATATGGTTATGAGTTTAACAGTTGCTTGGTTTTTATTTTAATATTACTACCCTTAACATAATGCTTTTGGGAACCTGCACAGATCAGCAGTTACTACCATAAGAAGCTTGCTGGCGAGATTAGATGGGCCATTTGGTCTTTTTCTGCCATCATTACTGTTACTATGATTATATGTTACTATAACTGTATGGAACAAGGATTTGTAAATGGGCATGTTCATTAACTCACAATCAATTATGAAGTAAAGTTAAGTTGGAATCCCCAGTCAGCTTCCAGCATAAGTATCACCATAAGCCTTAAAGAAAACAAGACAATGCTCAGGATTTTGGAGAGACGTACCCCCCGGTAAGGAATTTTGGACCTCAGAAATGGGGATTGAATGAGTATGGGATATCTGAGCCAAACAAGCCCTAGAAATCAAATGTGACTTTTAAGGTCCTGTGGTAGAATATCAGCCTGGAGGTTACAGATAAATGTGTTCCCATGGCTGCTCCATATCTTGTGCTTATTTGAAAAGTTCAGTTCCTTTGTGCACTGGGTTGTGGAGCATCATACACTATCAAGATGATTTTCTTTTTGTTGGTGGTATCCATATCAAAACATTGCTCTCTTCCTTCAAAGATGTTGCTGAGCAATGTCGCATACCACTGGCACAAGATAAGACAGAGGGCCCAAATGGATATATGTTCCATGGTATTAATGCTGCTGTGTGATAAGCCGTTATGTTTAAGAGAATCATTGAAGAGTATAAGCCATGTCAAAAATATAACTTTGCAGCTATTTTTGGTCATTTACAGGGCTTTTTAGCTTCACCTGCAGAATCATCCCTATGGGCAGAGTGTTCATGAGATGTCTAATATTAGCCACAAAAGGTTTTGAAAAAAGCAGATAATTAAGATTTCCCTTCTATAAAGGTGACACAGGGAATGTGGAGACTAAATGATATTGTTATAAATAACGTTCACTCTCTATCTCTTTGTTTTTGTGAATTGTCACAGGAAAGTATATTAATAATTTATAAATGTATATCAGTAATCAGATGTATGTGAGTTTTCTAAATATTGAAACTCTTTGTCATTATGAACCTTCTAAGTCCTCTAATAAAGCTTCAAAGATTTTCTAAACTGCATCAGAGCTTCTTATAAGTACTGAGGCTTATTCAGGGAGAATCTGGTTCCTTCTCATCTCCAAATATATAAATTCCAATTGAGTAAGTTATTTGTAATGATTGGTCAACCGCGGCAGCCACCACAGTCAGCATGTACTCACCCCAGGACACCATGCTGACACAGAAACCTCCCGGACACCAGCAACTCCGACCATGCTGCTCCTCCATTCTTTGCAGGGCCTGGCCTTAGGCACGAATGCTCATATCTGTTACACTTTTATAGGCCCCACAGCAGGAGCAGCTCCTTGTCGCTTTGTAATGACATCAGACGTCCCAGGATAAGTAGTAAAATGCTCCAATGACTCAGCAACAAGTCCTCCTGTGTATCACTAGTGTTCGTTGCTACTCAGATCCTGCGTTTGTTCCTGCCTTGCCTTCCTCCTTGCCTGTTCCTGTACCTGCCTTGCCTAGCTCCTAACTTTGTTCTAGTTCCTTGCCCCATTCTGGTCCCTTGTCTTGTTTCTGCCCCCTTTCCTGAGCCCTCTTTGTCTCCTTGTTCCTGTCCATCTCCATGCCTTTGCCTTCTGATCCTTCTTGTCTTCTATGGACTGATCTTTTGCTACCATGACCCTTGCCTGGATATCAACATTGCCTGATCGCCGTTTGCTCTGACCTTTGCTTAGATACTGATTCTGCTTGACTGCCGCCTGCCTTGAACCTTGCCTGGATACTGATACTGTCTGATTGCTGCCTGCCCTTACCCCTGGACTGCCTATCTTGCTATGGACCATTGCCTAGGTCATGCTGGCCTCAGAACCCAGAGGTTCAACCCACAGGGAAGACACTGGTATTGATAAACACTCTTCTCAGTCTAGGCCAATAGAATTCCTGCCTTCTGTTGGCATAGACCCAGCCCAAACCCTACAAGCTGGGTAGTACCAACTTCGGCACAGACTAAGGACTCATACCTCATGACATGATTCTATTCATCTTCCCCCAACAAAGCAGGAATTCCTTTTGTCCTAACTTTGGTTCGGTGCTGGGTTTGATAAGATGCTTGTGAGTTCCCTCATCATTTAATATGATTGTATACTGTGGGTTTCTCTATTTTATAACTATTGTCCAAGCTACACAACTCTATTTTAGTGAAGGAATATCAAGTTGGTGTTTAAGTATTAGATCACGATCTATGTGTCACCATTTTCTCTCACAACCTGTTCTTTCATACAGTTATCTTGTTAACCTGAATATAAACCCACATTTTCAGCTGGCTTTATTACCTGCTGCTTGTCAGCTCTCAAATTAAGAATAATAAATACTTTCACAAGCATTCATCCACTCACACTTAAATGTGCTTGGGTATATGTTTACTTTAAGAATTGACAGTTAAGCAGTCTCTGTGAAAGAACACCTGCAGAGCACAAATGGTCCTTATCTTTCAGCAAGATTCTTACTCTTCTGATGTTACAAGGAAAATAGTTCTTATGTTTTAAAGTTCTAGTTGTAGTGGCTTGTACCCAGTGTCACCCCTCTGCCACAGATGGTATTTAAAGGTATACATTTTTTATTACATTAGTTGTTGATAAAATGGCCTCAAAAACCTCAGGTTCTCGAGATGGTAGCTTTGTTGTTTTTAATACAAGCTGCCTCACCCTGCTGTTTCTGCAGAGTGTTCTTAAGGCTGACAGGTTACTATGGCAATAACTTCTATAACCAGTTTGAAATAGCTTGGAATCTTACAAAGCCAAACTTTGAAATGCCAAAAACCCGGACTGGATTAGAAAAATTTGAAGGAAGCAGGTTTTTTTACATCATAAATTTATATTTTTACAGTTTTCCCTCAAAAAAGGTTTATTAGACACTTTTAAGATGTTTAATAAAATCTTTCTGATTTTAACCTCTATTTAACCCATAATTTTCCACAAAAATGCAGCAATCCCACTCAATGCCAAATCTATTTTCCTTTAAAATGTAAAAAATGATGAGAGCTTATGTTAAGGTCTCCTGTCACTGCTCTGATGGTCCTTGCATTTATTTTTACTTATTTTGACCTATTTTTCCTGTTTCAACCATTTTATACTGACTCTGAATTCACCAAAATATTTACATTTTTAAGTATTAAAACCCCCCTCCAGGATCTGATCAGTACTCCATGATACCTACCCTGGTATTCCTTTCGGTTATTTTTATTCATTTTATTGCTGTTTAACTTGTTTTGTTTATGTCAACACCAGGACTGCTATTTTCCCACTCTGGACGTTTAAACCTCCACAGGGGTCCATTTTAGGTCACCATGAACTATACCCTATTTGATTATTTTATTTGTATTTCTTTTAATTTCTTTTCTTTGTTTGATGTAAACTCAGCACTGCCATGGTCCTGTATATGACAACAACAGTAAAAAAATCTAATCACAACCTACACTTCTTCCCAGTGCTGGGGCTCTCTCTGAATACCCCCAGATGCCGAAATAAGCATTTCATTAGCAATGCCAGCTCCCCGGTGCTATTACCGCTTAAATAAAACTGATCCATGGCTCCCTGATACTGTCACTGTAATCGCAGGGAAAGTGGCCTCATCTGGCCTGCTTCCTGCCTGCTCTGTCCCTACCTTACTGCAGTGCCATGGGAGAAAGAAAACCATCCCATGACTGTTTGTTCAATGCAGCGCTGCTCTTTAACATGGCAACCCAATGTAGCCCACTTTCTTGCAGCCTGATGCTGCCTCTTAATAGTGCCCTCTGCTGAAGCCATTCACTACCCAAAATACTGGTTCCCCTATACAGCCATGAGCCATGACAGCCTCACAAAATCGCAGGTAAACTTATCACACCAGTCTCACTTGTGGATGACCAGTCAGCCAGATGTACCAGCCAGAGGTTTCAGACCTGTCTTCTCCCAGGTAAACCCTAACTTTTCTATTTTTCTTAAATTTTAGTTTTAACCCCATTTTTTGTCTCCTTGTTTGAGATGTGCCTTTTTAGGCATGCATTTCTTGCTAGCATTCATTGGAGCATTGCAGGTGAGCTATCTAGTTCCCCAATCAGCCCACTCACCGAGCACATCTGGGCTCATGAGTGACATTTACCTTGAGAATAACAGAATTATCATCCTAATTTACAGGTCTAAAAACAGACCACAGTGAGTGGTAAGTAAAACTAGTTTTGCAGTGCATGTGAAGTAATACTACCTGCGCAGTACAGAACTTTAGGAGTGAATTTTCAAAGGAGTTATGAGCATAAAAGTATCATATATCAACAATTTTCAAAAGCCCATTTACGCGTGTAAAACCTTTTGAAAATTCAGCCCTATGGAGTGAATTTTCAAAGGTGTTATGCACATAAAAGTAGCAATGTCCAAAAACCCACTTATACATATGAAAATCCTTGAGAAAATGATCTCCTTAGTGCTCTTCAAGCAGTGGGGAGACCTCACCTTTCATGTGACTAGATGAGAACTGGCTTCCCCTTTCCTATTTTCAATTTATAAGGATGTTAAAGATGAGCTTAGCAACCATAGACCATGAAGAGAGTTTATATGACACGTATTTTTTCCACATTTGTACTGCTATGATAGCATGATCTGTAGGTCTGTCCCTCAGATAAATCGTGTCCATAGGCATATGGCATTCTCTATGCTATTGATTATATATCAGGCCCGAGAACCTTTGAAAGCATAATACTTATGATAATGTTACCATGCTATTTATATACTACAGGTACATTAAAGAGGCTGCACTGAACTAGGGTATACAGGTGGTATTCATTTGTCCTTTGGGCACACAAGACAGCATTGTCTTGTATTTTTATACTATTATCTTTTAATATTGTTTTAATGTATCAGATTTGATAAGATTGTTATGAGGACATATTGTACATTGCTTAGAGAGATTATATCAGTTAGGCGAATAAATAAATTGTCCAGGCCATGGGCAAACAGACTAACAGCAGAACATTTCTATTTTGGATGGGTAATATGGTGAGACCAGTTAGTGCTCTGCTTCTCCTAAAGAAAACATCACAAGCTTCCCTCCTCTCCTGGGCAATGATCTTGCATCTATGCACAATGTGGAACTCGTTCAGATGATCAAACAAGATTGCATGTTGATTGCTGGGATGTTTCCAGCTTTGCATATTATCTGGCCCTAAATCATCCCCAGAGGGTATGGCGAGAAGTCATGGAAAAAAATGAACTCACCAAGTCATGAAAAAAATAGGAAGAATGCACAAGTTTATGTGCACCATTGGAGAGGTATAAATGACACATGAGTTCAGAGTAGAAGATTGCCCAAGAATTTATAGACCAGATGGGGTATATTTATCTGATGTAGTCCTGGATATCTTTAACAGTAACATAGAGGAGGTACTCAAAACTTTATTTATTAGATATGGTTGCAGCAGTAAAGAGGGGGAGCTATTGACAAGTAAGGTGTTGCTACCTAGAGCTATGGTGGAAGAGGCCACATCTGGAGGAGGCACACAGCAAGTAATACACTAAATCATGTCAGGCAGGGACTATAAAAACGTTTTCCTTTCCCTTTGTTAAAAATGGAAAAGTAAGAACTGTGGTGAGATGATCATGTGTCGGCTTTTACAATTGGCATGGGCCTACTCTTCAACACAAGTTGACTATTTGTATGTGAGCTAATCCACCCTGCTCTTTTGCATAGCAGCTTGGTGGTTCATGGAAGAGACACTTTACCAGCAATCAAAGCTCAGATTGCAAGATGTTTGAATGTTTGGGCCAAGGCTTTGATGGCTGGGTGTTCGAATATTTCTTGTATGTAGAAGGGATTGGTTTTTACAGTCAACCTTACAGAACATGTTGTCTTTTGTGTGATAAGGAAAATTGGTCTTGAAAGCTGTGTGATAGGACGAAGATGTGGCCCCACTCCACAAATAAGTTAAATAAGTTTTCTTTGATTTTTATATTGTAAAATCCTTTTCAAATAATTGCTGGGTATTAGTTGCTGTATTCTGTAGCCATTATAACCACATATATAGTATTTTTCTCTTCTTTAATTCTCAGTATGAGCCTTAATACTTTTGAGAATGAGGGCAGGTGGGTGGGAGGGTACAGTGGTTAGATAGGGTGGGAAGTGCTGATGTAGCACCTGTCCGAGTTGATAAAATTGCTAAACTGAGTCTTGGTTATATATTTATAATTCAAATTTTATTTTCACACTCATTGAATCCTTCTGTAGTAACATGCCTGCTGTGATAAAAACTGCTGTTGATTGGCACTTAATTAAACCAATTATAATTACTTTGATTATAGCACCATTTACTATAACCCAAAATAAATATTTGGCTCCCTAATGAATAATGGATGTGAAATGTGTCTACTACTGTAATAAAATGAACCCCAAGTAAGATAAATATAAAATGCACTTTAGATGGTCTTTACAAATTTCTAATTTAACCATAGAGAATTGTTTGATGAATGTTAATGAACCCTGAGATTGTTGTCTGTAATATAGCAGCATGCTTGCTAAGCAGCTGTTTTTTGTATAATTCCCTTGCTACTATCCATTCCACTAACAAATGAATGAAGTGTGTGGAGCTTCTTCCACTGATTCTGCTGCCCCTCATTTCACCTAACAGACAAGTCCTTCCATAAAGCAACCATTTCCTGTCTCTTGTGCACAATAGGACATAGAATTCCTTTAAGTGGGAAAATTATTTGCAGTACTTGCAATAGAAAATGGGATTGTAAATATGCTATCAACCTGAAATTATAAGCTTGGTAGGAATGCGAAACAACTTTTTCTCATCAGACCTGATCTAGCTCTTTTTGTTACTAAGCCATTTTAGTTACTAAGAAAGAAAAACAGATTACAAATACAGTAACTACCTGTTGCACTTCCTCCCGTGGCAGGAACCACGGGAGGCCACTTACCTTCTCGGCAGGTCCCGCCAACGTTCCTCCTCCGTTCCGTGGCCCAGAGGCCACGACGCCGCTTCCCAACGCTGCAGGGGTCGCCATTTTGCCTGTGGCCCATGGCATGGTGCTGCCGCTGCTCCCTCATGGGCGTGGCCCAGAGGCCGCCGAAGCCAGGGCCTCTCCCATGGCAGGAGTGCCGCCGCCGCCTCTCTCCTCTTCAGTGGCAGCTTCCAGTGTTGGGGCTGCCTGCAGCCCAGCCCTCTTCTCCTGCATGGCAACGGCAGGGACGCCGCTGTCCAGGGTCCTGTTTCCTGTTCCTGCTCCTCCTAGGGGGCAGGCCTGCGGCTCTCATCCTTTCTTAAAGGGATAGCGGAGGTGGGGTTCTCCTGGCCCATCTGTGGACTCCTCCCTGGGCGTAGTCTCTTCTAGCCCTATAAAAGGGCTCAGTTGACTCTTTAACCTCGCCTTGGCAAGGAGCTTGCTTCCTGGGAGCAGTCCTTCCTGGACTCTATATTCTGCTCCACTTGCACTTCCGTCTTTTGTTCCTGCCTGGCATCTTCCATCTTGGATCCCTTGGTCTTGTTACCATGATGTCTCCTTGTCTTTCGTCTCCGGATGTCTCCATGGCTATGTAAGCATGATGTCTTCTCGTCCTTCGTCTCTGGATGTCTCCATGGCTGGGCAAGTATCCTGAGGTTCCTGGCTTTTAACTCTCTTTGGCTGAGTTCCACCTCAGTGTCCTGGCTCAGGGTTCCGCCTCTGGGTACCTGGCTCTGAGCCCCACCTCCGAGCATCCCCTTGAACTTTGTCCAGGTCCTCGGAGCTCCTTGCTCCTGCCCTCGTCTTCAGCTCCTTGCTCCGGCCTCGTCTTCAGCTTTTTGCTCCTGTCCTCATCTTCAGCTCCAAGTGTCAAGTCCTTGTCTTCAGTTCCAAATGTCAAGCCCTTGTCTTCAGCTCCAAGTGCCAAGTCATCTCTTCTGAACTTCAGTTCCGAGCATCTGTCTCCTCTGGACTCCATTCCCAGACAAGGTTCATCGCACCACAAGGGCACACACATCTCGCCCCGCACTGAGGCTCCCTTCCACCGCAGTGCAACACTACCAATGCAGTATGGATAATGGGTGTAAATTTTGGAGGCAATTTTCAAATAGCCTACATAGGTGCAAAGTTTAAGGACACTTTTATCTCATGTACTTCACAGCTAATTTTCAAAGAGAAACTACCTATGTTAATTTCTCTTTGAAAACTAGCTAGCATAATATATGCATGCTAAAAGGGCCCATGCACTTCATACTTGCTATTTTTCTGGCCAGCCAAGGAGTGTAAAATAGTAAGGGGACTCATGTGTACTGTTTTCCTTCCCCAGCACAAAAACACTACCAGAAACTCCTCTTTTTAACCCAGCTAACAGTAAATGCACTATGGAAACTTATGCTTTTTTTAAACTGGACTGAGTGAGTAAATATTTTGGAAAGGCCATTACTTTCTAGAATAAATATCTTTAGATATTGCCCTCTTTATGCTTAGATAAGAATATGGAATTAAGGTTGTACTATCAACTCCCTGGCCAAGATCATGACAGTGATCAAGCAATACCAAGGAAGATCAGAGAAGGTGTAAAAGCTAATAAACATAAGGATATATGATCTCCATATCTTCATAAATACATGTATTCTCAGGGTAATACATAGAGATAAAACTTCTGATATTAATGATTATCTTTTGGATCAACTATTTGCAGAACCTATAGCAGGTAAAATAATTTTTGATTCAGTCCTGATAAGCACATGAGGGACATAAGAGATGAACCTCTTTGTAACAGTGTCCATAATATGGTCAAATTCAATATCCTTGCAGGAAAAAATAACTAAGCAAACTCTTCTACAAAGTTAACTTTAAAAAATGGAAACTACACATAATTGAGAGGGAGAGAACCTCTACAGAGGCACTGTGACATATAATATATATGATATCTATATATAGATAGAAATATCTATCTATCTATCTATCTATATATATATATATATATAAAACCACTGTAAGAGGGTCTACTTTCAACTCAGGGCAGGCTTGAGGGGTGTTGAGGGGTTGCTTTTACATATACAGTCAGAGGAATTAATTGTAAATTAGATATGACTGAATTTCTATCATTTGAATCAATGAAAGGTACCAAGAAAAGGAGTTAATTACTACAAAGCAGCCTCTACTAGACCCTCATTTCCATTAACTCCTCCCACACTCATACTAACGTGTGTTGCGATATTTATCGTGTGCGTTAGGGTCCTAATGCATTTTGATAAATGACTCAGTTAATATTCAAAATTCAAAGAAAGGTCTAAGCTTTTGAATGAAAATTCACTAACTTTAGGCTTCTGGAACTGAAGATCTAAATTTAGACCTAGTAGGTTTTTCCTATATTTAGACACCTAAATTAGGTGCCTAGCACTAAAAATCAGAACCAGGTGCTAACTTACCTCTATTTTAATTTAATCTAGAATTTATATAGCACATTTCTGATCCATTAAAAGGCCACCCAATGTGTTTTACAACAACAAAAAAATGCATAATCAAATAAATTATAAAACTACATAATCAAATACATGATACATAATGAGCCTAATTTTATAATAGTCACAAAAAAATTAACAGGGCCACACATGCTTTACCGCAGCATAGGCATGCACTTTTACATCTGCAAGAGAACAGGCATAAATAAACACATGAACATTTATGTGCATACTTTTGAACATCAAAACTAAACACATAAATTATTTCCTTGCTCTGATTCCATCCCTGGGAGCACCTCTTGACCAGGCACCAGTGTTGGGCCTGTGCTTGGGCTTTGGCCACGGCCGAGGCCCCAGCATCTGGGTTAGACCCTGGCATCAGGTCTAGGCCAAGGTGTTGGGACCAGGCCTCTTGCATAGAGTTTAGACCGAGGCTTCAGCTGTGAGAGAGACTTTATTAGAGAAAATAAGATAAGGCATAACCCGAGGAGCAGGAAATGTAATAAACACAGTTCTTGAGCAATAAGATATACCCAGGGTGGTACTGTAGATGAGAAGGTCCGGTAGTGGCCCGCAGCGCGGGGTACACCAGGAGGTTCCTGCAGGCTGGTGGAGATACCTCAGAAGTGCAGATCCGGTAGTGGCCCGCAGCACGGGGTACACCAGGAGGTTCCTGCAGGCTGGTGGAGATACCTCAGAAGTGCAGATCCAGTAGTGGCCTGCAGCATGGGGTACACCAGGAGGTTCCTGCAGGCTGGTGGAGATACCTCAGAAGTGCAGATCCAGTAGTGGCCCGCAGCGCGGGGTATGCCGAGGATGACTCTACTATAGGTGACGAGGTAGTTGAGGTCTTGAGATATAGGAACCAAGAAGAGGTTCTTGAGTAGCTGCAGCAATACCCTGAAGCTCAGGATATGTAGAAGCGATAATGCTGAAGAACGGTAGTGGCCCGAGGCACGGGGTACACCGTGGAGACTTCAGCAATGTTGGTACCGTAGGAAACTGAAGAAGGTACTCACACAAGGAAGTTCCAGGAGAGAGACCTGAGGAGCAGGTCAGGTGAAGTCCAAGGCAGGAAGGCCCTCCAAGGAGCGAATAGCCAGGACGCTGCAGGGCCTCCATGGAGTTGTTACCCAGAGCGTTCGAATGCCAGGAGGAAATACTGGAACAGGAGATCCAAGAGTGGAGCGGATTTAACAACAAGAGAACTCCTTGCTAACTCATCTTAGCAGTGGGCCAGTCAGCTTAAGTATACCTGCGGGTTGACGTCATCGGGAGGGGACGCCCCCGAGGTTCCCGCCATGACATATACAAAAGGAGGCCCTGCGCGCGCGTGCACACCTAGGTGATTCTAGAAGTAAGACGGCGGTCGGCAGCGCTCACATCATCTCGGGGACGCTGGGGAGGTCAGCGTTGGTTGGCAGAGTCCGCCATTCTTCCCATGATTGATGGTGCAGGGAAAAAAGAGGTGAGCATGAGAGATCGCAGCTGCCTGCAACTGACAGGCACAACAAGTCTGAAGAAATAGTTTTCTATGTAACTGAGTGGGGCTAGAAACATCAGGAAAAATCTGCAATTTTTGGCCACAAAATAATTCATGTTTAAACTTAAAGTATTGTCTCAATACCAAATCTTTGTCAGCTAATATGGCAAAAGAAATATCTAAAGTTGCCCTAGTAGAGAACAAAGGAAATTAGACACGTACGCACTTTCAAAAGAGGCAAACAAATCCAGTACCCCCTCTTCATTATTCACCACACATTTAAATTCAGGTCATAATAACTTTGAAACAAAGAAAGATCTTTTTCACATGATATCTACAATACCTCATATACTGTATATATTTCTTAAATAATTCTTCTAGATCCAATAGTCTAGTTTTAAGAAAATTTAAAAAAAATGCAAACTTTTCATCAGATCACTATAAATATAGCAGAAATAATGCCTGTGATAAAAAAAGGGGGTGTTGTTAGGCTAATTTCCCTGCTCCCACAGGTAATATCTGAAGTACAAGATATATTTATTGCACCTGTGCTATTTTTCACATTGTAGGTGTTATTGTTTGTACGGTTTTGGGTGAACCCTTGGACACTGTGGTTGCTGACCATGCCCATGGGGGGAAGTCCCATGAGGGGCCACAGGTCAGGCTCAGCTTTAGGACACACAACACAGATAGATCTTTTATTAACAGTATTGAGAAGCCACCAGAGGTGGCAGTAGTGAGCAGAGATGGAGCCTGGCTGGGATTGTAGTCCCCCAGGGCTCTGGAACAGCGATCCCTCAATGGCTGTGCTGTAGTGAAGAGAAACTGAGATAGTGAGTACAATGAAGTATATGCAGGGTTCTGGAATAGAGTCTCGTTGGTTGAGCACTCACACAGCGGTTTCTCTCAGTAGGAAACACAGGAGCTGGAGTAGAGGCAGGCCCTCGAGGAGCGAGTACCTGGTTCCAGGGAACAGCTCTGAGAGAAGTAGATTGCAGCTCACTGATGGTGTATCTTCCAGGCAGAAGTGAAGTCCAGGCAGTGAGTCTAGGAACATGGGCCCTTGAGGAGTGAGTATTGGTTCCAGACAGCGACCTGAAAGAGAAGAGAGAGGACCTCGAGGAACGGGTACCCCAAATAGAGTAAGTCCAATATGGAGAGGCAGCGTAGCTAGAATCGGAGAACGAATCCCATCTGTAATGAATCCCTTTACCATTACCCTTGCTAACTTGATTAGCTAGCAGTAGCGTAGGCTTTTTGTATCCGGGATGCGTGACGTCATCACAGGGGGATACCCCTTAGGTTTGCGCCAAAGAAAGTATTTGAAGCAGGGCCGCGCGGCGCATGTGCCCTAAGGCAGCTGGACAGCATGGCAGGAAGCAGCACCCAAGCCGGACCAGGGATGCTGGAGATGACGGCAGGCAGACACCGCGGCAGCCAAACGTCCGTCAACCGCGGAAGGAGTCTCCAGAGAGGTAAGGAGGGCGGAGTGGAGACGGGCAGTGACAGTCGTAATAGTTGACTAATTTATCCACTGCAGGTGTGTTAAGACTGAAAAGGTTTTTGTTGCAAATACTGGTGAGAGTGAGAGTGAGCGAGAGAGAGAGAGAGAGAGACCAGTCTGTAAGTTTACTTTTTATACCACTGTACAAGGGGACACTTTTATTGCAGGGTGAGGATTGTGGGGTGAGGAAGGTTTTGGGGGACTTTTTATAGGTTGTGGGGGCATTTTTACATACACAGTCCGAGGTACGAACAGCAAAATTGACATAAGGGAAGATTTTCTGTCATTTAGAGTGATGAAAAGTCAAAGAGGAGTTGATTTGTACAATGTACTCTCTACCTAGCTTGATACTTTCTTCACCTTGCTGCAATCAAGTTAGGTAGAGAGTACATTGAACAAATCAACTCCTCTTTGACCTTTCATCACTTCAAATGATAGAAAATCTTCACTGATGTCAACTTTGCTGTTCGTACCTCTGACTGTGTATGTAAAAATGCCCCCCCAAAACCTACTCCATCCCACAATCCTCACCCTGAGATAAAAGTGCCCTCTCTTACAGTGGTATAAATAGACTTATAGCTCTTTCTTTCTCCCTCTCATGTGCATTAGGGCCCTAATGATAAATGACCTGCTAACTCATCTCCTCTCAGAACACCCCTAACTTATTAAGTGGCTAGAAATTAGCAGGATATGTGCCCAAATATTCATTTAGCTAGCTAACTTTTGAGTTAGCTGGCTAAATGCATTGGTATATGGACCTCTTGATCTGTAACTGAAGCAACATTAGTCTTATAGTCCCAACTCTTTCCTCAAAGTCAGTCATTTTGGATATATTCCCTCTTGAGAACTCACAAAGCTGAGAAACAATCCGCATTAATGCACTCTTGGTATATGTAACTACCTGTCAAATGTCCCAGAGCAAGATATCAACTGCAGAGGTTTCTCCAGCTTCACCTTTCTGAAAGTGCATTGGAGGAGATACTGCCACCAACACAGGCTCAACCCCCTCAACTAAAGCTAATCTTAAAAATGAATTAGTGGGCTGTAGGTCTTGATCCCCATTTGCTGGGTCCAAATTCACCACCAAAGGGGGAAAACTAGGTGAGGTACATTGATCCAGGCTCAGAGATATTCCTGGGCCTTCACCACTCACATTCCCCGAAACAACAGGGAAAAGATGTTGAATGTGTCCATTAGACCGCAAGCAGGCTTGGATGCCAAAGTTATAAAATATGGTTTCCCCTTCCTCTTCCTTCCCATTGGAGTTGTATAGAAGAAAAAACACACAAAGGAGCACACCAGCAATCCACCTCTAGTCAGCAGTCTCCTTCTCCTTGTTTCAATTTTTAATGAAATTTTTGAACTTCTTAAAATTTCTAATATAGTTAATAAATCCTTTCCAACAGATTTTGACTAAATTTAAAAAAATGGAAGGTATCTAATTTAAATTTCAAAACACATGAAGCAAATCTGTTAATTTGACAAAATCCAAAGAGAATTTATAGAAATCAGGAAGATTATATTTTAAGTGTGTTTTGAATTTCTTCAAAAAGGTTAATTCAACCCAATTGATGAAACTTTGACTATTTTACATGTTAGTTGAATTGTTCCATAAACCTGTTTTTAAAGAGATAAATACAACTTTGCTCAAAACACTAATTACATCTCACTTTCTGTGCATTCTCTAACTTTTCTTGCTATCTTCCTTCTTATTAAGGATTCAACCAAATTTTATTGCTGTTCATCAAAGGTTATCCATGTTATTAAATGACTTGTGATTATCTGCTTTTCCATTTATCATATGTAAATGTATGTATGACAAATGCCTACCTTGTCTTGAGTTACATCTTCAATTGAAAATCTGCAACATACTATGCAATGAATAATAAAGGAAATCTTCATGGAAAGAGAGGAAAACAAGGAATTATTTTTTCTATTATGAAAGGTTATTAGTCTCACCTTTTGAAAATATATTTTCTTCCTCATTATCAAACTTTCACCTTTTACTTTGAACAGGTTAACATTTAAATTAGGACTGGAACAGCAGCCTAAAAGTCTGTTATTGGAACAGCTGAACAGTATTTTCCTCATACATTTTAGCTTTGAAAGAAAAATTATTCAGTTCAATAGCTTAAATATATCAAAGATTTTGAGGACTTTAGAGTAAAAAAGGTTTCTAAATGTTGATATATTACAATGAATAGGGGACAGTAACATCAGAAATATTTTATTGAGTTAGCATTATCCAAACCTGTCACCATAACAAAAAGTAAAATGCACAACATACGATGAAGTGCTGAATACAGCTCTATTTTAGGAAAGTCTAAAACACACTTTAAAGATCATATCATCTTTGTAATAAAATATTTATTTTCTAATTTCCAATTGACTTTGAAATTAGCTGTGGGTAGTCTATGAGCAGTTTTAGGCAATTTATAGGAAGCTTCAAGGGAGTTATTAAAATTGCCTGTGAACTTTGCTGACAGGAGTCTACAACATTTTAGCAGTCTTTACCGACGTCTTGCTGTACATCATGCCTGAATTAAGGATTCTCTTTTATAAAACAGCTAGAAACATTAGTGTCTCATTCTGCTGCCAACAGTACATGCTCCCTACCCTTGCACAGTAGTAAAGTTCAATATTAGCTCTCATCACACTCACTGATGGTTCTTTAGATACTAATAAAAGTTTATGAGTAATATCTTGTATATACTTACATATATATTAAGACCTTCACTACTACCATATTGCTCAAGGATAAATTCCTTCAGGGAAATTAAAATTTCATGGTCAAATGCTTTATTAGCATTGTAATTCAAAATGTTATCATAAGAACTAAACCCATCTCTCTCAACTAATCTTTTTCAACTACATTTGTTATTATCATTCAGAAAGTCAATGTCCTATGCATTATTCTTGACCTAGAGATTACATTGTGGGTGTACTGAATAATCTAAAACCACACACTTTTGGTTAGTCAATAGCTTGCTTTATAAATCTATATTATACAGCCATTTTCTGCAAAACTCATATTATAATTTTGTTAATGTCAAATCTTTCTCTGTTCCAGGTGAAAAATAGAGTTCTGCACCTCAGTCTTTACATTTTTTTGCTCTCACTCCAGATGAGTTTAAAAGCACTATGTAGTAGCAGGATACATTCACAGTAGAGCAGTGAAATATAATCAAACATTTTCTAGTAATGTTGAATTGTTGATATAAATAGAATTTGGTGACCATTCCCCACCATGTTTCCACACATATACAGTAGAGCACCATTTGTCTGAAGATCCATTAACTATGGAGCTTCACATTGATCAAACAGCTGGGTTGAGACTATGAGTCAGTTAGCCACATAGGAAAGAGAGATGCTGTTAGGGTTCTGTGATATCAGAAGGTGTGTGAAGTGAACCCTGGGCCGAAATGAGAGGTGGTACCACCCATGGGGAGGAGCCCCATGAGCCTCACTGTCAGGAGGCTAGGTCTCAGCAGAGGAAGGCACAGAATGAATAGAGTCTTCATAAAAGAGATAGAAGCACTACCTGTGGAGTGGGGGGTGCCAGGGAAAGAGAGAGTCTACACAGGCCCTGAGACACAGGGTCAATTAGATAGGTAGTGCCCTGAGGGAATACCTCCATAGTGCTGGTAGTAGTCTGTGAAGTGAGTATACCAGAGAGGTCTCCTGTAGAGATGGTAGTGGCCCTCAAAGCGGGGTACACCGAAGAGACCTTGAAGGAGATGGTAGTGGCCTGCGGGGCGGGGTACATCAATGATGTCCTGTAGAAGTGCCTGTAGAGCAGGCACTTCTGATGGAGCTCTCTGTAGTTATGGTAACGGCCCACAGTGCAGGGTACACCCGATAGGCACTTGGTAGGTAGAAAGTGATCTGCAGGGCGGAGTACTCACAAGGAGCGAGTTGGTTCCAGGAAGCCCCAGGGGATGGAGCAGACGGAGTTTCAGGCATCAGGCCCTCCGAGGAGCAGATAGCCAGGATGAGAGAGAGGCCCCTGAGGAGCAGGTACCTGAGACGTCCATGTTGGAACTGGAACTGGAACGCAGGGTCCTCAGGAAGTGAGGCGGAAATAGCAATGATGTCACTCTTTGCCAAATTGTCTTTGGAGAGGGCCAACAGGTTAAAATATCCACAGATCTTGACGTCATCTGGAAGGGACACCCCCGGGGTTCCTGCCATGACGTGGATAAGATCGGCCTGTGAGTTCGTGCGCATACACCTAGAGAGGTCAGATGGCAAGATGGCGGTCGGCGGCATCCGTGCCGACTCAGGAGGCCTGGAAATGGTAGGCAGGACGTAGGTAGCTAGCGGATGCTGCCAATCTACCCCATGGAGTTAGGGAGGTGAAGAAAGAGGTGAGCAGAAGTGGTTGAAGCCGTCTGCGACCGACGGGCATAACAGATGCTGAATGAGTAGCTTAGAGAAGTATCAAGGCTACCAGCTCTGCTTGTCACAGAGGTCTGATACAGCCATAAGGAGATCTGATTGGACTACAGGATAGACTTGCATTATTCAAAATAGCATCTGTCTTGAAAATTCCTGATAAACAGTATTCTACTGTAATAAAATCTTTGCTATTCACAAGTGCTATTGGATATTATTATAGGTAACAACAGGATACAAAGAAATTCTTGGTGGGATAATTTTCACAGAAGCGTTAAAAGTAGTTATTAAAATTAATTTTAAGATAAAACACTTTTAACATATTAAACAGTAATTGAACTAACTGAAACATATTTATTATTTTACTCAGTGCTAATAAATACTATTCTTTTTTTGTTAACAGGTCTAAATGCAGCAGAACTACAACTCAGATAAATGTTATCTTTTGTAACTTCCTTTGAAAACTCAGTGGGTTTGTATTTTTAGCATCTTATCTTAAGAACTGACCCTCTGTGTACATAATTATATTTGGCAGATCTGCTATGGATATTGAAGTTTTCAGGTAGTATACACCCTTTCCCTTGTTTTCCTTTTCTTTATGCTTGTTTCTTTGTTGTCTCAATAATTTTACTTTATTTTATCTATTCTCTTTTAGTGTCTCTATCTGGCCAGACTGTAGTATCTTGTTGGTATACACTTATCTGCAGCTTGATTGTGTTGTCATCTGTCTGAATCTGGTACTCTTTTTTATTTTCCTCTCTCTCATTCTGAAACAGCTACTACACTAACTTTAATAAAATAAACAAGAGAAACTATCTCTATTGCACTGATTTTCTTCTGCAAAACTATAAATGTATCCTAGTGAGAACAACAGGAATCTTCTTGAAATGATTTTATCTAATTAGGAAAGAAAAGAAAATTATTTCTTCCTATCTAATTTAATTTATTTTTATGGGAACAAATTGCACTCACAAAATATTCACATTTTTTCAAACTTCTTTAATAATTAAAGAGCGGAAAAATCTATGTAATGCTATCTGGCAGGTGAAAGAATTATGTCGATTGGTTGGAACAAATGATAAACAGAGGCACTTTTTCAGTGAGTAAATATTTATTTTGAGTAAATGTTTTAAGTGCTTTACCAGTTGTCACTTATTCCCTCAGATGAGCCACTCAACATCTATATCTCAGGGGTGTGGTCTGAGCTGAGATTGTCCTCTAAAAGTGATGCAAGCACAGATTGTAGTAACAGGAAGAGAGTTTCAGCTAAGTCTATTTCCTGGCATCTTACTATTGATGTTGGAGACTATTTCAAACATAGCAGATCATCTGTCAAAAGTGGACACTGAATAGCCCATTCTGCCTAAGATTCTGCATGTTTCCTTGGGACAACCGTAATGTGCAAATAAGGATTCACTTGGTAAGTAGAACCCTCCAATGCTTACCTTTCCAGATACCTCAATGAAGGTTCTGTATATATGTGCATGTGTGCTGTTGTGAGCATTGTCAGTGGGTTGAGTAACGGTTATATGGCACTTTGCATGTAAAGAAAAAACAATACACTCAATAATTTAAAAAAAACAAACAATTATTTAATTCCAAAACCAAATTAGTAGTTTTTAAAAAACTTTTAACAGGGGTAGGAAAGGAAGAACTAGGGATAAAAGCAAATCAAATAAAGGACTCTAAGAACATGAATAGGAGAGATCCTAATGGGCTTAGGTGGCAGGGTGCTTAGTTGGTTCCCACATTACTTCTAGTTCAAGAACGGCTGTTAGCTGTGTAGCCAGGCCTCTGAGGTTGGCACCTATATCAGACACATTTTGACACAGACACTCTAGAGCTGTGCTCACAGTTTCATGAGAGCTGAGCAGAGCCGTAGCATACCTATGGCTAATATGGCCATGGCCATAGGTGTCGCTACCAAAAGGCGCCAAGGAAAGTGACTTCCAGCCACGGGGGCTGAAGAAGGAAACTGCTGCTGCCTGCTAAGTCAAGCAAAGTGAGTTAGAGAGAGCATGCATGCTTATGTGTGGGAGAGAGAGCATGTGTGTTTGTATGTGGGAAAGTGAGAGAGAGCATGTGTGCTTGTGTGTGGGAGAGTGAGAGTGAGACGGCATGTATGCTTGTATGTGGGAAAGTGAGAGAGCATTTGATTTTGTGTTTGGGAAAGTGAGTGAGAGCATGTGTGCATGTATGTGGGAGAGTGAGAGCATGTATGTGGGACAGTAAGAGAGAGCATGTGTGCTTGTGTGTGGGAGAGTGAGAGAGCATGTGTGCTTGTGTGTGGAAGAATGAAAGAGTTTGAGGGACAGTGAAAGAGCATGTGTGTGGGAGAGTGAGAGAGAGCATGTGTGCTTGTGTGTGGGGGAACTGAGAGAGAGTATGTGTGCTTGTTTATGGGAGAGTGAGAGAGTGAGAGAGCATGTGTGCTTGTGTGTGGAAGAATGAAAGAGTGTGTTTGAGGGATAGTGAAAAAGCATATGTGTGGGAGAGTGAGCGAGAGCATGTGTACTTGTGTGTGGGAAAGTGAGAGAGAGCATGTGTGTAAACTGTGTATGTATGTGGAGGAATGAGAAAATGTATGTGTGTGTACGAGAGGGAGCAAGTGTGTGCACAACTACCCCAGTTACTCCTTGCCTGCTAATCCATGACAATTTCAGGGCATTTAGAAATGAAAAGTTCCAAGGTATGAATAACAGGGAATTTTTTTAAATTCTTATTTTGTTGGGTGTTATTTGATGTGCCTGTTTTGAAATATTCTATTGATGTTTGCAGAATTTTATATGAGTTTTTAATTATTATTGTTGAATGATTTCTATTCATTAATTGTTTTGAATTATTCTTTTTATTGGTATGGTTTTACTAAATTTTGTTTTATGAGGAACGGTAATGTTTCTGTATTTTACATTGAGGCAGAGCATACAGAATTTGGCTTGCTGCGGTTTCCAGTTCGGTTTTTGTCTGTACATTTCTGTTTATACTGTATTCTCTCTTTGTTCTATCTGTGATTTGCATGTGTGGCTTGAAGTGAGTTATTCTGTTAGTGTATAGTTTCTATGTAGTGATCTATAGCAGCTTGGATTGTTCTGTTTTCCTAATAGGGGGTTTATTACTATTTTAGGGCTGGTATAAAATTTAAGTATTAACTTTCAAAGGTAGGGTTGTTGCTGTTTGAGTGGCTCTCTGGGGTCATACCCATGCGCACGATGCATTACAATAGGCCTAATACCATATAGGTTTGAAATATCTCTTGCTTTTTTGCAAGGCTTTCTGGTTGGAACCTCAGCAGTGCATGTAAATACAGGGTGGCCCATGGAAATGTAGCCTGTCTCCAATGCACTGGTATTGGACGCAGGCTACTTTTCCATGGGCCACCCTGTATAATATACATATTGTGATATTTTTACCTCAGAAGACTGTGCTTTGAATGTTCTTTTTCATGCAAAATCTATTATTATAAATGCATTATTTTTAATTGTGTGTGAGGAGGGTGTGATGGTGTGAGGGTACAAAGCTATAGAGATTTCCTAGAGCACCTAACACCCTTGCACTGGCCATGGGCATTGCTGTACAAACATTGAACAGAGTCTCCCAGCTCGTGGTGTCTTGTGTTGTGTAATGGGTGAGGGCACAGTTACTCTCTTGGCCATCGGCGTCAAATTGCCTGGCTAAAGCACTGGAGCTGAGCTCTGGCAGAGGAGCAAGTGCTCCTTGCACAGAGCTAACTTCAATAGCTGAGAGTGGCCCCAGAGTGTCTGCGCCAATCTGTGGCACAGCATGCTGAACTTCTTCCTCCTCTTAAAGGAGGTCCCCAGCAGAACCTTTGTCTTCAGATCCTAGGAGAATAAGGGGAGATGGCCCTATGGGGGGGGGGGGGGGGCAACTAAAACGGATGCTGGTTGCGGACCTGGTGGTGCTTCTTGGAATGGTGAAGCTGGGAAGAGACCCAGACACAGCTTATGTGGGGGGGGCTATGACTGGCTGATGGGCCAGCTGGTGGTGGTAGTTCTACTGGCATAGCAGCTGCGGCAGCTGGTTGGGTTGGCTCCTCCTCCTCCAATGAGCTAGTGCTATCTGTGAAAAGAGAAAGATGTGTGGGCAGGGACAGCAACTTTAAAATGAGTGTGCACGTGCAGGAGGTCGTTCAGCGGCGGTCCGGAACCCCCGCTGAACGACCTCCTGCAGTCGATCTCCTGCCGGCGCCATTTTCCGTACGAAAACGATTCGCGGCAAGAAATCGCTCCCGGAATCCCGCTGGACTCCCAGGAAACTTTTGGCCAGCTTGGGGGGGCCTCCTGACCCCCACAAGACTTGCCAAATGTCCAGCGGGGGTCCGGAACGACCTCCTCCGTCGAATCGTTTTTGTCTATGGCCGCCGCCATTTTGCGGCGGACATTTTGAAAAATGGCGCCGGCTGAAGACAACACGATTCTATTGAGGGGACCGTTCCGGACCGCCACCGTTCTGGACCACCGCCGGATCCCCAGGTAATTTAAAGCATTTGGGGGGGGGGGTTCGGGAGGGGGGGGGATTTAATTTAAAGGGTCGGGGTGGGTTTTAGGGGGGTTTAGTGTGCCGGCTCACGATTTTAACGATTTTTCACGATAGTTTACACACCCAAACGGCAACAATACGATTCCCTCCCCCTCCCAGCAGAAATCGATCGTTAAGACGATCGAGGACACGATTCACATCTCTATTAACCAGTGCGCTCAGCTGAGCGCACTGTATTGTATCAGCCTGTCAGTGGTGTCTTGCAACAATGGAAAAATCCATTAATTCATCTACCTGTTTGACCTCCTTTGCCACCAAGGCTGGAGGAATATCTCCTCCTCCCTCAGTCTCTCGTCTCTGTCTCCTCTCTCCTCCTGCAACTGCTGTGCAGTGTTCTGTCATTCCCTAAGTTGAAAAATACAGTAATTCTCCAGAAAGACTATTTTGGATTTTAAAAAAATGTATTCCTTCCTATGTGTTCTCTTTTATAGGGTGGACATGTCTGGAATTGTAGCTACCTGTTAGTTGATAGTGTTCCCATGCTAACATGCTCATTTACACATGTGCATGAAAGCCAGCATGATTAATGCAGGATAGAGATGTTACCTACACCTCTCATCTTGTACTTAAATTGTGGGCATTGATGTGGCAGAATGCTGCTTTTAACGCACATTAGCACACATTGAATTATACCCCAGTGAGTACATTTGCATTCATTTGCATCTATTTTACTTACAAGCATGAACATTGGCATTAGTTTAATGCTGGTTGCATTAACAATAACAGCTCTGTGTTAACTCTTGTAATGCACAAGTTAATGGCCTTCACACATTCAGGCTATGCTTAATGCAGCTTAGAACATAGGCCTCATAATTATCAAACGTCCAGAGTTCAAAATACAAAATACATCTAATTCTAAATAATTGTTCATATATGATCTTCCTACAGTCAAAGATCTCACGGCATTACACTATTAGATTTTCATGCAGAATTTTAGAAATACATCTAAATCATACTCTTAAATAAAAAATTCATCACAAGATTGTCCTGTTATTAAATTGGAACTATAATCTGGCACTCTATCCATCTATCTATTTGATATTCTGCCTTTCAGGGATTTCTAATTACATTCAGGTAATGTAGGTACTATAGACTTCACTTACTCCTTTTCCAGCAAAGACTTAACATTATCAAAATCATAATCATATATTTTGAAAATCTCCAAAAATGAGTCTGAATTTAGCTGCATAAAATCCAGTCTAAACATTTCTCAACAGATATGCAAATGAATAAATCTTGGTGAACCTCAAACCAATGTGCATGAAATTTGAATTTAGGTATGCAAGCTTGTTTCTTTCTGAAAGTTTTTCCACCTCTGTGTAAAAATAGAAATCATGCAACACAACAAAGTCCCATCGAATGGCAAACATCTTTGCAGTTTCCTCGTGTTTCCCCAGTAATCATCTGCTGTAATACTTCTCTATTTATACATTATAGAATTCATTAGGTAATTTGCTGTGCTCCATGAAGCTTTCAGCATAATAGCTTATTATACTAATTCTTTCTCTAACATTATTCCTTTATCAATGTACTTTTGTTTTCTGAATTATTGCACATTTCTACTGCTGCAGGTGGCAAGAGCAATGCTTCTAACCATGCTTTTCATGTTCTTGTTGCTAACAGGTTGCTAGGGGTTTGTATGAGGATGCACATCAGCAGGGACATAAAATGAGATTCTGAAACAAGGAAACTGTTTCCTAAGTAAAAAATTCACTTTTTTATTATGTGCACAAAAAGAATGGAAATAATATTTTAAAAACCCTCTTGTGCTGAAAAAAATAGCAGTGAGAAAATTGCATGCCATTAAAATGGAGAAACCAAAGAGAAATGGAAATAGGCAGGAGGACTTGCATCAGAATGTGTCTCCTCCAGCTGTATCTGTCAAAAAAAATGATCCACTTACCAAGTCAAAACTGAAATAATTTAAAAATAAATATGACTGACCTAAACAATTCAGTCCACTCTTGAACATTTTGAGCAATATATTTTATTTCAAATCCTTACACTTTTGCTGTAGCTTTTGGCAAAAAAAAAAAAAAAAAAGATATAAAGTTGGTAAATTAAATGTATCCCAACTCAACCTTGGTATACCAACTAATATTTCTGAATATTTTATTTTGTATCATATTTTTACAAGTTATGGTACCTTTTATTGGGCAAATACAAGAATTAAGGGAGTAAATTTCCAGAGGATTTACATGCACAAATCCTAGTTCATGAGTGTAAATCAGCTTTTGAAAATTATCTGGGAGCTTATACAGAGAAAAGTAGGATCATAACTCGATTACTCTTAATCTGAAATTGCAGTTAGCATTCTGGGAGGTGGGGCAGAGTTAAAGTGGAGAAAATATTTACACATTTAAGTTTTGAGTCAGGATCCATTGTCAATTTCACTTCTGGCCTTCAGGTAGTGCTGTGAGCTGCTTGAACTATCTAGTCCTCTTAGCTCTGTGCCTTCACTTTCCTCTAGTGGCCATCTTTTCCTTCTTAGACATGATTTTATACTTAGACATTTTCAGTTAGTTGCCAGGAGCTTGGTCCTATTTCTTGATGCTCTGGCTCTTTCCTTGTTGCTTGAACCTAGAAGACTTCTATGTCCCTGGTTTCTGCCATCAGCATTCTTTCATGAGCTCTTCAAGTTCCTGGTTTCCAGGTGTGATCCAGCTTCTCACTCTATTCTAGATTTCTTGCTTCTTGTTTGTACTGGGGGCTTACCCTATTTCTCATTGGCCACCAGCACCTGAGGGCTTTACCCAAGGAGAAGGTGGTTAGCATAGGATAAGGTCCTTATACCGTTAGCTGTCCGGATTTCACTGTCCAGACATTAGGCCACTTATTCTTGAGTTAACCCACAGACAACTGATGTCACGCTTTCAATTTTTGAAAGTATATGCATAAATGTGCATGCACAAAGTTCACCTGCTCAGGAGCAGGTATAACTTTTTGTGAAAATATGTAAGTCCATACTGGGGAGACCTGTGAATTTTCAAACTAGATTGATATGCATAAATCCATTTTAAAATTCAAGCTAATGTCTGTGGGTACTTTGCATCCCCAGACATTAGCCATATGTGGACTGCTGAAAATTACTTTCTAATCGACAAGCTCAATGACTCAGATAAAGTAGAGGACATTAGGGATGAACATTTATTAAAAACAAATACAAAAAATGCAATGAATAAGGCCATTTTCAGTTAATTTCAATTGGAACAATTGCTTCTCAAAGAAAAAGTTTGGGGTGCTTTAAAAATGGCCTCTTCATGGCCTTCCAGCATCCATCTAGCCCTGAAGAACGACAACCAGGGCCTCCACGGCTTTCTCTATCCTTCCTCCCAACTCCCCTCCTGCCTCCCCAAGATAAGACTCAGGACCCAGGCATACCCAGCAGGGCTCAGGCTAGCCCTGCTAGGGTTTCCCCAGTCCCCTCCAAAGTCCTACCCTCCTTAAAAATTTCCAGGGCAAAGAATGTCCCCAGTCCCCATTTACTTCTTCATGGGGATTCCTCTGGAGTCCAAAGGTCAGGAGTGAATACCAGGGCCGCCATCAGGAATTTTGAGGCCCCATACAGCCAAAATGTCTGGGCCACAAGCATTCAGTGGGCCTCTTTGCCATGAACTAATACATCCCCCAAGCGCACCTGCCGCCTGGCGGCTGCGGGCCCCCATATGTGGCAGTAGATCCTGGGGCCCCATACTGCAGGCCCAAGAATACTGCCCTGATGGCGGCCCTGGTGAATACCACTCACTCCTGCCCCCATTTCACTATATTTAAAATGGCATTGGCAACACTGAAGCCTTGCCAAAGTGAAATCACTTGATACCAGCCTTACTGCAGCTTGAGACATTTTGAATTGTCCTGTATTAGGCAGGATGAAATAGGCATGGCTCCTTCCCTTTGGTGCCCATGGATCAGGCAGGGACTTGGAGGATCCTGGGTAGGCCCTAGCTGGCCTAAGCTAAGCTCGGCTGGGTAGCTCTGGGTTCAGAGTCTTCTTCTGGGGGGCATGCAGGGGATGGGAAGGATCAGAGCGGGCCATGGAAGCCCTGGCTGTCTTTCTATGAAATGGGTGCCAGAAGACCTCAGGGAGGGCCATTTTAGTTTTTTATTTGTTTTGCAGGATTATAATAGGAGGTCTTTTTCTTTGGCAAATGAACAAAACTGGCAAAAAAAAAATTAAACTAACCAAAAATCCAATCGCCCAAAACAAAAATCTTGGGCCTGCACATCCCTATTTGAAGCTCCCTGTTTTAATCCCAGAGTTGGGTCTTCCACAACCCAGGTTGACTAGGCCTGCGGATGCTGCAAAGTCATGGTCATTGCTTCAGGGCCCATGATTGCAGGGTTTTGGAGGGAGCCCTGCTGCATAGCCCCTGGCTGAAGGACTGACCAGACTAAGGGCCAGATTCATTAAAGCTTTTCTCCTATTTTGTGTCTATGGGAAAAACATTAGGGGTAGATTTTAAAAAAGAATGCACGCATGTCCATGTATGCGTGTTACCCGGTGCACGCACATGGACGCATGCACAAGGGGGGGGTAGAATTTCGTGAATTCGTGTGGCGACGCATCGTTGGGCTTCCCCAATTCCCTCTCAATCCACTCCAATTAAGGAGTGGACTGGGAGGGAACCTAACTACCTCTACCCTAACCTCCCTTCTCCTTCCCCAACCTACCCACCCCCTATCCCTATCCTCGGCCCTCCCCCCATTTGTTTTACTTACATTTTGCTCCTGCAAAGGAGCTGGAGCAAATTGTGCGTGCTGGCACCCTGCTGGCGCATGATCCCCCAGCAGAGCGGCAAATGGCTGCTGTACCGCGTGCCTCTAGCCCCATCCTGCCCCGACCCCTCCCTGCCCCTCTACCGCGGCCCGGCTCTTGTGCGCATAACAGGGGTTATGTGCATGGCTGGGCCCCTTTTAAAATGCGTGTAGTGCACGCAAGGCCAGGCCGCGCGCATAACCACTGTGTTTTACGTGCGCGGGCCATTAAAAGTCTGGCCATTAGTGAATAAGATACTAAGATGATAACTTTTGAACGGACGCATAGGTGCACACGTGAACACGTTCACTGGCCCGCGCCGAGGGATGCGTCCATTTTATAACATATACTTGTGCATGCACGTATGTTATAAAATTGCTTGACTGTGTGCATATGTGCGAGCAATTTTAAGTGGATGTGCATCTATGCAGGCAAATGCCACTTCTACCGCGTAAGTGGAGGGCTTTTAAAAGACATGTGTGCCGCCACCATTACCAGTTTTCCCACTTCATTCCAAGTAAGCCTAGGTAAGGAATAAGACTTCTACCCCCCTAGTTTAATTGCCTCCCTTCTCCCCTGTTAGCCCTGACACTTAAAACCCTGCTGATCTGGCTATTTATCTTTATTTTATAACTCGCACGTCATCCATAGCAGAAGTAAAGTTATGCAGCAGGGGACACTAGCGCGCGCCTGTGCACGTAAGTGTTTGCACACTAGTTTCAAGTTAAAATCCAGGATGGCGTGCCCTGCCCAGACCTTGCCCATGCCCTGCCCCTTGTTTTGAACTTTTCATTTGTGTGCACAGTGGCAAGTATGTGCCTATCCAGACAGCTTTTAAAATCCGCTCGGTGTGCACCAGCCCCCTACTTGATGTGCACGCCTGGCTTTTAAAATTCACCTTTATGTGCCTTGGGGGGGGGTGGGGGGTGGGGTGGGGTTATCAAATAGAGAAGAAATCCCCAGGTAGTTGGGAATAAAGGCTCATGGTGCCAGTAAGGAGGAGTGCTCAAAGGTTTGGCTGCAGAGATTCAGTGCAAAAAGTTCAAAGTCATGCATTTGTGGTCAGAAATCCAAAGGAGCTCTATGTGATGAGGAGCAAAAGATTTATGTGCACGGACTGGGGAAGAGACCTCTGTGTGATGGTGTCTGACAATCTGATTGCAGTGACACAATGAGACAAGGAGGGGGATAAGGCTAGAAGGATGCTGGGCTGCATAGAGAGAGGCATAACCAGCAGAGAAAAGGAGGTGATAATGCCCCTATACAAGTCTTGATGAGGCCTCATCTGGGGTACTATATTCAGTTCTAGAGACTATACCTCAAAAAGGATAGAGACAAATGGAAACAATCCAAAATGGGATGGGATCTGCACCAGAAGGCTTACGAGATAAGACTGAAAGACCTAAATATTTATACCCTGGAGGAAAGAGAGTGGGGAAATATGATACAGATTTTTGTAAGCTGTTAGTGATGCTCAGGAATCAAGCCTTTTCCCATGGAAAGAAAGCTGTAGACCTAGGGATCATAATATGAAGCTCCAAGGGGTAGACTCTGGAAAAAGTCAGGAAATGCTTCAGAGAAAGAATGCTGGATGCATGACATGCCTTCCCAGGAAAGGCAGCGAAAACAAGAATTCAGAATGGCTTGGGATAATCACAGAGAATCCCTAATGGCTATAGGATGGAAATGAACATAAGGGGTAACCTGCATGGAGCAGCAATTACTAACCTTAACAGAAGGCACAGAGTGGCAGTTGCTACCCATAATAAATAAACTATCCATAATAAATAAACAAATAAATAAACTACCCATAATAAATAAAAATGAACTTGCTGAGCAGACTGAATGGACCACCTGTGACTTTTTCTGCTGCCATTTACTAGCAGAGCTGTAGCCAGGCAATTTGGCACCTATGACTAAGTGTAAAAAAGGCACCCTCACTCTGGATACAACATGTCACCTCGAGCTGGAAGAATCTGTTAAAATTTTTAAAAATTTAAAACAGCACTATTATTATTATAATCTCTAAGTAGACACAAGTGTGACCTTGGTCCCAAAATATGACCCTCAGGTGTGCACGGATATCATCTATATACTCTGCAAGAACTGACCCTTAATCCTAGGTTACATAAGATATAAAAACATTTCAGAACAGCTGATCAATAGAATAACATCCAATAATTTAAAACTCATATGCAATTTTTTTAAAATGTCTCAAAAAATATTTCAAAACAGAGACATCAAGCAACTGCCAATAATTAAAACTATTAAGGATTAAAAAAAAAAAAATCACCAGCTTTCCATACCTGGCAACTTTTGACTTCCAGTTGTGGATGTGTGAGCACAAACTTTCTCCTTTCTCCCCAACATGCACAAAATACGTGTTTGTGTGTCTCTCTCCTCCCGCCCCCCCCCACCTCCCCCAATACTCTTTTATACACAAACACTCTCTCTCTTCACACACACATACACGTTCTCTACCACTTCCCACAAACACACACACACACAGATGTCTCTCTCTCTCTCCCCCTCACACACACAAGTGCTCTCTCTCTCCCCCCACATGCTCTCTCTCTAACGTACACAGGCTCTCACACCAGCAGCTGCAGTCCAGCCTCACACTGATGACCATAGACAGTACATGAAAAGAAACTGCTGCACTGCCTGCAAGAAGCTTGCCCTCTCCATCTCCTTCCCATGCCACTAGGCTCTTGCTCCTGTGCCATACCTAAGTGGGAACAAAGCAGGTAGCACATGCCTCATCGCCGTATCTGTGCACTAGAGGGCCTTCTGGCTCCTAAGTATGACGTTGACTCAGCAACAACAAGGAAAGTGGGTGGAGATATGTGCCTAAGCAGCCTTATTGCTACCTGCATCCCGCTGTAAAGTCTGCCCTGCCTCCTCTCTGGCCTGCCACAGGGGCCAGTGAGATGGCAGCCAGCCTGATAAGAGCCAGCCCAGTCTCCTTGCCACCCCCTAGGAGCGTGGCACATTAGGCATTCACCTAATGCTTCCACCGGCCCTGCCCAGGCCAGAACCAGTATCCTCCTCTCTGTTTTCCCTTTGTTTCCCCTTCATTCCCTCCAGGCCTTCACCAACAACCCCCTCTTCCCTAACCCATCAATATCTCGATCTCAGTTCCTGCCTCCCTCCCCTCCTCCCACCTTTCCTTCCCTTCCAGGCCAGCACCAGTATTCCTAGTGCCCTCTTTTCTGCTCCTGTCTCCCCTCCAGTCAATACCAGTAGTTCCCTCTCCCTCTCCTTGACATCAGCCACCAAAATCCTCCTCTCTTCCCCTCACTCAGGTCCAGGACACCACTAGCATCCCTCTTTGTCCTTCCTTAGTCACCAGCCACATACCCCTCTCATGTTAAATATAATCTCTCATGCATTTTCCTACCAGGTGCTGGTCCCTGCTGAACTGCTCTCTGTCTCCATTCCAAAGCCTCCTTCTGTGGCAGTCGCGGCCCATGGCAGTTCACCCTCTTTCCTGTGTTCTCTCTCGCTCCCTTGATCAGCAGGACTGCATCCGTGCGCCCGCGAGGAGGGGATCGACCGGGGGCCTTCTTCTGCAGGCAGCGTGCCTGCCTCACGGCAATGCTAGCCTATTTGGCCTGCACGTGCTCAGCTCGCAAACACGCTTACAGCAGTCTGCGTGGTTGGGCCTGCTGTTAAGCGTTTCATCATGTCCTGGGAGGGAGCAAAGGAGAAGCGGAGAGGGAGAGAAGCCTGCGGTAGGTGCGGCACTGTATGAAAGGCTTGTTCTGGAGTGGAAATTCCCACAGCAGGACCGGCGATAGTGACACTTTTCAGACAATGGCGGCTACGGCCATGGCCCTAATGACCATAGGCTAGCTACAGCACTGTTTACTATGTTGCCATGTTATGTTAGGATCCCAACCCTGGCTCCAATTAAGCTGCCAGGCCAAAGGTGCAGGAGGAAACTACCAGGTCAAAAAAAAAATTATCCAAAAATGTTGATGTGTATTAAATTTCAAAACTGCTTCTTCAGATATTATGTATGGTCAGCAAAATTCATGCACTACAGTTTTGCATTAATTCTTATGCTAGTCCAATATAAAATTGCAAAAATGAAAGAACCCAGTTTTCATCCATTTCAATATCGTTATTCATGTACTGCACTGAAAATAAAACTCAATGACCTTTATAATACATTTATAAGGCACCCACAATACACTCTAATTACTCTTCAAGCACTAAATACTATCCTTCAAATATTTTACTGTAGCAAATCTTATGAAAACTAGTACAGGTGTATAATACGCATGTATTTCATAAGCATTAAATTAAAATAGTACAATTAACACACATTTTATTCCACCAAGAATTTAAATGCACCCCAAATATATTTTCATCAGTATTTTAAATACCATAAAAACATGTCTGGTGTGATTGGGGAGCAGGATAGTAGATAAATAGTGTGGGGTAGGGGGGAGGAAATGAAATGGAGACATGATTCATTGAAGAGAGGGAGCAGGAGGAAATGCATGTGAGGGAAGAAAGGTGAGAAAGAGATAACATGTGGAAAGATGGAAGGGGTAAGGACAGGAGATTCATATAGAAAAAGGAATTGAGATGACACTAGTAGTGAGGAAAGAAGAGACATAACAGGATGAAAGATTGCTCACTTGGATGCAATCTAGCACCGATTCAGTAGAGTCCTTACTGGAGTTAGATATGGAAAAAAGACCTTATGATCTTTACCTATTATCATTATCTATTTTTCTATGTTTAAAATATCTCCTTCACTGCTTGATTCTCATCTAATATCAGACTGATATTAGATCAGGAAACTATAAAGGTCACTCATCAAATTAGTATATAAAGTAAAGAGTGAAATATGAAAAATACCGATACACGTCCTGTGAAATCAAAGAATAGTATCATATAGGGAGTACTGTTTGTGTTTGGACACTGAACTGGATTCTATATGACAGCTCTGATCATA
Source organism: Rhinatrema bivittatum (assembly GCF_901001135.1). Lineage (NCBI taxonomy): Eukaryota > Metazoa > Chordata > Amphibia > Gymnophiona > Rhinatrematidae > Rhinatrema > Rhinatrema bivittatum. Next base: position 103,016,064 of record NC_042623.1, read on the forward strand.
AGTACTTGAATATAATCATGAGCCATAATACCCTCATGTTCCAAAAGGAGTATTTTTTTTCTTTCCTATCAAAATAATGTGTGCATATATAATCCCATGACCCTAAGTCTGCAGTTCCTAGAAGATATCAGTCAGCAAAGCCAGCCAATATGAGATCTTGGATCTCATTTTATTTCAGTTATAGAATTTATTAATCGCTTCCCACAAAAAGGCCGAAGCGATGTACAATAAAACATACATATATGTAAAATGTCAAATTTCTCTCTTCAGAGTTGTCATAATGGATCTTTTCTCAGTTTCATTCCATGAAAAAATCAAACATCCCTACACAGATGTTTTGGCCTACTGGCTGCTTCAGGAGTTGAAACTGTATAGCTGCAAAATGAAAAATATAATCACAAAACATTCCAAAATATAAAAAGAAATAATTGTATTAGGCACAGAGTCTCAAAAGATGAAAATCATATATCTACCGCTGAGAAGTTAAAAGTGTGTCTCTATGTCGCCCTGAGCCATCATATAATGAATTATGTGAGTGATAATCCCATTGAGCAATCAAAACATACACAATTTTAACCCATCCCATAGCATCACAGGAACTTTGAAAATGGTCAGAGGTCAAAAAGTCAGTCAAGAAAGGAATAACCAATCAATCTCCCTGTTTAATTCCTGGGGACTAATTGTATTCAGGGCATTTGTATTCAACTTTATTTCTTCTATAGAAGGAGTCTCTTAAGGTTACCGCTGCAGCTTCTTGGTGTAGGTTTTTCACAAATCAAAAATCTTAGATTGTCAAAAGTATGCTTTAAATCCTGACAGTACTGAACTATGGGAGCGTCTCTCCTCCCTCTTCTAAGATCACTGCAGTGTTCAAGAATTTGTATCTTTAGAATCCTGGAGGTCTTACTTATGTAGAGAAGACAGCAGGAACACCAAATGACATATATTACTCCCACACTCACGCATATAATGGGGCATTTTAATTTTAAAGGACGATTACTGTGAAAAAAGTAGTATATCACTTTGAAAAGATTGTGGCCAGATCATAAAAACCCCACATGGAAAATGTGCTTTTGGTTCATCTGCTAGTATGCTGGAAGTCTGTGCTCATGGATATAGAGAGTAAATAACCATATCATGGATATACATCTTCTCTTCAAAGTAAACATCAGAAAAGCTTATGAATATGGACATAGTCTTTATACATCCCCATAATATTGAAAGCTTCCTTGAAATAAATGTGGTGAGTATGGAAAAGTATTCTCAACACTTTCATTTGATTGTTGGGGATTAGATTGTAGCAGCAGGTCCCTATTGATCTACTGAGCTATAGTATATCTACTTTTTTTTTTAATCATCTTATAAGTACATAAGATTTGCTATACTGGGTCAGACCAAAGTCCATCAAGCCCAGTATCCTGTTTCCAAAAGTGGCCAATTCAGTTCACAAGTACCTAGTATAAGATCCCAACGGGTAGATAGATTCCATGCTGCTTATCCCAAGGATAAGAATTGGATTTCTATAACTCCATCTTAATAATAGTTTATGAACTTTTCCTCCAGGACCTTGTCCAAACATTTTTTTAAATGCAACTACACTAATATCTTCCACCACAAACTCTGGCAATGAATTCCAGAGCTAAATTATGCACTGAGTAAAAAAATATTTCTCTTATTAGTTTTCAATGCATCATCTAGTAACTTAATTGTGTGGCCCTAGTCTTTCTACTCTTTGAAAGAGTAAACAACTGATTAACATTTACATATTCTATTCCACTCATTATTTTGTAGACCTCTATCATATCTCACCTCAGCCATCTCTTTTCCAGAGCTCTTCAACCATTCCTCATAGATGAATTGTTCCATCCCTTTTATCATTTTGGTTGCCCTTCTTTGTCCCTTTTCTAATCCTGCTATATCATTTTTAAGATATGTTGACCAGAATTACACACAATACTCAAGAAGAAATCACACCATGGAGCTATACAATGACATTATGACATTCTCTTGTTTTATTCTCCATTCCTTTCCAAATAATGCTAGCATTATATTTGTTTTCTTAGCTGCTGCTACACACTGAGCAGAAGATTTCAACATATTACCAACATTAAAATGCCTTATATATATTAACTTATTTTATATTTATTGCAGTTTATAAATATACAATATCATGTAAAAAATAAACAAAGAACACTTCAGAAACATCCAAGCCAATCACATAATAAAACATATATCAATATATTCTTTTATGAATCCTCTTTTCAAAAAGGCATAATTCTACAATAAAACTGCAATAATCATAATAATCATCATAAAAAGATTTGCAACAGGTGCAGAACAGAACTAAGACATGCAAAAAAAAAAAAAATTCTAATTCCGGTGTCACTTCAGTGACAGCAAAAATCATTCCCTTCACTGCCAATCACTTTCGGGCCGATACAGTAAAGTCCGTGGGAGAGCGGGCAAATGCTCTCTCCCAGCGCACGCACAGGACACTCTCCTGTGCGCACGATACAGTATGCAAATTAGGTCAGGTGGTAGAAACAGGTAAAAAGATGCGCTAGGGACACTAGCGCATCCCTAGCGCTTCTTTAGGGACAGGAGCGGTGGCTGTCAGCAGGTTTGACAGCCGACGCTCAATTTTGCCAGCGTCGGTTCTCGAGCCCGCTGACAGCCACAGGTTCGGAAACCGGACGCCGGCAAAATTGAGCGTCCGGTTTTCAACCCGTGAGCTGCGGGTCTACTTCGAATTTTTTTTTTTCTACTTTTTTTGCCCTTCGGGACCTCCGAATTAATATCGCCTTAATATCGCTGACTTAATATCGCCATGATATAAAGTCGGAGGGTGCACAGAAAAGCACTGTACTGTATCGGCCCGTTTGTGAAGTAGCACAAACCCTGCAAATAAATAAATAAATAAATAAATAAATAAATAAATAGATAAAACTTTCAGGACTCAAACTGCAACAACCTTATCTATGAAAAGGCATCAAGGCAAACATTATACTAAGCCCTAGAACACTAATACACTACCTACTGGACAAACAGAACAAACCAGCCTACTACAAATCTCTACAGAGAAACTAGACGCTAGCCAAAATACTGCATCTCTGTCACACATGTGCAATACAGACAGACCCTTATCTAAGCCAGAATAAGGGACTACAAATTAGAAACATACATGCAAACAAAACTGAAATGAAAAGTCTGAGAAATCAGATTCTGTGAAGAAAAAGCAAAAAAACAAATATATAAGAAATGCGCATTCCCAAAGATGGTATATTCCAATCGCTGAAAGGCAAAATAATTTCTTTTACCTTTGTTGTCTAATCTTGTTTTTCTAATCGGTTGGTCCCAGTCTCTTTTTCCCCCTTATCTGTCTTTTCCATTTCCAGGGTCTTTTTTATTCTGTCTTCATTCCTTCCTCCTTCATACACATACACAGACTCTCTCACACATGTTCTGTCTCACACACACGCTTTCGCTCACACAGGATCTCACTCTTCCATGATCTTTCTTCACATACATACCAGTTCCCACTCCTACAGACACATGCATACACATAGGGGTAGATTTTACAAATTTGCGCTCACGCGTACTTTTGTTCACGCACCAGGCACAAACAAGAGTACGTGGGATTTTAGTAGATACGCGCGTATCTGTTAAAATCCGGGATCAGCCTCCATTCCCTCCGAGGCCGCTCCGAAATTGGAGTGGCCTCGGAGGGAACTTTCCTTCCCCCCCCTGCACCTTCCCCTCCCTTCCACTACCTAACCCACCCCCCCCCAGCCCTACCTAACCCCCCCCCCCACCTTTGTTGCACAAGTTACGCCTGCCTGGCCGGCCGCCAGTGCGTGATTCCCAGGCCCGGGAGCCATTTCAGAGGCCTTGGCCACGCCCCCGAAACACCCCTGGGCCGGAACCACGCCCGTGGCCCCGCCCCCAAATGACGTGCCATCGCAACACGCCCCCCCCCAGGAAATCCCCGCGACTTACGCTCGTCCCGGGGCTTGCGCGCGCCACCGAGCCTACTCAACATAGGCTCGGCGCATGCACGGGGAACTTCGGGCAGGTTTTCGGGGGGTGCTCGCGTATCTTAAGCGTGTATCCCTTTGAAAATCTGGCCCATAGGTTCTCACTATGACATGCTCACTTTCACACAGGCTCCCACTCCTACACAAAATAACACACAGGCTCTCATTCTCACATGCTCTTACACACATGCTCCAGTTCACACAAACACAAAACACAGGCTCTCACTCTCCACTTCCATTCATATGTACACACACAGGCTCTCACTCTTATATGCAGGCTACCACTCTCATACAAACACACAGGCTCTCATTCTCACATGCTTTCTCTCACATGCAGGCTCCCATTCCCATATCACAAGTTCTCATACTCTTTCTCTCTCCCTCACACACACACCCTCAGGTAGGCTCTCATTCACATCCCCCCAAGCAGGCACTCATTCACGCACACACCCAGGCAGGCTCCATTCACACACACCCAGCCCTCTAGGCAGGCTCCCATTCACACACCCCCAGCCCCCCAGGAAAGCTACTATCCACATACAAACTCGCACCCAGGCAGGCTACTATTCACATGCACCCCTGCCCCCCAGCCCCAAGCAGGCTCCCATTAATACAGACACACAAACACAAAACACAGGAATAGGTAGCAAAAGAGGAAGCCTGTTCTGCTGCTGCTTCTCATGTGTCTGCCCACAGTATTCAAAACTCACGTGGCTAGCACTCCTCCATGCTGATCTTGCCAGCACAAGTGGAGGAGCAGAAGAATGGGGGCCTTCCCACGAGGGTTTTTTTAATTTGAGCGCCTCTTCTCAGTGACATCATGGGCCTCTTCCTCCTCTTGCCTGGCATGTCCACTGAGGCCCTGTGACAAGGCCTCTCTTCTTGTGCCGCCGGGCTATGCCACTGCTTCAGCCACCGCTGGCCTGAGCTCAGGCGGTGGTCCCAGCCTCTCTCCATTCTTCTTCAGCCACTGCCAGCCTGAGTTGAGGCAGTCGCGGCAAGGGCAGGCAGGGTGAGGCGGACACCACAGCAGTGTTCTGAAAGGGGCATTTTTTTGCCCCCTCAAAATTCTATCGCCTGAAGCAGCCACCTCACCCTGCCTCATTATAGAACCACCCCTGGGTGATCTGCAGCATTTGCTGGAGCTACTCTGTGCTTCATTGAGTCAACTCATGAAGCGGACCTATCCGGTGGGAGTGGCTCCAGGATCAGGCCAGCATTTAGCTTCAGGATGCTGCCTCACCTCCTCAATTGGAGGCACCAAGAAGGTATGTTGAAACAGACTTTATTTTTACCAGGGGCTTCTGCTCATCTGTTGGGATTGGTGGCATCTCATCTCTGAATGGCTATGGTTTTATAGCAGGCTCAGGTTGCTGACATGGAAGGGTATTTTGGACAGTAGGCTATTGATAGGTTACATTGCAGGTCAGAATAATTCTAAGCAACCCGGAAAAGTGTACAGAAAATACTGCTTTTCTGTACACCCTTCAACTTAATATCCTAGTGATATTAAGTTGGAGGAACCAAAAATGTAAAAAAAAAAGGAAAAAAAATCTGCCTGCTGGTCAGCGGGTTAGAAAAACAGACGCTCATGTAACATACCTCTAGGAACTAGGGCAGAGAAATGTTGAATCATCATTGTGACATGAAAAGACTAACAATAGAGTGCTGTCTCTTTAAGAGCTGAGGGGGGGGAAAGGAGATTCAAAATTTGATTGTATTGAGCGTGTGCGAACAGATCACTGCTCAGCTTGAACAGAGTTCCTGCCCTGCTCTGAACTAATAAATATTATCTGTGCTGATTAAGGTTCTCTTTTCTGGAACCCTGCTGTGGACGACTTGGGAGTAGTTGAACTGTGCCCTGTCAGGATTTGAAGCTTTTCTTTCGGATAGAGGCTGCTGTATTGTGGATTTGGCAGTTGAAGCAGCAGTACTGACGCCCTCTTCAGCTCTAAATTCAAATGGACACACAGTAGGATACAATCTGGGACTTTGCTTGTTCAGAGACTGCTTAAGGTCAGGTGATATTGTAACCGTCTCTTTTTAGTCAGTAAGGAGGTCCAGACAACTGATCCGTAAAGATAGACTTTTATTGCCAGCAAGATGCAGCTAAGACAAAGGCTCAGTACAACTGCATGCCCCTCCCCTTCAGGAGCAGACTCTTATGCACTTTACAGTTCTTATCTTTTACACATGCGTTCTAAGCATTGCTGAGCCAGCATATTCCGGCTGAAGGGGCTACTGACCCCCTCCCTAGACACCCTGGAACTTTCGTGAAACTTCTCCCATGTTCTGCAGGAGAGGCTGCTGGGACTTGCAGTTCTGGAAAGGAATTCGCGAGTCTGCAGTAATACAGCCCATCACATAATACATCCATTGTTCTAATCTAGGTTACAGCAGTGAAAGCTTATCAGAGAATAAGAACAGCGAAGCCAAAAAAATGAAAATGTGCAATGTGCTGACAGAGAGTTTCTCAATGTCCTAATTACAGCTGTATTGCAGACTGTAAGTAAACCCGTCATGAAGCAGGGAATTCTGGTACATGAAGTCCTTTGTCAGGTTGAAGCGTTCAGACCCCTTCAATATATCACATGCTGATTCTGGTTGAAATACTTAACATGAGTTTATGACAAAGTTGAGTTTTCTCTTGTACTATATACATGTGTTTATATGACAAATGCAGATGCTTAGGAAGTGAACAGATTTATTTCAGTCATTCATTCCAGTAAAGATAAAACTGTTACCCACTAAAGAGCGTGTGGATTCATTTCTGATACTGGGTTGGGAATCAAAGTGCAGGTTTCAGACACAAGGAGTCATAAAGAAAATTGAACTTCAAGGGTTACACTCAGTTTTACTGGCATCCATTTTCCTAACCCGTGGCTGTCAGCGGGTTCGAAAACCGATACCGGTAAAATAGAGCGTCAGTTGTCAGGACCCGCTGACAGCCACCTCTTCGCTAATAAGGAGGCGCTAGAGATGCGCTATTGTCCCTAGCGCCTCCTTATTAGCACACAGCCTCATTTAAATAGAGAATCTTGCGCCCAGGAAAGGTGCCTGGGCACGAGTTGGGAGAGCGGACGCGCAACACAGAGCGCCGGCTCTCCCGCAGTTTTTACTGTATCGGCCTGTCTCTATTTTATCTCCACAGCCAAAAGGAAGAAAGCATGCTCCTCTCCCACAGGAATTTGCCCAAGTAAACCTTGCAGTTCACAAAGTTATTCCCTTTTCTCAGCTAAAGACCGAGCACTATCAAGCTTCTATGCTGAGGTGCATAAGGTAGGTGCTCTACCTACACCATGCCTATGTTAGCAAAAGGTTTTGGTGTTTCCTTTCTTTCTTCTGTCAGCATGCTATGTAGGGCATCCTGGCAGCAGTTACATTCTGTGACTTCATTTTGGCAGTAGGTTTGGCATCACCTGGCATATAGACACTGTGTACATGTCGGTGCCCCTTATGTATGGGGAAGTTATTTTATTTCATTGTCATCCTTATGTCATTAAACTGTTTATTGTAGTTGGGACTTCTGATCCTCAGGTACCTGCTCTACTACTGCTGCAGTTTGGGAGTGATTTGGTCAGCTACTTTAAAATTATCATCTTCTGTAGGGACTGAGGCACCCCTGTTGTCCACCTGTGCTTGCCCTTTCCAGAGCCGTGCAGGTATTACTGAGGACGAAGACAGCGAAGCTCTGACATGTCAGGGGATCATATAAAGCAAGCCACTTGTTCAGGACAGGTACACGGCACTTCTGTTGTTTAAAAGGGCAATCTGTCCTTCAAAGAGGTTCTTAACTGTGGAAATGGGTTAACTTTATGGTGTTTTCTCTCCACTGAATAAAGTGTTACAAAAACAATTTAAAAAGGGAAAACTAAAGACAAAATTAAGAAAACATCTCAGAGAGGAAATGGAAGGGAACTTTTGTGAATAAAAGTTTTAAAGCTCAAAATTTATAATAAAGTTGGCTTATGCTCAAACACATTGACTATCGCAGTTCAGGATTTCTCATTAACTGTCAGTTAAGCCATATCAATGGCAATCTGAGTGCCTTGTACTAAGTGGTCAGCATATATTTATACTAAAACTGTACACAGTCAATTTTTCCCTGACAGTACTAAATGTGCTGACACAAAAATCCAAAGGTACCAAAAATCATTATTGATCCCTTTCACAGTCACCCCCTCGGAACTATTTTTACATGAAATCAGCAGCAAGCACAGATGGGACAGTGAGATCTTTCTGTAAGAAGGACACTGAACATTGAGCAAAGCAGAAGGTTTATTCCCATCTCTTTCACAAAGACTGCCAGTCTTGCTGAAAAGGACAGTTTGAAGCACAGGAAATGAGAACTACACATAGTGAAGTGTAAATGAGGGTGTGAATGAGAAATGTTTTTGTTTTGATTAATAGGAAACTTCAAGTTAAGGGTCAGAGTAGGCAAAGGCACCATTAAAGTTCAGCTGAAGTGCAGATTATTTTTTAGCTTAATAAGGAATGGTATAATGAGAGAAGAGTGAGAGAAAAGAAAATGTAATTGGTAATAAGCACACTGAAGGTATAGAAAGAAGTACCTGTTATACAACATACTCCCACCCTCACAAATACTTAATGGTTGGTTGAGTTAGTGAACTGTGTTTATTCTCAAATTAATCCCATAGAGGCACATCTATGATAAAGAGTAATCATAATATTGACAACTAGCTGTCACTATACTGTTTGCAATGCATCAGTCCCAACCCAGATTAAACCTCTGGGGGAGGAGAGAAATGCGGACTGCAGAGTACCAGGGGAAGAAATAGATTGTCTCCCGATAAAGAGTTTATTAAATGTACTAGAGTAATTTGTATAACAAAAAATCCTTTTGAATGCATTTGAAGGAAGGATGAACCTAAATGAACCTATAAATATTTCATGGATTACAGTGTTAGTGCCAGCAATATGTTCACAGACTCTGTGAGTGTCTGATTAACTAAAGGCAACAGAGGAATCAGAGAGAGTGAGAGTGAATGCCTTATATCCTACAGTACCTGAATAGCCCACTCATTTCCTCCAAAGACCTATGTGAGGCAGCGCCCCTAGTGTCCACTTGTGAGCATGTGCAGGACCAGGCTTCCCAAGAGGGAGAATGGCTCAGGGCAGGACCCTGCCAGGCAGGAGGTGCTTGCAGGGCGTGCCCAGTACAGTGGAGGATATGTTGCTGAGATAACGGGGAGAGGATGGGCCCCATGGATCTGGGATCAGGAGCTCCAGGTTCAGCCTGAGAGTGGGAGCTCCAGACCTCTCTCTGGGTGAGGGTATGCCTGACGTCTGGAAAGTGCCTAAGAGAAACTGTGAAGGTGGGCAGACTTTTGGGAAGTGCCTTGTTAGTTGAGACTAGACAGTAGTCTTTGTGTTTGCCAATTCTGACTGTATTAAGTGTGGCACTGTGAATAAATGAACTGAAGTTATAACAGAGTCTGATTGTGATTCTTCTGGCTGTGTTCAAGCCCTCGACCGCTCGAGTGCCACACCTAGAACAGGGAAATTATAATTATCTTTTTATTTCTACACTAAGTTCAGCCCAGTTCCATTAGTCTTCAGGACAACATGAAGCAAAATACTTGTGGAAGACTCTCAAGTGTTAGTGTAGTTAGCCTACATTTATTTTTCTAGTTAAAATATATAGTAAAAGACTTCCACCACAAGAACAAGATACGCACTCAAAAAGGAGAGACTACAGAGTGTCATCATAGAGCTCCTCAGCTATGCTAGCCTCCTACTCAATCGGTGGTTTCCTAGTCACATATGCAATCACATATGCAGTCACATATGCAGTCACATATGCAATGGTTTCCTAGTCACATATGCAATCAGCGGTGTGGAGAAAAATCAGCACACACTAGCAAGCTGCAGAAGAGTTTCTGAATGAAAGTTAAGACGATAAATTTAAAACGAGCGTGTGGGTGCCCATATATGCATTTGCAAGCGCACATATGCAGGAATTTAAAGTTGTGCATGCAGTTCCATGCACGTACGTATGCTACTAATTTTAAGTGGTTATATGAGCAAGCATAGTTTGTATAACTTCCTTAGGACTTTGTCAACTTTAACACACACAAGCTCACGTAAAGGACATTCCAAGTTTTACCAATTAGTGCAACAGTTTGCCCAATCTATCTTGAGGTCATCCTGCATGTGCAGGTAATCCATTCTTCAGCCTGCATTCCATTCAGTTTACCCAGACCCCTCATCCAGTCATTTTAGGCCTAAAAAGAGATGTATGCAGGCTTAGACCTCATCTTCAGCAAACATAAATATGTTTGGCTAACAGCCCACCATGCACTGTGGCCACCAAGCCCTGACTCCGTCCCTTTTTTGTGCATTTAGTTGCTCATGTACGTACATATTTGCATATAATTAGGCCATTTTAAAATACAAGTCACTCATACTCCCCTCAGATGCTCACATTTATGAGCCTTTTAACCTGAGTAATTCTTTTAAAATTCACCCCTAAGCGTGTAGACTCACAAGACAGCAAAACACAGACTAGCTTAAATCAACACAAAGTGAACAGAAAACAAGAGCAAAGAAGTTGTTTAAGGTAATGTACTTTTAATTAGAGGAATACAGAGAGAAATCTTGCAGGAACAGAGACAGAAATAACACAAATCTCAGAGGAGAAAGTACAGAAAGAAAAAAGAGAGAACAACATTCTGTCTAAGAGAAACCATAAAACAAGTACGGTAACTTAAAAATCAAAGCCACATATAAGTGAGCATACTGCAGGGACATGGTGAGAGAAGCAGTTTGTACTGGCCTGGGCCAGTTGGGCAGCACGAGGAAGATCCCACCCTTTGGCTGATGTCAGCGCGGCGAGCCCAGCACAAAACCGACATACCTATGGCTCTTACCCGAAGGACCCAGTGAGAAGAGCAGCTTATACTGTCCTGGGCTGGCTTTGCAGGAGGAGGAGGAAGATCCTGTTCTTTGGCTGACATCACCACTGCAGCCCCTGCAACCCCTGCATAAAACCAGCATGCCTACAGCTCTTACCCGAGGGACCTGGTGAGAGGAGCAGCTTGTACCACCCCAGCCAGCTGTGCAGGAGGAGAAAGATCCCGCCTTTTGGCTGAAGTCACTGCCATGACCCCTGCACAAAACCAGCATGCCTATGGCTTTTACCCGAGGGACCCAGTGAGAGGAGCAACTTACACTGTCCTGGGCAGGCTGTGCAGGAGGAGGTCAATTCTGCTCTTTGGCTAACGTCAGCACTGCAACCCTGCACAAAACCAACAGGCCTATGGCGCACCACCTTCAGCACAAAGCCTAAGGTGTAAGCCAAAGGCGCAAACCCTTTGTGAGCCCCTTGGGGAGCCCCATGGGAGCCTTGCCTTGTTGAGGACATTGTAGGTTTGTGAATATTTCTACCAGCTGTCAAGCAATTGTTTAAGCTTCAGTGGATATGGGGGGGAAAAAAGGAAAGGGAAGAGCATTCCTCCTGCCAACATGGCCAAAGTTGCCATAACTGGACCCTTAGAGTCCTGGGTCATTTCCCTTATTGTTTCATCTATTGGGAAAGCTCTAGGAAGGACTATAGATGAAAGCTTCTCAATGTCACCTCTGAGCAATGGTTATTTGTTGATCACCAAGAATCGGATTCTTCCAGTACAGCCATCTCCAATTGTTTATCCCTGTGCAAATTCTCAATTGCCTCAGTGTGATGTCTCTGTTTCATTAGGTGTTTTGTGGGCAATTGAGTTGATGGCACTCAAATTTCAGCTGGTGGTGCTGCTAGACTCTCTTCAACCTCAAACAACACATTAGTTGGCAAGACTGTTCTATCTTGTGAGGAGAATGGTTTGAATAGTCCACATGTTTTCCCTCATTTTAATCCAGCAATTTTTCGTAGATTACAGGATGATACATATCCAATTAGGAAAAATGTGTCACTAGAATATTTAGGAGGCTCCCTACGCCATATGGAGAGTATCTTACAGAGAAGTGTAATGCAATCATGTAAATTTTCCATGGATGACTCTACTCAAATAGAAGTACACACTTATTTAACTACTCACACCTCCCAGTTAGATCACTTCTTTACACAAGTCATTGAGTCACATACTTCCAATGGAATCCTGGCTAAAGGTAACATATCATTGCATTCTACAATTGAATTGTTAGAAAATTTTCCCAGGAGTAGATGTCTGTCACCTTGTGATATAGTTAAGAAATATTTATCAGAGAATTTAAAGATTTCATCTCAAAATATTCCACAAAGGTATATTATAACTCATTGTTAAAGTGTTCACCAAATTCTTATGAGGTAACAGCTGATTTGCTGATCTCATCTCAACATTTGGATGTATCTGCTTTATTACAAACATCTTAAGAAGATATTTTTGCCAGAGAGAACTTAGTTGTTATTTTTGCCCCTGATATGGATAGGGATCTTGTTTTGAAACTTTTTTTTAATAACAGATATCTTCCTTCTTTGGGTGGCAAAGTATTTTTTCTGATCTCTGCAGGCAAATATATCTGCAGAGGAAAACATTTTCTTGATATTAAGCCACGAGTGTCGGCACTGGGAGCAACATATTTTCTAAAATTCCTTGCAAATGTGTAGTAGTGTATCAGGGAAACAAATTTATTCTCTATGACCCCATGCAGTTGAAGATAAATCTGTCTCTATTTGTATCCTTACTGGTTCTGTTTGACAAAGAGATTAATTCAAAGATATGGGATTTTATGCTCTTGATTAATATCTTCCCTCCCTTATGAGTTAATGTTGTAAACTTTATTTGGAGAGTTTGTATCTATTTTTTCCTTTCCATAACCTATGCTATTTATTATAACTTAACATTTCTTGTTGAATATTTCTTGATATATTGCAAAAAATGTAATAAAATATAATAAGTGAGCATACTTATCTCTTATATTTCTTCTAGGAGAACAGAAACAGCTAAAAAGAGAAAAGGGCACACAAAGAATCAAGTTCTTGATAAGTTAGGAACACTGAAGGCAATTAACATTTGCATCACAACATATTTGAATAAAATATAATTCTGATTACTTATCTGATAGTTTTAGCAGAACTGGCTCTGAATTTCGCAATATAGAAGGAGCGATCTCTTAGATATTGCTCTATGTTAGAATAAGTATGCTTGTGATGACAATTACAGTTGTGTTCTGTCTTCCCTCTCTATCCCTGGGAAATAAACTGGGTGGGTTTCAGACCTCTTTCTCAGAGTGAGAGACCCAATTGGAAGGATTCCTCTTTCTACTCCTCATCTCGTGTCCTTAACATCTAGTGCCTCATTTTACTCATCCACAACCTCGTTACCAATTGCGGCCTCTGCCACTCCAGTGGGAGGGTTCCTAACACATGAGAGGAGTGGGGGATTAGGCTTATATCAGAACTTGCACTCCTGACAGGGACCTGCCTTTGTCTGTTTTCTTTTACAGTCTCTAATATGCAGGTAGTTCTGCTCAAGTTTTGCTTCAGTCCCTTAAGTGTCATGCGCTGTTCATCTATGCTTGAGAAATGTATTCAGTTAATCCCTTGTTGGCCAGGCATTTCAGAGATACCATATTCCCCTTCAATTATTAATGCATGCAGCAAATGCTACATTATAAACCCCATGAGTTTTCTGGATGAGGCCTTGACAGGCTCTGGTAAATAGGCAACATGTATTACCTTTACTGAATGGAGGCAATTGCATATGTTGGTTCCAATCTACAATATCCTCCTCTGGTTTCAGAAGAGGTATGAAATCTCTGCAGCAATATGCAGCAAGTTTACAGCAACATTATTACTTTACAAAATTAAACAAAGGCCTCAATGGTCTTATAGTTATAGGCAGCATTAGTGATTTTAAAATATGGCAGCAGCTAGGTTGGTGGGGTACCCATGGCAAGCAAGGTTTCGCTATTGTGGGCCATGGTGTGGTAAGGGCACACAGCAAGTACTATGTGGAAAGATGGTCAGGCAGAGAATTCCAAGCAGGTATCCTGGCTACTGTGTTGCATGGGTGAGTGAGCTGCCTGTCAAGTCTTCAGTTTTGATGGCAGGGATTTTCCTGCTCACCACCTCAAAGTTGAGCTGCATCTTTAGTAAGTGAGTCTTGCTGTTGCTACAGTACAGGATGTCATTGCACTATAGAGATCTTCGACCCGTAAGCAAGATCATTGCAGGATCATCAGCGGGGTAAGGCTTCAACAGATCAATGTTGCACTAGCGTGATTCTATTGAGTCTTTTTAAACTGCAACTCAGGCAAGGATGTGGTCACACTATAGAGATTTGAGAATTTCTAATGGTTGAATTTGTTATATAATTGATTTATCCTGCAGCCATAGCCAACCAATAAAGATCATCATTCTTCGAATAATGGTGTAACACAGCTTCATATATGACTCCAATAACATAAAATCAGAAGGTAGGAAGAGAGTGGAGGCTGGGTGCTAGAGCTGGCAATTATATAAGTTAGAGAGAAGAGTCATTTATGCACCTGACATGGTTGTGTGACGGTTGAACACAGCCAACACAACTGAGAAAACTGACTCATGGGTAGATTTTCCTGCAACTTTCTATCCGGAATTTATCTCTCACTAATGTGAAACAGATATATAAAAAAGATACAGAAAAGTGATCAGTTTGGAAACTGAAATGTAGATTGTTGTCATAACCATTCAACCAAAGAAAAAAAGACTATTTTATCAAATCACTAGTCCAAAATAAAAACATATCAATGCATTGTTTCTATAAACATATATATTTCTTGAAAGGAGAGATATTCAACCAATTCTCTTCAAACCAACCAACATTAAGGCCTGGACTCATCATTCTTCGCAGAATGATGAATCCTGCGAAAACGGGGGGCGGAGGGGGAGAAGGGGGGTGGGCCTGTGAAAACCCACAGCCTTCGCACCATGGCGGTGCACCGGCTGCCGGCTTTCGCACCAAATAGCGCCACCGTGAAAGGTGGCGGTATTCGGCACGGTACCGCTGACGATAATGTTAGTAACATTATCGCCAGCCTCTGCCCCCTCCCCGCCCTGACTCCTCCCCTCCCCCTAATTTGCATTATATCGCATGTGAAAAGGCCCTTTTTGCATGCGATATGGCCTTATCACGTGCGTTAGGACCCTAACGCACGCGATAAAGCTTTAGAAAATAACCCCCTAAGGTTGTCCATTTTGGGATCCATTGTTGCTCCCATTGTGGTGTCCTGAATCTGATCATCAAAAATTAAAAAATGTTCCCATAATGCTAAAAAAGTTAATTCAACTGCAAAACTGGTCAGAACTTGCACTGGTCTGGTATGTATGTTTAGTACAGCTTTGATCACTTCCAACGCAGCTCTTTGGGGGATATTAGTTATGATGATACAATATCTATGGTCACCAATATAACATCTTTAAAGGGTCCTGGATATGTGTCCAATTGGATGATGATGTCTGATGAATCTTACACATAAGAAGGCACCTGAGGTACAAAGGTTTTAAGGAATTTACCAACAAAAATAGATAATGGTTCTAGCAACAAACACCTTGCTGAAATTATTGGTCTGCTTGGGAGGTTATGTAAGGATTTCTGAAATTCCAGCAACATATATATAACTGGAATTTTGGGAGATTTCACCTGTAAAAAAACACATCTCTTTTCTAGGGCTCCACCATTGTTCAAAAGTCATTTTAATGCATCTATCTCATTCTTTAAGGATGGGGAGCATACGAAAGAAGCATAAAAAATATGATCCACTAATAGTTGCTGGACTTCTCACATATACATCTTGCTGTTTATTACTACAATAGCTCCCCCAGTGTCTGCTGCTTTGATCACTTTGATCCTGGTTTAAAGATCTCAAAGCTTGATGTTCTAACTTAGAAATATTTTGAAATGTCTTAGGGCTGGATTCATCATTCTTCGCAGAATGATGAATCCCACAAAAAAGGGGGAGGGGCAAAGGGGGGCAGGCCTGCGAAAGGCCGCAGTCATTCACACTGCGGCGGTGCAATTTCTCTGGCTGCTGCAACCTTTCACATGAATAGTGCCACCGTAAAAGGTTGTGCTATTCACCGTGCTACTGCCGGTGATAATGTTCCTCATATTGTCACCGGCAGTGGTGCCGCAGCCAACTCCTACTCCTCCCCGCCACACTCCTCTCCAGCTAATTTGCATTATATCGCATGCGAAAAGGCCCTTTTTGCATGCGATATGGCCTTATCGTGTGCGGTAACGCTTTGAAAAATAACCCCCTCAGATTGTTGTGTAATGCAAATTTAATCTTTATGCACCAGCTTAAAAACATCTGTATTGTTGGGTCTATCGGCCCTGGAGGTGTCCATTTTGAATGATATTGTACTAAAGAATCTTCTATTTGTGGAAAGTTACTTGCCACAAAAGAAGACTTTTAATTTCAGAAGCCTGATAAATTTCGGCAGATGTAATTCTATTGAAAAGCAATCAACTGTGTTGGTGAAGACAAAGAATAATCCTTTGTTTAAAACAGAAATCTGAGCTGGAGAAAGAGTCTTTCCCAATAAATTAAACACGGACAATTCCATGCTATCTGTCATCTGTATGTTGGGTGGCAGGGGGGAGGGGGGTGATGAGCCTGCTAGTGGGATATACTAGAGACATCTGGTGGTCAACCTGAATGCTGTTTGCATTCTAAAAAAAAACTCTCTGATTGTCCATGGTGAAAACAATGTATAGAATTAATCTCTACAACTGACAGTATATGCTTTACCTATTGGACAATGGACATTCTCACCAGAGAAATAATCAGAACAGTAGTCAAATGTCATTCTTCTTCTCCAGGGACATTATCAATCAGTCTGCATCCATTGATAGATGTTACCACATTGATAGTAACTTTCATTTCTAAGAAATGTTTTATACACAAACAATTCAACAAGCAACTCACACAAATTAAGCCCTTGGAATTCACAAATAAAAACATAGCCAAAATAATCTAGCAGTAGGAAGTGTGGGTTCTGCTATCCTCCCTCCCCCCCCCCCCCCCCCAATTTGGATTTTTTTAATTCTTCACTAACCATATTCATGGACTCTTGGAATTCAGAAAATTGTGTCTCATATGCATCTTCTGTCATTTGTGCTTGCACAGAGTCAGTTATCTGATCTAACTCAGCCTTTAGTTTTGACACCACAGATTTAGCTTGATCAATGATATAAATCTTTAGAATTTGATTCCATTTAAGGAGCATCTTGGCTCCTCATTGATCTGATGCCTCCAAGGAATGCATTGCACTCTGCAGTATGCTATCAGGGTTTCATCATGTCATGCAGTTCTGATAAGTCTTCCATTAAATTGTGTGATGGAAGCCCAATGAGCACAAAAGGTAACATTCAGAGAGCAATGGGAGTTTCCTAAAGATTATACAATCTGGCTTCAGAGAAACTAAGCACCTGATCCCAAGCAGAGATCTGAGCACACT
The DNA here is from genome assembly GCF_901001135.1 of Rhinatrema bivittatum. Taxonomy (NCBI): domain Eukaryota; kingdom Metazoa; phylum Chordata; class Amphibia; order Gymnophiona; family Rhinatrematidae; genus Rhinatrema; species Rhinatrema bivittatum. The sequence goes on from NC_042623.1 coordinate 103,033,536, forward strand.
GGAATACGGTTTGAAAAAGGTAGTAGGCTGCAATGTTAAGACTCACTCTGATACATCAGAGCCACCTATTGCATTTTTTCCTCCATTCAAACTTCTATTGTTTCCATACCATGCTTCCACTGTTCCATCAGAACATTTTGTTCTATTCAGGTGTGTGTCCGAATTCTAGAACCACTCTTAATGGTCTCTTTTTTTATTCAGTGGAACTTTTATTTTTTTTCCTGGGTTTATGAAAAAACAATTTCTCTACAGGTTGTTTTCTGTTCTACCTGTCATTTGATTCCTCCAAGTGCTACTTTAGCAAGTGAGCAGGAAAGGCCAGACTTGCAAAGGGCTTTTTACAGTGTCTCCATTTTTAGGCTCTCTGACTTTTATATTGTTCCAGAATTGCTATAGAGAACAGAGAAACTGCAGAGTTGCTATTCCAGTCTCCTTCAGTTTGTTTGAAACAAGGTACAATAAGAATAGATTGGATAACACTCAAAAGATGGGAAAAACAGATGTAATAATATTCTTTTTTCTAGACCCCTTGCTTTGATCTGCAAGGCCAGGTGAGACAGCTGCTGTTCCTGCTGCAATGTCAGTATAAATATTAAGTCAAACTAGAAGGTAAGGAATACAATAATTTATGCAAATATGTCCATAATTGCTAAAGAATCTGTGCCACGGAATTTTTTTAATCCATGCAGCACATTTATTTTTTTATTTGAGAAAATTGAATCCCATACTATCTACAATTCTGGACAGGTATCATTGCGACAGGGACGCCGTTTTTTCCGATATCGCAGTTCAACATGGCCAGACATAGAGAACCGCTCACAGAGTGCCAGACTTCCATTGTAGTGAATTTATCCTCCACGTCTTTAACACCCGCACAAACATCAATACTGGAAAAAGGATTCTCTTTTGAACTATTCTATCCTTATGATTCATTTCAATCTAGACGTGATTTATACAGATTCTTCAGAAAACTACAAATTATTTTATTTTTTTCTAATCAACCACCCACACTGGATACATCACTGGTGTTCCCAAAATCATTTTGGATACCTCCAGGACCGATAGATTCTCACATTAAGATGTTTATGGATTTGGTACTACATGATCTCAAAGACATTGAATCTACTGTTGACCCATCAAGATACAACATGACGAATTCCCAATATCAAGCTTTGAAAATTTTAAATGAGGATACATCATTGATCATAAAACCTGCAGATAAAGGGGGAGCGATAGTGCTACAGGATAAGATGACATACATCATTACTGTTATGGAACATATTTCAGATACTGATAATTATTCACTTTTACCACAGGATCCCGGACCTTCATTACATGAAGAAATCAAAAATATTGTCGAAGAAGGCTTTGAAATTGGTTTCCTTTCTATCAAAGAAAATATTTTTTGATCAACAATTCTTACAGAGCACCTACAATCTATATGATTCCAAAAATTCACAAAGATTTGATTCATCCTCCCAGCAGACCCTTGTAAGCATGATTGGATCACTACTAGAACTATTATCGATTTTCATCGATAAATTTTTATAGCCATTGATTCCTCAAATGACATCATATATTAAAGATACCAAAGCGATGTTGAATAAATTAACATCAATCACATCTACCACTGACACTATAATGGTTACATTGGATATACGTGCACTTTATACAAGTATACCACAAAATGAAGCATTGCAAGTGCTACATCAAGCTCTGGACTCTAGATTTCACCCACATCGGGTCCCTACTACATTTTTGTTATCTATTGCTACTATATGTTATTGTTTGTAAGGATTTGGGTAGACCCCTGGACTCTGTGGCTGCTGACCACGCCCATGGGGGAAGTCCCGTAAGGAGCCACAGGTCAGGCTCAGCTTTAGGACACACACACACAGATCTTTTATTAAAGAGTATTGAGGAGCCACCAGAGGTGGCAGTAGTGAGCAGGTATGTAGCCCAGCTGGGTTTGTAGTCCCTCAGGCTCTGGAACAGCGATCCCGCAATGGCTGTACTGTAGTAGAGAGAAACTGACATCGTGAGTACAAGCAATATATGCAGGGTTCAGGAATAGAGCCTCGTTGGTACAGTACTCACACAGCAGTCTCTCGATATGGAGCACAGGAGCTGAAGTAAAGACAGGCCCTCGAGTAGCGAGTACCTGGTTCCAGGAAACAGCTCTGAGAGAAGTAGATGGTAACTCACTGATGGTATAGGCAGCGGTGTCTTCCAGGCAGAAGAGAAGTCCAGGTGGCGAGTCCAGGAACATTGGCCCTCGAGGTGCGAGTACCAGTTCCAGACAGCGACCTGAAAGAGAAGAGAGAGAGGCCCCCGAGGAGCGGGTACCCCAAATAGAGTAGTCCAATAGTGGAGGTAGAGTAGCTAGGTACGGAGAGCGAATCCCATCCGTTAGGAAACCTTTGCTAACTCGACGGCTAGCAATTGCATAGGCTATTTGTATCCGGGATGCGTGACATCATCATAGGAGGACGCCCCTGAGGTTCATGCCAAAGAAGGTACTTGAAGCAGGGCCACGCGGTGCGCATGCCCTAAGGCAACTGGACAGCATGGCGGGAGGCAGCGCCCAAGCTGGACCGGGGATGCCGGAGAAGACGGCAGGCAGACGCTGCGGCAGCCAAATGTCCGTTAACCGCAGGAGGAGTCGCCAAAGAGGTAAGGAGGGAGGAGTGGAGATGTTGGGCAGCGACAGTCGGAACACTATAGCACTGCAGAAAAATTACTTTATATTCAACGAACAGATTTACCAACAGATACATGGTACGGCAATGGGGGCCACAATGGCTCCAACTCTGGCTAATCTCTATATGGCTAACTTTGAGGAACAGCTTTTGTATCCAGGATTAATGTTTAAAAATATCTCACATTGGTCTCGCTACATCGATGACAAATTTTTCCTTTGGCATGGGGGAGTATCTACTTTACAGCAATTTTGATTTGGATCAACTCTCTTGACAAGAATCTACAATTTACAATGCAGTATAACAATAAACAAATTTATTTCTTAGATATTTCAATTACGCACACTGATACATGGTACTTCCTTATACAAAAAAACTACAGATAAAAATATTCTTTTATATTTTTCAAGTTTTCATCCATATCATTTGAAAGATAATCTGCCCATTAGACAATTTTTGCATTTACGTCATTTATACTCCACGAAGGATGAATTTTTAATACAAGCGTACAGTCTGTCCACATGATTATTGCATAGCGGATACCCACCTGGGACAATTAAGAAGGCCTTCAAATGAGCATCGAATGCCCAATGGATTTGGCTGTTATATGCATGTTGAGATTTTCCACCAAATCATCTCGTATTGCTGCTGTGATTCGAAACTATTGGTACATTTTAAAAATCCATCCAGTTTTCACAGAGGACCCAATTATTGCATATAGCCAGGGTAAAAACTTGCGAGACATTTTGACTCATTCTTTCTTACCCCCGGAAGTCCTACTGCCTACAACACATCCTTTTGGCCATTGGCTTTGTCAAAACTGTTCAATGTGTGCCCAAATCATCCCAGGTCCAGGACAGATCAAACAGGCAACATTTATACAGCTAAAACACATTCAAACTGTACTTCCACTCCTGTTATTTACTTAATTATGTGCCCATTTTTGTGAATAGGCTGTTTTAGTGGACCCTTGGGCTGACCTGCAAGAGACTGGGATAAGGAGTTCTAATGTCTCTCAATATGAGCAGGTCGGGAGGTGGATATCTAGCAGGACGTAGACGATGCTCTTTACCCTGGAAGCTGGTGCTCCCCCGGGAGGAGCCCGTAGGAGCCCAACCGCTGGGACTTAGGTGGCTTCACCCTTGAAAGCCGAAGACCCCCCGGGAGAAGCCCGTAGGGGCCCGGCCGCTGGGACTTAGGCGGGTAGTGGATCAGGACAGGTAAAGCAAGTACTGGAACCAGACTGGAACTGAAGCAAGACAGATACTGGAACCGGACTGGAGCTGATGCAAGACACGTACTGGAACCGGGCTGGAGCTGAAGCAAGACAGGTACTGGAACCAGACTGGAAATGAAGCAATACAGGTACTGGAACCAGGCAGGGACTGTAGCAAAACTCGGAAGCTGCAGCAGGAACTGTAGCAGAGACCGAAGCCCCCCTGGAAGGGGCCCGCAGGCGCCTGACCACTGTAGCAAGAAGGCAGGAACTGTAGCAGGCAGGCAGGCACTGTAGCAGGCAGGCAGGCACTGTAGAACACCTCGGGGCCTGGAGCAACTAGGGACCACGGTGGAACCCGGTTGCAAGGCCCCAAGTAGGAGCAGACGCCGGGGTTAAATCCCCCATGGCGTCTGATGTCCTTGAAGAGGGCGGAGTGTCGTGTGGCAGGAAGCGGGCTATTTCAGCCCCCTTCCTGCACGCGCACATGTCTAGAGAAAGGGCATTTCCACGGAGGCCTCCGCGGGAACGCCGCCGACATCTGCGCTGACGAGGCCCAGGAAGGGAAGGTAAGGCCCCGGTCGCGACGGGACCATAACACCCATGCAATAAATATTATGTTGGAAGAATGAAACGATCAATACGGACAAGATTGACCAAACACCGTAGCTGTATCACTACAAGCAAAATGCAGGCACCCATTGTTGCACACTGTGGGGCAGATTTTAAAACCTGCGTGCGGGCAGAGATTTGTTTGCGCAACCCGGTGCGAACAAATCTACGCCCAATTTATATCATGTGCGCGCAGCCAAGCACATATTATAAAATCCAGGATCGGCGCGCACAAGGGGGTGCACAATTGTGCAACTTGCGCGAGCTGAGCCGCACAGCCTGCCTCCGCTCCCTCCGAGGCCGCTCCGAAATCAGAGCGGCCTCGGAGGGAACTTTCCTTCCATCCCCCCTCACCTTCCCCTACCTTACCCGCCTCCCAGCCCTACCTAGAAACCTCCCCTTACCTTTGTTGAAGAAGGTGCGCCTGCCTCCCAGCAGGCGTAACTTACACGCACCGGCTGACGGCCGGCCCGCGATCCTGGGCACAGCGGCAAATGGCTGCTGTGCCTGGAGGCTCAGGCCCCACCCTGCCCCGCCCCAGACCACCTCGGACCGGCCATGTCCCACCCCTTTTTGCAAGCCCCGGAACATACGCGCGTCCCAGGGCTTGTGCGCGCCGCCGAGCCTATGCAAAATAGGCTCGGCGCACGCAGGGGCAGCTTTTCGGGGGTTACGCGCGTATCTTACATGTGTAACCCTTTGAAAATCTGCCCCATATAGAATATTTGCATGCTTTCGTGGATCTTAAGTGGAGGGTCATAGACAGAATTACCATGATGAGTAGGGGGGGAGATCCACAAACTCTGTTGAATTTTCACGAACAAAACTTAAACTGTGTACATCCCGATGGTTTAAATGCATCTATAGAGTGGTATACTATCCTGTAATTAGCCTTTCTCACCATGCTTATTCTATGTGGCGTCAGCATTACCATCTTATGCAGTGTCCTTTCATTGGCTAAGAGACCTATAACAATGGCGCTCGTGTGGCCCCTCCAGTGGAAGTAACATACTACCGGATGATGGAGATAAGAGACGCTGAAACTAGTCACACGTTAGTACCTTTATAACTGTGCCGTATTCTTTACAGGAACATCGGTATATAAAAATTAAAAATAAATAAATAAATAAAATAAATGTTTTCAATATCAATAACGAGTTGTGACTATTTGTTTTCTCACAGATGTATGGCACCATGAAGAAGGTTTCAGCCGAAACATGGACTGTGTCAGGCAGCTTGCTGATACCTCTGGTCACTGGGGGTTAGATTTTATAAATCTACGCCAGCATGTACTTTTGTTCGCGCACCAGGTGCGAACAAAAGTACGTGGGATTTTATAAGGTACGCACGTAGACGCGCACATCTTATAAAATCCGGGGTCGGCGCGCACAAGGGGGTGCACATTTGTGCACCTTGTGCGCGCTGAGCCCTGCACGCTGCCCGTTCCTCCACCCCCCGCACCTTGCCCTCCCTTCCCCTACCTAACCCACCCCCCAGCCCTATCTAACCCCCCCACCTGTGTTTTAAAAGTTACACCTGCCAGAAGCAGGCGTAACTCGCGCTCACCAGCAGGCTGCTGGCGCGCGATTCCCCGGCCCGGGACCTGTTTCAGAGGCTTGGCCACGCCCCTGAAACACCCCCGGGCCAGCACCACTCCCCCGACACGCCCCCGGAACGCCCCAAATGATGCGTCGGCCCCAACACGCCCCGCGACACACGCCCCCCTAGTGAAGCCCCAGGACTTATGCGCGTCCCGGGGCTTGCGCGCAGGGGTGTTTTAAAAGGGTTACGCGCATAACTTATGTACGTAACCTTTTTAAAATCCAGCCGTGGGTCTATAAGTGTTTCTCCATTTTAAGCTAAGTAGCTTCTAAATGTGTATAAATAATAATGAAAAAATAATAATGAAATTACTTTATTCTCATAAAAGTTGCAAATATCACAAGTCACAAAATATATTTGACACAACTAGCAGAAAGAAAATATTTTAATGACCAATGATTAAAGACAACTTGGTGGAAGCGATCAAATTATGCTATCCCGCACAATGGGCCTCATTTTCTAAAGTATCGCAGGCCTGCGATACTTTAGGGAATGAGGGGTGGGAGGCTGAAATGGGGGGCGGGCCTGCGCTAGCTGGCAGCGATCGCACCGTCGCAGTGTGATCGCTGCCGGTTTCGCACCCAATAGCGCCACCATAGAAGGTGTAGTTATTGGGCATGAACTCGGACGCGAAAAGTGCCTTACCTTTTCATCGTCCGCGGCGTCTTCGCAGAGTTGGCCCCAGTGACGCCCCGACTCCTCCTCTTCCAGGGCCGACTCCACTCCCATTTTGGTATCGCACGTGATAAGGGACATTTCGCGTGCGATCTGTTTAGAAAATAAGGCCCATAGTGGTGAATGACTGTGCTAACATGCACATTTGAGCCCGGTATGAGGTCATTAAATAACAAAAAATTGTTTTGTTCTGGGTAAATACTATCTGTAAAAAATAGAGGTGTTTGAGCCTTTCTATTTCAACAGTTATAATAAAAACATATTAACAATAAAAAACAAACAAACTGACAAAAATGCTTATATATACACACCAAAATGATACACAATATATTTAAATGCAACCTATTTACCAATCTTTATCTTTATTAAAAATGCATGTACTACCACATACTGAAGCCCAGGGTAATTTATAACAATGTAGACATCTAATGATCCTCATCATCAAGACAGCGAAAAAAAGAGAAGAAAAGCTGAAAGCCGAATTGGATCTACAACTCCAATATCTCAAAGAAAAAGACTTGTGTTTTGATGTAATATATCAAGATTATAAGACTAATTTAGACAAATTTATCAAAGAATTAAAGAATGATAAATATGAAAAATTTAAAAGAGATGAATACGACTATAAGAATAACAGTGTTTATCCATGGCATAGACAGAATAAATTTAAGAATTATAAATACACACATAAGCCTAAAAATGATTTTCCACCACAAGGACAAAAGAATAAAGTACAACAAGAAGACCTGAATGAACTCATAAGCCCCATGTAGATAGAGGCTCTAAACGTATACGGAGTGACAATGGAGAATATATGGACCCATCGGCACCATAATGTTTAGTACAACACAAGATTTAGCACAACCAAAACCTGTACACCAGGTTTTTCAGTTAGGGAAACTTTGGAAGAAAGATGCGAACAAGACTACAATACTAGAGAAGAAATGGGAGACACCGCCAGAAAGAGGGAGGGGAAGAGGGAGGGGCAGGGGCAGATCATTTTACAATGGACAGCAAGAAAAAAGGGGGGCCGGCAAGTCTTAATAAACCTAAACACCCTTCTTAACATTAGCGGGATTAATATTGAAATAAGGCTTAATACCTATCAGAAACTCAATACATATAAAACTTTTTTCAAAGTTATACAATAAATTCACAAAGGGGTCTGGCTAGACGGATGTACAACTGAGCAAAAATTGAAAGCAAAAAACAGGTGGAGAAAGGCAATAAGAGAAGGGGAAGGAAAATTAATTAAGGTACAGCGTGTTTAAACCCAATTGACATGGTAAATGAAGAATTCTGGAGCACATTAAACCACATTGAAAACGTAACATTGAAACCTATAAAGCACACACAAGTCTTGAAAGAACACTTATAACACTTCCCCCTTCTCTTATTGCCTTTCTCCACCTGTTTTTTGCTTTCAATTTTTGCTCAGTTGTATGTCCGTCTAGCCAGACCCCTTTGTGAATTTATTGTATAACTTTGAAAAAGGTTTTATATGTATTGAGTTTCTGATAGGTATTAAGCCTTATTTCAATATTAATCCTGATAATGTTACGAAGGGTGTTTAGCGTTTACTAAGTTTTGCCAGCCCCCCTTTTTCCTTGTTGTCCACCCCTTTTAAATTGATGCTTTTGTAACACTACTTTTGTTTTACCTTCTAGAAAAAATAAAATTCTGTCTTGTCCCTCCCGATGCAGCCTCGCGGCGAAACACGGGTCCGTGTCGAGGGACCCGTTCTGAACCATTTCATTGTATAATACTGTGGCGTTGCCATCTTAAAAGTATAACACCTTCTATTGAAAATATTGTGTGGACATTGAATTGTTCTGCACATTTGCCTGATCGATTTGTCTGATTGCGTGCAGTAGCGCTCCTTTTTTGTTTTTTGGATTACTTATCTTATACTTTCCAGACATGAGTTCCATAACAGAGTGTCAACAACAGAAAAGGCCTGATGAGACTCAAACAAATGGACATCACGAACTGAAGGGGTCATCAGCAGACCAGAATTTGCAAAGGGAAGGATATCAACCAGTACATAAAACCTCAAAATAGCATTAATCTTTTAGGTTATATTGTTATACAATAATGCATGCACCTATGGTTTATACAAGGAAAGAGCAGACTAGGTGAGTTTTGCATTCTTTACCTGCTGTCATTCTCCCTGTTTCTATGCTGACATCGTTTCTTTTTCCCTACTTATAGTTTTATACACATCATGGCACATTGCAAATAATACAATAACTCCCCTTCACACATTCTTTGCAAGCATTTTTTTTTTTTTTTGCTGGAGCTGGGGGATGGTGGTTATTATTTCTTAAAAATCTTGTGAAGCACTTCAGAGATTAAAAGGTTTATATTTTATTTGTATTTTTCATGCAGTCAGAGCTCCCTCCGGTGATTCACTGTATTGATTGGAGTTTGAGAAATCAGTAGTAATTTATTCTTGATGTCTGCAGATAAATATGGCAATTTTATCTTTATTGGCTCTGACTTGATTTTCTAAATCAAGCAAAACACTGACTGTAAACATTGATTTTTTTTTCCTTAGGTCATATTCAGTGTAAACAGCAACTGTGAGAAGTCCATGTGGTGGGTAATTTGACATTAAGATTTAAATTCCTCACAGAGAGGAGGAGTATTTTTTTGGGGGAGGGAATTTCCTACAGGCTCTATTTATTTATTTGCTTTTTAAATTTATTTTGTTATATTTATTACTCTCCAATCAAGTGTTCATGGTGAGTTATAACAATAATGTTAGGAGAGAAGATAGGATTGAGATGAATGTGGACTGTTATTAAAGGGGATAACTTGCCTGTATCTGATCAGAAGAAAAATATTTGTCATGCATGGCATGAATAAAGAAAATGTTAGCCACCATAAACACTTCACTAATATCTTCAAATCAATTCTCGTACCTCCTCTTTAAGACTGAATTAAGCACATACATAGAGAATATTCAGTCATCTTCAGGAGCCTCTATACCCAAATATATTCTGGCTCCAGTGGCTGTCACACAGCCCCATTCATTTCAATGGGGACTTTTAATACTTTTAAACCTTCTTTCCTATTTATGATAATTGTATTCTCTTCCTATAACAATGCCTCAGTTCTTACTACCTCTGCAGAAGGAGACAGATAAAATCTTGAAAGAGAATGAACAATTATATGCACCCTAATAACTATGTTTGGATCAGCTATGTTGAATACGTTGGAAATCGCGATTGTTGATCCTAAATAAAAATTTAAACCCCTCACCCTCCTTAATCCCCCCCCCCCAAGACTTACCACAACTCCCTCCTGACCCCCCCAAGCTGGCCAAAAGTTCCTTTTGGGCCCAATGAGGGCCCCGGAGCGAACCCGCGGGGAATCACGTGACGCCGCGTCACTCCGACGTGGCGCCGACGTCACGTGCTCCTCGCAAAGGAGTTCAGAATTGGCGTCCTGACTCCCCGCTGGATCACCAGGGAGTTGTGGTAAGTCTTGGGGGGGGGGATTAAGGAGGGTGAGGGGTTTAAATTTTTATTTAGGATCAACAATCGCGATTTCCAACGTATTCAACATAGCTATGTTGAATACGTTGGAAATCCGATTGTTTTCGCCTCATCACTTTTTTAAGTTAAAAAAAAAAAAAAGTTGCGTTTTACATTTAAGTTCAAAACGAATGCACACCCCTACAGCACACCGAACCAACAATTTCAATGTGTTATTCGCTATGATGCCTAGATCTCTTTCTTGGGTTGTAGCACCTAATATGGAACCTAACATTGTGTAACTATAGCATGGGTTATTTTTCCCTATATGCATCATCTTGCACTTATCCACATTAAATTTCATCTGCCATTTTGATGCCCAATTTTCCAGTCTCACAAGGTCTTCCTGCAATTTATCACAATTTGCTTGTGATTTAACTACTCTGAACAATTTTGTATCATCTGCAAATTTCATTATCTCACTCGTTGTATTTCTTTCCAGATCATTTATAAATATATTGAAAAGTAAGGGTCCCAATACAGATCCCTGAGGCACTCCACTGCCCACTCCCTTCCACTGAGAAAATTGTCCATTTAATCCTACTCTCTGTTTCCTGTCTTTTAGCCAGTTTGCAATCTACGAAAGGACATCACAACCTATCCCATGACTTTTTACTTTTCCTAGAAGCTTCTCATGAGGAACTTTGTCAAACGCCTTCTGAAAATCCAAGTATACTACATCTACCGGTTCACCTTTATCCACATGTTTATTAACTCCTTCAAAAAAGTGAAGCAGATTTGTGAGGCAAGACTTGCATTAGGTAAAGCCATGCTGACTTTGTTCCATTAAACCATGTCTTTCTATATGTTCTGTGATTTTGATGTTTAGAACACTTTCCACTATTTTTCCTGGCACTGAAGTCAGGCTAACCGGTCTGTAGTTTCCTGGATCACCCCTGAGGCCCTTTTTAAATATTGGGGTTACATTAGCTATCCTCCAGTCTTCAGGTACAATGGATGATTTTAATGATAGGTTACAAATTTTTACTAATAGGTCTGAAATTTCATTTTTTAGTTCCTTCAGAACTCTGGTGTGTATACCATCCGGTCCAGGTGATATACTGCTCTTCAGTTTGTCAATTAGGTCTACCACATCTTCTAGGTTCACCGTGATTTGATTCAGTCCATCTGAATCATTGCCCATGAAAACCTTCTCCAGCACGGTTACCTCCCAAACATCCTCTTCAGTAAACACCGAAGCAAAGAAATCATTTAATCTTTCCGCAATGGCCTTATCTTCTCTAAGTGCCCCTTTAACCCCTCGATCATCTAACAGTCCAACTGACTCCCTCACAGGCTTTCTGCTTTGGATATATTTTAAAAGGTTTTTACTGTGAGGTTTTGCCTCTACGGCCAACTTCTTTTCAAATTCTCTCTTAGCCTGTCTTATCAATGTCTTACATTTAACTTGCCAACGTTTATGCATTATCCTATTTTCTTCTGTTGGATCCTTCTTCCAATTTTTGAATGAAGATCTTTTGGCTAAAATAGCTTCTTTCACTTCCCTTTTTAACCATGCCGGTAATCATTTTGCCTTCTTTCCACCTTTCTTAATGTGTGGAATACATCTGGACTGTGCTTCTAGAATGGTATTTTTTTTAACAATGACCATGCCTCTTGCACATTTTTTACTTTTGTAGCTGCTCCTTTCAGTTTTTTTCTAACAATTTTTCTCATTTTATCAAAGTTTCCCTTTTGAAAGTTTAGCACGAGAGCCATGGATTTGCATACAGTCTAACTTCAGTTAGTCAGCCAGAGTGACTCACTGCTCTCTTGATTAACAAATGTTAGTACCTATTCAAACCAAATCACATTACCTCAACACCTTTCCAAGGTGAGTAACTGTGCTGAACTTTTCAACCTTTTTATTTAGGTATACACTGCTCTTAGCTTATTTCTAGCTTCTGGCTACTTTTTTTTTTTGGGGGGGGGGGGTTGTGTTATTTTTTTTTTAATACAAACAGTTCTGCTTACTAGCTGCCTTACAGACTTTTAAAAATAAACACACTACCTACTGCTTATTAGCTGCCTTACTGACTATTTAAAAATACAGTCTAACTTGTTTATTCACTGCTATTAAAAAGTACTATTAAAAGTACAAACATACAAACACACTAAATAATATTCCCAAATAGTAAACTTTGCCACAATACTTTTAAAAAAGACAATGTCCCAAGCAAAAACTTACTGATTCCTTTCAGCCACCAGCAAAGTGATCCTCTCCTCTCAATGCAAGTAAGCATGCTCGAGCAAAATTGGAAATGTAGAAAAGAGGCAGTTCAGGGGTGTTCCCAGGTGGGGGCCAACATTTACTTGTATAATTGCTATTTCAGAATCTGCCAAAGTGATGCACAAAAGTCTGTTACCTGTGTACATTTTACACCTGTTAATTATCTCCCCAAACCCAAAATGGCCAAAATGCAATTTGTAATCTTTATCACAAATTGCATTATGGCCATTTCAGGCATATCGCACAGCTTAACATCAGGAAAAAAAGTGTAGTTATTTCTGGCATTAAAAACATACGATAGCATGTGTTATGCTATCGTACTGTGCGATATCGCCCCTCATTTTCATTAATCCTGCCAAAACCCCTCTCCACTCCCTTCCCTGTTAAGAATTTTCATTCACTCAATGCAATACTGTAAATATTGCATGCATCATGCTATTAACGCATGCATTATCGTCGGTGTTAAGGCCATAATACATTTTGATGAATGACCCTGTTAGCTGGATAAGTCTTAAAAAGTGCTGTTTAGGTTGATAAGTAGTACTTTTTGAGAATTAACCAGCTAATTTGAAAACACATTCTTCATATCTCTTAAATCTGCATGAATATTGTAGGGTAGATTTATGCATATTTTACAGAATGCATGTGCACTTACACACATGGTATAAAATCCATAAACATGAGCATGTGCGTCCCATATACATGTAGAAGGGCCCGTGTGTGCATGTTTTAGTTATTCTCCTTATGTAGATAAATTTATACACATAGTTATACTACATATGTGACTTTACCTGCAGCAGGGGGAGGCACCCCTGGAGGTGGGATAAGAGGGGGGCGGGTCCCTTATGACCACTTCCGAATTTTAAAAAGTATGTACATAATTTTTCTCAGGAAAGCTATCCACATAAATTAGTAGGTGCATATGTGTGCATGCAGTTTCCCTAAGTAATTTTCAAAGTGAAATTATGCACCTTTCTCTTTACAATTAGTGTAAAGTCTATTGTTATAAGATACTCATGCAGTTTTCATCAATGCAGACAGTTACAAAATTACACCCTCAGCAGGAGACAAGCAAACAAATCCCTGCTAGAGAGTTAATAATGCAAAAAATGTTGGCATGTCTAAAAATGGTATGGAATGTGGGCTAGGCAGTTTGGGTCTTTTGTTATTCCCAAACTACAGACTCTGATAGCTGTCATTCTGATTTTCTGTTGTTTATGGAACCTTACGGTATTCAAGACTGAGAACAGTTTTAGCCTTCTTTCTTAATCAATGAAAGATATGTTATCTCATTGGGAATTGTAAGATTATCTGGGATAATTATCTCACACAGCTAACTAGCAACTAGATCCTACAAAAACTTTTCAGTAAAGAGGTAAAAAGAAAACTGTGGAGTTTCAGAACAGGATTATTTCCCTTTATTTTTTAGATATATTATGGGGAAATTGTGTGTCTGTCCTTTCTTGTTATGTGCTCAAACTCCTTTAAGCTGCTTGAATTGACATATCATCAGTTAATTTGAAGCTGAGATCCATGCAATCTATTGACAAACTTGTTAAAATATTGATCCTTTCGAAAAGAATTTGCAATTACCTATGAATAGATTGAAATTGATTTATTACAGATATAGTTGTTACCCAGCTTTTACTTCTAGCTATCTAATTAGTAGCATAATCAAGTTATGACATCATCTATCTAAAGATGTTGCTTTTGAGCCATTAGATATTTCAAGAGAAAATCTGATCATTTTATGAGCATAAAAGATATTAACAGATAGAGCAATGCAATGTGACAATGACTATGATTTTCTACTGCATGTCATCACAAGAAAACTGTGTTTTGTAGTCTAAAAATGTGTAATAAAGTAAAAAACATAATCATATTTCATGTTTGATCTAGAACTCAATAAGGCAATGTTTAAAATGCTTGTAGGGCAGATTCCCTTTGAAAATTCTAGCCGGTAGAAGAATGAATTTACTTTGTACCTTAAGAGCCAACTTTTGAAAATGATTGAGGGTGCTGAAATAAATGCAAATGATAGTGCCTCCTGCAAAAAAAAAAAGAACACAGAGTATCATGAATATGACTGGCCAACCTGTATTTAAATGTCCAGACAACTATGTAGACAACTCATGTGACCCAAACATATCCGGTTGATTTGTAGAGATGTGCTTCGTTTTTTTCTGCCGGGTCGTTTTTTGACTCGAATACTTCGTGGTAAATTTTGGGTTTCCTCGTTTCGTTTTTTTGAAAAACGAAACGAGGAAACCTGAAACCGGGCCAAAAAACGAAACGGCAAAGGAAGCTTAAAAAAAACCCACCCCAAGCATTTAAAATCATTTTTTTACATAGATACACTACCCCCCCCCATCCCGATCCCTCCCCAAGACTTACAAAGTACATCCCTGGTGGTCCAGCGGGGTCCCGGGTTCCATTTGCCCTCCGTGCCCGTGCTACTGCAAGCCATGCTCTTTAAAATGGTGCCGCATAGCCTCTGAACTACCATGTCACAGGGGCTACCGGCACCATTGGTCAGCCTTGGGGGGGTCAGGAGGGGGCTCCTGACCCCCCAAGGCTTGCCAATAATCCCTGGGGGTCCAGCGGGGGTCCGGGAGTGATTTCGTTGTCGGCTGCCAGTAATCAAAATGGCGCCGATAGCCTTTGCCCATACTATGTCACAGAGGCTTTCGGCGCCATTGGTCAGCTCCAGTCACATGACAGGAGCACAAGATGGCGCCGATGGCCATGTGACAGGGGCTGACCAATGGTGCCGGTAGCCCCTGTGACATGGTAGTTCAGAGGCTATGCGGCACCATTTTAAAGAGCACGGCTTGCAGTAGCACGGGCACGGAGGGCAAATGGAACCCGGGACCCCGCTGGACCACCAGGGATGTACTTCGTAAGTCTTGGGGAGGGATCGGGATCAGGGGGGGTGTTGTATTATAGTTAATGTAAATGTTTGGGGTGGTTTGGGGTGGTTTTTAATTTAAAAAAAAAAATTGTGCCCCTCTCCCCAGGCAAACCCGAAAAACGAAATTTCCCCGAAATTCGGGGAAAATTCTTTTCAGGTTTCGGGCCCTCCGAAACAAAAACGAAGTAGGAAATTTCGGGTAATTTCCTATTTCGGGCGAAAAACGAACCACATCTCTATTGATTTGTCAGGATCTAAAACCTAAGGGGTAGATTTTATAACCTGCGCGTGTGGCCTACATGTCCACACATTACCTGGCGCTTGCACATGTATGCCTGATTTTATAACATTCATGCACAGACACGTGCATGTTATAAAATCCGAGGTCGGCGTGTGCAAGGAGCTGCACAATTGTGCCCCTTGCATGTGCCGATCTGCATTGCCTTCCTCCATTCCCTTTCCTCTAGACGGACCTTCCCACCCCTTCCCCTAACCTTTCCCTCCCAGTCCTACTCTAACCCCCCCAAAAGTTTTATCCTACCTTTTGCGCCTGCTTTTGGGCAGGTGCATGTTGCGCGCACCGACAGGCTGCTGGTACGCGATCCCTGGACACACTGGCAAACGCTGCTGTGTTGCAGACCTTCTGGCCCCGCCCATTCCCTGCCCCTGGACCACCCTACCCATTCCCCACCCCTTTTGTAAAACCCCGGGACTTACAAGCGTCCCGGGGCTTTACGCGCGCCGCCGGGCCTTTTTAAAATAGGCCCAGCATGCGTAAGGCCAGTTATGTGCGAAAATCCTTTTGAAAATCTGGCCCTTTGGTATTTGAATAAAATGCAGAAATGTAACTGTAATTGGTCAAGTTAAGATAAAATTCTTTTAATGATTTGCTTTATCATACTGACCTTGTGTTTAGAAACATTATATAAGACTGATTGTAATTACTGGATTTCAAGACTGCCCAATGAGAGCCTGTTCAAAGTGTGGTTTTCTCCCATGTAATATTTTTCCAATGTAAATATTACAATGCCAATTAAACCTGGCAGATTTTTACTGCAACAGATTCATTTTTAAAATTGTAGACTCACCAGTGCCTTTAGAAAATTAGAGAAAATCTTAAAATCTTCACATCTCTACAGTTCATTACCTTCTTTCACCTCCTCCTAATCTCATCCCCTCCTCCACATAGAAGAGATTTTGGTCAGTTACTTATTCAGAAAGAAGAGTGGTAAATATATCATCCACATCAATATTTTTGTGATTTTATTTGCATTTAAGAATCAGTTATTCATTAAAAGGCCTTTGAGATGTATACTGACCGTTAGTGTTGTCGACACCAATCAAAGCAGAGCATTGGATGTTTATGCAATTAGGAAGAGTTTTAAAATGGTATATTTCCTTTCTGTTCCCAGTGTGAAGGCCTTCTGATGAGGTTGGCCTTCACACTTTTGAAATTATATAATAAATATTTTTTTTAAGTCCCCTGAAGCAGACTATTCGGTGCGAAAGCCAGTAACGAAGACACCGCTGTGGTGCGAAGTACATTCTGAAGAATGTTTTGTCACCTCGTTTTACCTCTTTGGCAATCCTTTCTTCTGCCAGACATTTTGCTTCCTTGATTACTTTCTTTGTCCCCCTAAGTTTTGCCAGATATTCTTCCCTGTATAACTTAACAGTGGCCCAAGGGCTCACTACTCCCATTTTGTGACAAACAGCATCCCCCTGCTCCAAATGGCCTGCTAACACAACACTGCAAAATGATAGCAGCTGACCTGAAGCTCATAGAAGCCTGGGTTAACTTGCACCATTTTGCAGCACATCTTTAGCTTGCCTCCACAGGCTACCAGTACTTTTTTTTTGCAAGGGGATTTTGAGGAGCACTTTATAGCATTTTGTGGCTCTTTTAGTATCGTAGCCCTAGTAGCATTAAAGTTGGTTAAGTTAACTTTCCCAGAATAGTGAGGCTTCCAAAGTATTCCATGCTAATGAGCTGCATTGCATGCCTTTGCTTGTGATAGAGCTCATTACCTGGCCCACTTTGCACCTGATTATTTTGTTTAGAAAAACATGTGCAATTTTGCTTTATGTAAATAGGACATAATATTAAAAAAAAAAAAACCATGCAATTTTGACATTTAACAAATGTAAACACATTAATGCGGCTTAGTAAAGTGAGTCCAAAATAAAATATTTAAAATAAAAATCTAAACTTGCAGATAAACTGCTTAGCCCTGCAGAAAACCTTAAGCCTGTTTAGGGTTTTGAAGCCTTAGTTTAATTGGTTTTCTACAGAGAATTTCTATTGACATTTGGCAGCAGTTATCAGCTGAGGAGCTCCTCCTCCAGCTCTGCCATTTTGGTAAAAGAGTGAGTTGATTTTAAGATGCATGTCAGCAGGTTACAGGAGCTGTTGATTAATGAGAATGCAAGAGTATTGAGCATGAAACTCTAGCATGGGATTTATTCAGGTAAAACAGCTTCTTGTAGTCTGAGACTGAAATATAGTCTACAATATCTGTCTCAGGGTAATTCCAGGACATTTTATAATGCAATTTTAATAAAGTTGCTGTTTTATTCATTCATCTTCCAAAATTGCCCAGGGCAAGTAATAGTAAAATATAAAAACATCCAAACATGTAACAAGCAGATGCAGAATATATAAAATGAAACTATCTACTTCTATCTCTTCCTCTCTTAGTCTTTCTGGAGTATATCTATTTGTGTTTCTTAGCATAACCTCTATCCTTCCTCCCACCGCCTGGCATAATGACCTCCCTTTCGCTTTCCTCCCTTTACTCTATTGTCATAATCACTTTCAATTTTCTTCCATCTTCCCCCACCTCCTGCCATAATTACATTCCCTTCCCTCTTTTTCCATGCCCTGGCATAATCACCTTCTGTTACCTAGAGATGCACATTGTACAGGCGATCGTTTCCACTTTTGGTTTCGTAAAACTGCAGGAAATTTCGTATCTTCCGTGGTTAGTTTGTTTTTTTTTTCGTGGCAAATTATTTCCAGGTTAGTGCGCACTAGCTCCCATTAGTGCGCACTAACATAAAACCATTAGTGCGCACTGACGGGAGCTAGTGCGCGCTAACTGCCATTAGCATGCACTAAACCGAAAAATGATTTTCCCCAAAAATTCGTAGAAAATGTGATCGTTTATCGGTTGTGCTGATACATGAGGAATTAGGAAAAATCGTACGATATTTTAATTAGTCAAAAAAATGATGCACATCCCTACTGTTATCTCTCTACCCCCATCATAATCAACTTCTCTTCCATCTCCTCCCACCCTCCAGCATAATAACCTCCATTTCCCTGTCTCACCCTGGCATACTCTCCCCTTCACCCTCTGGCATAATCATCTTTGCACTTCTCCCTCATTCCTTGGAATAATCTCCTTCTCTTCCCTCTCCCCCTTTACTGGTAGAATCACCTTCCTTACTCTTCTGTCTGCCTCACCTGTCTGCCATAATCACCTTCCCTTCTCACTTCCCCTTTCTATCCGGCATAATCACCTTCCCTTCCATCTCCCTTCACCTCTCCTTGATGCAATAATCTTTCACCTCCTGTCCCCTCCCCACTCTATACCACCCCATCATGATAATTTTTCTACCCTTCCACTTCCCTGGAGTAATTATCATACTGCTTTTGCTCACTCCGGAGCAATCATCTATCCTTCCTCCCTCTGATCTCTTCTAGCTGGCAGGGGCAGTAGACAATCAGTGCTTCCCTGCTGTTCCTGCTTTCACCTCTGCAGTTTGAAACATGCAGGGCTGAGACTATGGGCCACCTCGCAGAGGAAAGCTGGAAGAGAAGGAGGCCGACAAAGGAGAAAAAAGCAGCAGGTATGTCCTGCTCACTGACGCCACCTGCTGGTTGGAGAAGAGAGTAAAGGCGAGAGAAGACTGCAATGGCCTGCAGCTCTGGCCCACCCTAACTCTTCTCACTGAAAGCAGCTCTGGCTGGGCCATGGACAAATTTGCCACCATGATGATTAGAAAACTACTTTAGAGGATGAGCCTCTTGTGAATTTGCTGAATTCCTACAAGACCCTAACCACATGCCACTGAAAGGAAAGTATGCATACTTTCCCTTTGTGAATTAGTGCAAAGTCCACATGTAAAAGTAGTCTTTCCAACTACCCACATAGTTTTGAAAATAGTCCTGTATATATCTAAGTGAAAAGTGGTAGATCAAAGGGGATAAATAAAAGGGAGGGTGAGTTCAGCAAAGAAGAAGATCAGAAGAAAAAAGATGTATTAAAAATACTTTTATTTGGTATTCATGCTAGAATGTTTTCTTTGTATTTATGACAATTGTGTATGTCTGTTGTAATCTGCACTTAGCAATTGATGTTGGAAATTGCAGAATATAAAAACAAAAAAAAGAAACAGAAGGAGAGTGTAATGGACCACAGAAGCCTATGTGTTCAAATAGGGGCAGATTTTTAAAAAATACGCGAGCGCGTACTTTTGTTCGCGCACCAGGCGCGAACAAAAGTACGCTGGATTTTATAAGATACGCGCGTAGCCGTACGTATCTTATAAAATCCGGGGTCGGCGCGCGCAAGGGGGTGCACATTTGTGCAACCTATGCGCGCCGAGCCCAGCGCGAGCTGCATGTTCCCTCCGAGGCCGCTCCGATTTCGGAGCGGCCTCGGAGGGAACTTTTCTTCGCCCTCCCCCCACCTTCCCCTCCCTTCCGCTACCTAACCCACCCCCCCGGCCCTATCTAAACCCCCCCTTTACCTTTGTGCACGTTGCCGGCAGCCCCGCTCTGTCCTCCGGTCCCGGGGGCTGGTCCGGGGGCCTCGACCACGCCCCTGGGCTGGCGCCACGCCCCCGGGCCCGCCCCCGAAACACTGCGTCGTTTCGGGAACGCCCCCGGACACGCCCCCTCCCTCCCCTTTTCGAAAGCCCCGGGACTTACGTGCGTCCCGGGGCTTTACGCGCGCCGGCGGCCTATGCAAAATAGGCGCGCCTGCGCGCGAGGGCCCTGCACGCGTAAATCCTTCCGGATTTACGCGCGTGGGCCTTTTAAAATCCGCCCCATAGTGATCAGGTAAAATATTGGATTGCATTGGTCTCAAAGGGAATGTGGTAGTGGTGATTTCTCGCAAGATGGGAAAAAAAAAAACCCCAAAACTTTTTCCATTCTGAGTCTATCTAAAATAGATGTGCAGCCCCAAAATTTTCAGTTTGTTTTATTGTTTGTTTGTTTGTTTCATTTGGGTTTGTTTAATGATTTTTTTTTGGTGGGGGAGAGAGGTTGGTTTTTTTTGCTACACTTAAAAAAATATATTAAAATGCCAAAAAACACAAATCCTCTAAAGCAAAAAATAAACTAAACTATTTAAAATAATGGGCCTCTTGGAGCCCTGGAAGCACCCTTCTACCCTGCCACAATTGTAACCAGGGTCCAAGCTTGCCTGACTAGGCTTCTCTGGGTTCATCTGGAGTCTTCTCAGGACCCTCTGACCCCTACTCCACCACTAAAATGTAACCAAACCTAAGGTCCTGGCTCTCCTCAGACCCCTCCCATCACTGTTAAAAACTGCCAGGGTCAGGGACTTCCCTCCTTGGTCCTCACTTACCCACTTCCCATGGCTTTTGAAAAACCCTTAAAGCAGGACTAAAGCCCGCTCACTCCTGCCCTGACTCTAGTACCTGGAGGACGGTAGCAAAGAGACAGCACTTTGGTGTCTACCTCTGGTGCAGCTGGCACCATTTTGTTGTATGTATATTTGTACAGTCATACAACAAAATGGCACCAACTGCACCAAAGGCAGACCCCAAAGTCATGTCAATTTGGCACTATTTTTAAAGTTCCTGGAGCCAGGACAGGAATGTGTGGGCTTTGCTCCTGCCCTTAAAAGATTTTTCAAGGACTGCAAAAAGGAGGTAAGTGGGGGCCAGGGATGTAGGTCCCCAGTACTGGAGGATTTTAACAGAGGGGCAGGAGGAGTCTGGTTAAGCCCTGGATGGATCCAAGGAGGTGGCAGGAGTGGAAATCAAAGGGTTCTGGGGAGGCCCTGGCTGGACCTGGAGAGGCCCTGCTGAGCAGGTCTTGGCTTCAGGTTCATTTGTGGCATAGCATACGGATGCTTTCAGGCTATAGGAGATCGATTTTTACAATTTTCTTTTTTTCTTTTAACAATGAATGCTAGTACCTGAAAATTTTGGAGTAATTTTGTAGGAGGCCATTTTTGGTTCATTCCATTTAGAACAAATCGAAAATGGCCTCATTCATTTCATTTTATGCATTCATTATAAATGAATGTATATTACTTCCATCTAACTACCTCCACCAAATAGAACCTCAACTCTCCTTTTCAAACCTTCTTCAGAACTCCTCTTCCTCATTAAACCTACAACCCTGGGGTTCACAAATGCAGTCTCATACAATAGTTAATGATTCTCCAACTTGTATCATTTTCTCTTCTGGGGGTACCAGCAGTAAAAAAGTACACAATGAATGAGTCGCAGGATCCTAATTTAAGAAAGGTTAACAGAAATCCTTGGACAAACAAATCTCAAATCTTGATTGCAGCATAGCTATTAGAGCTCTAGCATCTCTAGTAATTAAAAACTTAGTAAATAAAATGTCTGGTTCATGGTGTCTGTTAAGATCAATTATGGGGTCCTATTGCACAGACTATAGGAACATGGGTTTAGAAACACATTTGGAAGAACACAATAGGTTGCTATAGGTGATATGTTCTCTAAATCCTGCTCAGGTAAATATGGGGGTCCATACTGAGCCACTCTGCGGCTTAGCCAGTTAGCCAGATACACTTAGCTGGCTAATTTAGCTGAGATATTCAGTGGCATGGCAGCACCGCTGAATATACCCAGCTATCTGAAAGTTGGCTGGATAAGTTTATCCGGCTCACTTTAGACAGCTCTTTGGTCCAAATAGAATTAGCCGGATTACTTATCCTGCTAACTTGATTCCTCCCCAATCTTTTTTTTCACTTTCTAATTCTTTATTTTCAAGTTTTTGAAATTCAACCCAAGACAGTTCTTATACAGAAAATATTTGTTGGCGCTCTCTTAACATCTCTTAATAGGAAATTTAAACAATAAGAAATCAATTCTAATATCACCAGCAACAAAATTATAAGAAAAAAGAGGGTGAGAGGCGGATCGGAGCAACACATTTCAAGCAAAATTAAATAAAGGAATAAGGCCACTTGCCTAATAGTACAACAGCTCAATTTCTATCATATTACCGAGGCGGTACTAGGGGTTTTGGTAAATGAACTGAACAAAAATAAACATTAAAACAAAACAAAAAGCCCCCAACAAATTCACTCTCAAAAAATGAATCAAAACAAAATGTAAGGAATGCACATCTCTAATTATGACCAAATAGTGATTAAGAAAAAAGTATGTAACCTGAACATAATTTCTGATTCAGAACTAAAGTTTGATGCCCAAGTCATAGAAGTTTCAGAGAAAGCATGCAGTAAACTACATTTAGATCATCAGTTATTCTTTATTGGAATCAAATGACTTAAATTTTGTAATACAGGTGTAATATTTGCTGGTCACGGGATCATCCCGCAATTGTCAGCACTCATCCCAAGACCCTGTTGACCTCCTGGCACAGCAGGAACTAAGCTCTTCAGTGGCTAGGTGCCGCCAGTACTGTCAACACAGGCCCTCCTAGGTGTGTGTGTGTGCATGATTCAGCACATCTTAAAGGGCCCTCGTGGGAACCTTGCAGGCGGTGCCTCCTGAGAATATAGGTGCAGCTGGGTTAGCCCCAGCCACACACCTGTCCAGTGCTTCAGCAGCAGGTCTCCTGCCTTGCAGTTCATGTTGCTGTGTACTCTTGCTTCCTGCCTTCTCCTTGCCTTCTCTTTGCCTTATCTGCTTTTCTTTGCCTCATCCAGCCTACCTCGTCCTTGCCTCATCCAGCCTTCATTGCCTTGTCCATCCTTCTGCCCAGCCCTGCCTCTCCTCTCCATCCTGCTTACGTTCACTCTGCCTCTGTTTAGAACTGACTTCTCAGATTTGACCTCTGTTTGGACCTGGACTTTCCTCTGCTTGCCATCTTCCTCCCTCTGGCCCTTGCTTTGGACCTGGACTACCCTTTTGCCTGTTGCTTGCCTCTGACCATTGCTACGGAACTGGACTACGCTTTGTTTGCCACCTGCCTCGACCCTTGGCGTGTACCTGGTGTTTCTCTGATTGCTGCCTGCCCAGACCTCAGCTTGGCCCTGGACTCTCTCTTACTCCTTACCCTGTGGGACCATCACCTGAGTCCTGCTGGCTTCTGGAACCCAAGTGCTCAACCTGAGGAGAAATGGTTTGGTAACGGTGAGGCTCCTGTTCACTACCATGCCAGGGCACTTTTGCCAGCTGATGGTGTTGGCCTAGGGAGTTCACACACTAGGCTGCGCCAACCACACCACAGCCCAAGGGTCCACTTTTCTTACATTCAGGAACTAGTAGATTCTCTTCTTGACTATTACAACTCATTATATTTGAGTGTCTAGATAAATAAGTAAAGAAGTGACTGATGGCACAAAATTGTGTGACCAGGATGGTAACAGATTCATGGAAATCTTGCAGATTCTCTGAGAACTTCATTGGTTGCCAATTAAATCTCGATGCTAGTCTAAAATGTCAACTGTTTTCCAAGTTCTAAGATGTTTCTCCTGAAGTTTACTGGTCTATTCCTACAAACTACTCAGATCTGCCCATGAAGCAATTTTAAGGCTTCCTTCACTGAGTTTATATTGAAAAAATCCAGGAGACATGAACTTACCTGAATAAGGAAGACTTTGGGGAGCACTATTAAAAAAGAAACTTCACCTTGAGATAGATTACGTAGAATTTCAGTGTTGTCTGAAAGTCTGTTTTTTTAATCTGGCTTTTAATTAATTTACTTAATTTTTGTCTGGATCTACAAATTTCTTTTCCTTTCTTTTCTTGCAATTTCATATTTGCATATATGATGATGACTCTTAATTGTCCCATTCTTCTTGGTCTGATTATTTTGTTGTTATCCCTACATACAATTCATGATGACTATTTTAACTGTATTAATGTCTTTGAATTTGTTTATAATTGCTTTATTTTCTACTCGTGTCTCATGTATTGTAACACTACAATGAGTTTGGAACTGCAGTATATAAAAATAAATTGAAATGGAAACTGAAATCATTTTTGTTTTAAAGTGCTGCTCATGATACACCCAGTCGATCTTGTAGCTGTATTAAAAACCAGTGTACAAGAAATGTCATTTTTGGCCACCAGCACTAAAGTCAACCTGGCAGAGATACCAATTGCCTGTATTTCCTCTCAAAACAATATCTGCACAACAGCACTGCAAGTTATATTTTCTGAAACAAGAGAAAATGAGAATTTTGAAGGTAGATGAAAACTCCCTGCAATGCAGAGTATTATTTCAGAAAAATGCTGCAGTTACACACATTTGCTTAGTTTATAGAGATTTATGGATAACTTGGCAGGATATACACATAATGGAAAGCTCTTGCACAAAAAAAAAAAAAAAGAGAGAGAGTATATACCTAGGTACATAAGAAGGAAGGATATGCATTTTATGGTTTTCACATTTTATTTCAAGCAAGTCACAAAATTCATTTTGCCATGGAGGAGAAACAGCCACCCATTAAGAGTCAGACCTTGACTCTTAATGGGTTAATTTTTAGCATTGTGGAAAGCAATGTTTTGAACATAAATTGTGACATATCTCTTCAGTGGTGTAGATATTGCAAACTTACTAAATGATATAGAACATTTTGCATGTAAATAATAGTTATCAAGAAATGGCTATTGGCATTCCACTCATCCTTCAGTAGCACAGAGTAATCATGAGCTCTGAAGACAAAGTGTGGACAGCTGTGGGCAATGATCCATATGATATTGATAACAATTAGAATCATTGCAGAGCTCAAGAGACAGTAATGGTTTTGCTAAAAATGGAACTTATCTGACTGTTTTAAAACAACGAAAGCTAAATGGCACAGTAGGTAATGCTGAAATTATGATTTCAGGTTAACTAGAAATACATTTGTGAGAGTTTCATTGGTACATATATTATAAGAACTAAATGCACCCTGGACAATAGCGATGTGCACAGCAAAAAATTCTGTGTAGTTTCTTTATGTTGTTTTGCTTGTGTACTTTTCATTTTTTAAATATTTTTTTTATTTTGTTTTTGGAAAATAGTGCGTGCTGTTTGCGAATAGTGCACACTATTTGAAAATACTGTATTCTACAATAGCACACACTATTTTCTCAAACCAAAAAAGAGACCCCAGGTGTCTCAAGACCCCCTGTCTGCCCCCCCCCCCCCGCCAACCCTGGAGGCAGCCATTTATCCCTAAAAGTAATATTTTATAAAATATATCCTTATCACAGGCCCTGCCCCCACCCTCAGCCCTTCCCTTTGTTAAACAATCCCTGTCAGGGATCCTGTGCCTACATAACCCACCCTAACACATCCTCCCAATCCCCTCCCTGGATTTACCAAATTCTTCCTGGTGCTTTAGCAGGGGTCCAGGACACCTCTCTGCTCATAGACTCGGTGCCCCCCCCCCTTTGCCCCATCATGTGACAAGGCTTCCCAATGACATCATTCCCCTGTCACATGACAGGGGCCCCATTTTGAAAAATGTCCAGGCCCCCACTAGACCAGCAAGGAGAATATGGTGAGTCTGGGGGGTGTTTTATTTGGGATAGTGGGCTAAGGTGGTCTGTGAGGTCTGGCTCTCATGGGAGGGAGGTTTAACAAATGGGAAGGGCTGGGGATTGGAATGACCAGGGGTTTATTTTATAAAATATTACTTTTTTGGCGAGAAACAGCCACCTCCAAGAGCAGTAGAGGGTGGGATGAGGACTTAGGAGACTCCCAGGTTGTATTGTTTATTTTTGGTACCTGTGCACACTATCTGTAAATAGTGTGCACAGAATATAATAGGAAAAAAACCCCACAAAATCTCACATTTGTTTCTAACATACCATTAAAAAAACAAAATGAAATGATATAGACAATGTCATAAATATTGTCTATGGTGTTTCAAATGCACATCCCTACTGGACAATCAAAAGCTCTAATGTCAAGATCATTAACCACTGTGTTTAAGTAGTAAATCTACCTGTCTAACTGTATTTAAAAAGTGAGATGATACAAAGAATGGTCATCTATCTATACATGCTTGGATTATCATTAAAATCTGCTACTGCAGCTAAGAACTAGAAGGTAACCAACATAATGCCAATTCTTAAGAAAGATCTTCAGCACCAATCCTGAAAACTATAGACCAGTGAGCCTGATATATGAACCAGGCAAAAAGGTGGAAATGATTGTGAAGAACGATATACTTTCTGTTTGGACTTTCTGGAAGTAAAAGAGTGAACTTGCCTGGATAAAGTTGTAAGTAGCTTCATTAGAGCATTTTGTAAGGCAAAGTTGTTTTTTGGGTACAAATTTGTTAAAATTGTTATTTGTTGGATTAAAAAAAGCAACCTTCTTTAGGAATAGATATGATTTTGCCTTTGTTTCTCAGTAAACAGTTGTCCAGTGGGGAAGGCTAGCTTCCGGTGGAACTGATTATTTGTTAAGAGAGGAATTAAAAAAGGAATCTATATCAGAGAACTGTAATATAGCTACGTGCTCATTTTCAGTCTGGTGTTTTTCCTTTATAACATAGTGATGTCATTCAGTGACAAGCAGTGGTTCCATAGGAGGGCTCTTACAGCCATCGGATTAGGAAGTAAGGCGGTATCCTAGAAAACTTTAATCCAGCTTCAAAGCATGTCCAGACTTGGCCTACTAACTTACTTGGCTAACTCTGAATACAATCTAGAAGCACAGACCAGATGTATTAAGAAAGGTGGTAGGAAGGCAAAATGATTACTGGCATGGTTAAAAGGTGAAGTGAAAAAGGCTACTTTAGCCAAAAAATCTTCATTCAAAAATTGGAAGAAAGATCTATCAAAATAAAGTAGGATAAAGCATAAGCATTGGAAAGTTAGAGGTAAGACATTGATAAGACAAGCTAAGAAAAAGTATGAAAAGAAGTTGGCCATAGAGGCAAAAACTCACAATAAAAACTTTTTAAAATATGTCCGAAGCAGAAAGCCTGTACGGGAGTTAGTTGGACCGTTGGATGATTAAGTGGTTAAAGGGGCACTTAGAGAAGATAAGGCCATCGTGGACAGATTAAATGATTTCTTTGCTTTAGTGTTTACTGAAGAGGATATTGGAGAGATACCCATTTTGGAAAAGGTTTTCATGGGTGATGATTCAGATCCACTGAAT
The DNA here is from genome assembly GCF_901001135.1 of Rhinatrema bivittatum. Lineage (NCBI taxonomy): Eukaryota > Metazoa > Chordata > Amphibia > Gymnophiona > Rhinatrematidae > Rhinatrema > Rhinatrema bivittatum. Next base: position 103,061,324 of record NC_042623.1, read on the forward strand.
CAAATCACGGTGAACCTGGAAGATGTGGTAGGCCTGATTGACAAACTAAAGAGTAGTAAATCACCTGGACTGGATGGTTTACACCCTAGGTTTCTGAAAGAACTAAAAAATGAAATTTCAGATCTATTAATAAAAATTTGTAACCTATCATTAAAATCATCTAATGTACTGAAGACTGGAAGATGGCCAATGGAATACTGATATTTAAAAAGGGATCCAGAAGTGATCTGGGAAACTATAGACCGGTGAGCCTGACTTCAGTGCCAGGAAAAATCATGGAAACTGTTATAAAGAATAAAATCACAAAACATTTAGAGAGACATGGTTTGATGGGACACAGCCAGCATGGATTTACCCAAGGGAAGTCTTGCCTCACAAATCTCCTACATTTTTTTGAAGGGATGAATAAACATGTGAACAAAGGTGAACCAGTAGATGTGGTGTATTTGGATTTTCAGAAGGTATTCGACAAAGTCCCACATGAAAGGCTTCTAATAAAACTAATAAGTCATGGGATCTGAGGTGATGTCCTTTTGTGTTCTGCAAGTTGGTTAAAAGACAGGAAACAGAGAGTAGGATTAAATGGTCAGTTTTCACAGTGGAAAATGGTAAACAGTGGAGTGCCTCAGGGATCTGTACTTGGACCGGAGCTTTTTAATATATTTATAAATGATCTTGAAAGGGGTACAATGAGTGAGGTGATCAAATTTGTGGATGACCCAAAATTATGCAGAGTAGTTAAATCTCAAGCAGATTATGATGAATTGTAGGAGAATCTTGCGAGACTGGAAGATTGGACTTCCAAATGGCAGATGAAATTTAACATGGACAAGTGCAAAGTGATGCATATAGGGAAAAATAGCTCTTTCTGTAGTTACACAATGTTGGGTTCTGTCACCAGAATATGGTCTGGAGAGTCTCATGGCCATCCTTGGCTATAATCTGTTGAAGGATAGAGAGGGAAAAAAGAGGGAGGAGTATCTCTTTATGTCAAAAATGAGGGGATGAAAGAAGCAGTGTGGGCTATTTTTAAAAAAAATACTTGATAGCATGTCCATTTACACTGGTGTGTCTTCAGGCCTCCAAATCAGACAAAAGAATTGGATAGAGATTTGGGCAGGTGTTAATTTATGAGCATAAAATGTGTGGATTGGCTGCATATTTTACTTACAGAATGCCCGGTGAATGACTAATAGGCTCATCAACATGCATTTGCATGTGATGAGCGCTATTAGTTTTCAGGGGGTTTGGATGGACGTTTTCGAGGCACTAAACTCCTTACAGTATAATAAGGTCCCTAGAAAACACAATGTCAAATGAGTTTTGAACAGAGTGCATGGCCAAGCGCACTTTACAGAATTGACCTATAAACTAGTCGGATAACACTATTTTATCCTGCTTGTATATATCCATTCTCTTTTTGGATGGTTCTGTCACATACCCTTTTACTCAAGAAAGAAACATTTTTTCTTGATAACCCCCTTCTGACCCTCTGTCTAGGTTCCGGATCACACTCCTAACACATAAGCTTTCACATGCCATGCACTCTGAATATATTTCCAACTGGAGATCTCAAGTTTGAAACTTTCTGGCTTCAACCCAGGTACTTTACCAGAATTAAAGAAGAAGCTATACTAGCTCAATTACTAGAATAATCCTATCTACTTTAGCCTGATTGTTCACATCCATCCTCTTATTATGTTACTCTGCCACACATAGTGATCTCAATATTCAAAGCAAAATGTTTTAGGTAAGTTAGCTGGCTAAAACTTATCCAGCTATGCTGTTGATTATCCCTGTATTTTGTGCTCTATGGCAGTTCTAACTTATCTGATTAACTTAACCAGATAAATATGAATAACTTAACTTATCCGGCTAAGGGTGTCATTCATCAAATCACGTTAGGGCTTTATCTAGCACGTTAGGGATGAAGTTAGAAGGGTTTATAACTTTTGTTTTTACTATTACTATTATATTTGAAAGGTTTTTAACTTCTATGTGGAAGTAATATGTATTTTTAGTCTACTATTTTTAGCTGAAAAAAATGTAAAATTTTTTAGGGAGAAGTTTGTTATATGGGTATGTTTTGGGGTTTTTTTTTAATTTTCCTACTGCAAATTCCATGATTGTTAACCGCCTTGATATTAAATTGAAAGTCGGTATATAAAGTTGAATAAATAAATAAATAAATAAATAAATAAATAATGCCTGCGATAATGGCATAACACATGTGATAACGCATTGCAAGATGTGTATGCAAATTTTGTCAAATGGGAGGAGTTTATAAAAACAAGGGGTGCTTAATGTTGCATAACACATGCTATTGCTACACCTTTTTTCAGAGAGTGAGTGAAAGAGAGAGAAAGAGCAGCTAGGTAGAGAGTGCATTAATCTAGCTTGAGAGTACAATGTACAAATCTCATCTTTTTATACCTTTCAACAATCCAAATCACATAAAATCTGTACTGATGTCTACTGTGCTATTCATACCTCTGACTGTGCATGTAAAACTGCCCCCCAAAACCTAGGACAACACCAAAACCTCACCCCAAGTTACTAGTTGCCCCTCTTACAGTGATATAGTTTACTTATATGAGAGCCTTGTAAAGAATCTCTCTCTCTCTCTAATTTAATTTGTGTTGTACTAAAATAGCTATGCAATGTGGTATCTGGAAAATGACCCCTTTTTTATCACAGGCCCTATTTTTCTCAATTTTATAGCAAAATGATGAATCTAGGCCTAGGTTAGCCAGATAAGTAGCAGCACACCAATCTGCCCACTACCAGCACACAACTTATTCAGCTAAGTAACTTATCTGGTTACGTGGCGGCCAATGAATATATCCAAATATCCACCACTTAGCTGGATAAATCCAGTTAGCTGGATAAATCTGACTTATCTGGCCAAGTAGCATTTGAACATTGGGGGTCAGTATTGCTTCTTGCTACATTCATGTACTAGCACCTGTACCCATTCTGCACCCAGGTGGCGAGCCTTTTTATTGGCACATATGATCTTGTATGGAAGCGTTCGCTGAAAAGGAAAAACAAAATTGTTTTCACCCAGGGCAAAGGACATGGAGGTACATTTGCTAAAGCCAGGGCTGGCAAAGTTTATTTACCAAGCTGTCTCTCGCACTCCACTACACCCCCTTCTCCTCTCTCACACACACACATTCTTTCTCACCGGCATCCCCCTCCCCTCATATAAGCTCCCTCTCTCTGAAACCCACACTCAAGCATCCCCCCACCCACCCACCCTCTCTTACCTCCCATGCTCTCTCTCACACCCTCCCCACACCCCTCTTACCAACCATGATATCACCCCCTCTCACACACACACTCTCTATCTCATCGGCATTCCCCCCCCCCCATGCTCTCTCTCACACCCTCCTGCTGTCTCTCACCCTCCCCTCCCCGACACACATTCTCTCTCACCGGCATGCTGTGGGACCCACACCATTTGCAGCGACGAAGGCCCGGCGTGCTGTTCACGGTGCAGATGAAGACCCGGTGCGCAATTCGCAGCACACGGGGGCCTTCCATTTTCACCTTGAGCAGAAAATAGCAGCGGAGATCCCGGCATGCTGTGAATGGAGCGCATCCCGTGGCACATGCTCCACTCGCGGTGAAGATGAAGGTCCGGGCATGCCGATTGTGGCACACGAGAGTCTTCCCTTTTTGCTGCGAACGGCACGCCGGGCCTTCATCGTCGCTCCATTCGCAGCATGCCAGGGTCTCCTCTACTATTTTCTACCTGTCCCGCGATGGCCACTGTCCTTCCGGTTTTGAATAGTCTTCCGGCAAGAGAGGAGATCGGCTAGGTGAGGGAGGAAATCTGTGGGAAGGAGGAATTATGCGCAAAATCTGCATTCTGCAGTAGCGCTGAATACCCCCAGGAGTACCTCTTGTAGCTGGTGTTGTGACATGGCCGTTGTATGACTTGTTTGAGCCTCCAAGGTGGCCAGGGAGCCGCCTGCGCCATCTATCGGCGGGCTGGGGAACATGCGCGAGCACTGATGGACACACTACCAAGCCCGATATATTATAGCGCCATCTATCGGCGGGCTGGGGAACATGCGCGAGCACTGACAGACACACTACCAAGCCCGATATATTATAGCGCCATCTATTGGCGGGCTGGGGAACATGCGCGAGCACTGACAGACACACTACCAAGCCCGATATATTATGGATAATATTTCTGAGATATTGCACAGAACATAAGGTTTACCATTTTCTTATAATAAAATATCAGCATTCTTTATTTTTCTGCTTTTGCACAGTAGCAACAAAATTACAAAGGCTTGGATTGCTTCTTTTCATACATTCCTGCTGTTGCATGGCTCTTTCAACTTCTTTCCTCCAAAAGCTGCCATCCTTAACCCCTTTTTTCTGTCACTTAAATGATATCTTAAAAGGGAAAAATGGCAATATGTAGAATTATTTTTCCAGAACTGAGTGTGTTATCAACTGTGGGAATTAAGATGGGAGAAGATATGTCAGGTCACTCAAAATTATTGTATTTGTATTTTCAATAATGGGAATGAAAAAAAATGCAATTGTGACATATTGGCAACTCTTTTCCCAGTAAAATGGTCGCACATACCTCAGTGATTGGAAAGCAATGTAATTTAATATGACAGCTGTTGCAGAAAGGAAATAAGATGTGAAGACAAGAGGAAAAAGTGTCTTGAGAATTGCTAAAGAACTTTACGTCCTGAAGTTGATTTCCTCATTTTGTGAGTACTGCAAAAAATTAAGCAGATTCCTTATGTTTCTAAAAGATCCATTTGGCAGTTTTTCTCAGTCCCAGCATGATAATGTTATGTCATGCATAATGCATTAATGTATTAGTCTGTTTGGAAGCATAGGAGAATAATAAGATAATAAACACCAAGGTTTACTGAGTGTGCACTTTACATCATTCTGTGTTAGACACAGGAAGATCCAGCTTTTATGAATTATGATCCCAGAACATGGTGATTTGGTGTATATCTTCAGATCTAATTCTTGGTTTATGATTTAAATCAAGGAATATTCACACTGGGGTAATAAAGACTTTATTAGCCATATACAATGGCCTTCTTCCCCAGTTTTCCACTTGTGTTGTGTATGGGGACATTTTCATTTCATTTTGTTTTTATTTTGTTAACTTTTTCATTTTTTCTTCATTTTTTCCTCTGAATTTTAGCATATGCTACACTTTAACATGCTCTAAAATCACTTTTCTCACAAAACCTTAGCGTGCACTATAAGACAGAAACAAATTAATTTTTCTTGTTTTTTTCTCCCATTTTGCATGGGAAATAAACATCATGTTCTGATTTCCTTGTCGTTGAAAAATGACAGCACATCCCTACTCCCCAAACCTTAATGGGGAAAGACAAAAAAATAACCTGTTGGGCTTCGAACATTAGATATAAGTTGGATGGATTAGTGAGCATGGATAAAATGGTTGTTTTCGGTAAAATCAGGTCATGATTTCAAAGGATTTAGGAAACTAATTATGGGAACTGGGAACCTATATTGGCCCCATTGAAAACTGACTAGGACTGAACCCCTAAATTTATGTACTGTTTTCAGTAGGTGCCTAAAATATTAGTGGGGGCAGGTCAGAGCAACTTGTAGGGTCAGTCATCAAAATGCGTTATGGCATTAACGCACACGATAACACATTAACGCCATAACGCATGCAATAATCACGCTACTGCATGGTGGTGCAAATGCAAACTTTTTGAAGGGGCGAGATTGAGAAGGGGTTTGGGTGGGATTAATTAAAATGAAGGGCAGTATCTCATGTTTTTAACACCAGAAATAACTCCACCTTTTTTCCTGGCATTAAGCTGTGCGATATGCCTGAAATGGCTGTAACATGATTTGCAATAAAGTTTGCAAATTGCATTTTGGCCATTTCTGAGCTTGTGAAGTGTGTGTGTGTGGGGGGGGGGGGGGGGGGAGAGAGAGAGAGCCTCTATGTTATCTCACCCTAGCTTCATGGTACTTTTTTTTATAGAGTCCATCAAGCTAGGGCAAAAGAACATTGAAGAAATCTCATCTTTGTGAGACTTTCCTCACTCCAAATTACGACAAATCTTCACCAGGGTGTACTGTGCTGCATGTAAAACTGGCCCCTAAACCTTAAACCACCACCAACACCTCACCTTGAGCTATTAGTTGGCCCTCTTATAATGATATAAATAGTTGACTTCAAAGATGGCCTTAAATAGGTTCATTTTCTTCTTTCTCTCTCTCTCTCTCTCTCTCTTTCTCTCTCTCTCTCAGCACTTTATAAGCTGTGAAACAGAAGTATTGCAGGGGTTTTATTGCACCCCAGGGTACACTACCTATGCAAAGCATGGTTAATTCTAAAATTACCATAATCACACCCCTTTTTCTTACTGCAGACTTTATCCATGCATTATTATAGCATTTTGATGAATCTAGGAGTAAGTTAGGTACTTACAAACAGGTAAATAAATAGCAGTCCTTCATTTGGGATCCTTAACTTTAGGTGCCTAAAGTTTGGTGAATGTTCAGCCCAAAATCTGGGAGGCTGATAATCAGTGTTACTTAGCCACATAAGTATAGACTTCTTCTGCTAAGTGGTAACAGCTAAGTATCCGGTCCTGGTCAGTGGCTACCATCAATTAGCTGAATAAGCTGTGGGTAGGATAAGGTGCTTCAGGGAGGAGCTACTTATCCAGCTAACTTAGAGGTAGATTTTAAGAGCCGCATATGAGCGCACATGTGTGCGCAAATTTGCTGGCATTCACACATGGACACAGCAATTTTAAAACATACATGCACATGTTTTAAAATCAGTGTTCATGTGTACATGCGCACCCAATTTCGTATTGATTCATGCATGTGCACACAAATGTTGCTTTTCTCACGTAAATATGGGGGATTTTACTAGACATGTGTGCCAACACTAGAACTCATTTTCCCAGTTTGTTCCCAGTTTGCACAGTTAACCAATTAGCCTTCCTAACCCCCCACCCCAATTATTTTGCTTATATTTTACACTATTAGGTCAGAGCTTGCTAAGTAACATTTTTTTTTTTTTTTTATGACTTACATGCCATCCATAGCAGAAGTAAAGTTTCATGGTAGGGGACCTCGGCACACACGTGTGCATGTAAATAGGTATAATCAGAAATTATGCCTCAGCCCCAGTCCACCTATTCCCCACGCAAACCATACACACATCCCACCCCTTTTCCCTGAAAACATCAAGAGTACAATGTACAAATCTCATCTTTGTGTACCTTTCATCACTCCAAATCACATAAAATCTTTACTCATGTCTACTGTGCTGTTTGTACCTGTGATTGTGCATGCAAAATTGCCCTCTAAAACCTTGCCCACCGCCAAAACCTCACCCCGAGTTACTAGTTGCCCCTCTTAGAGTGGTATCAATAGTTTACTTATGTGAGAGCCTTGTAAAGAATCTCTCTCACAAATGTGGGCACTTCTCAGCTAAAATAGTGATGCAGTATCAGGAAAATTACTCTAATCATGCCCCTTTTTTTAAATCGCGAGTGCTATTATTTGCAAATTAGATAGCAAAATGATTAATCTAGGCCTTTGATGAATTTCTTTGAAAATTCAGCCCTAGGCGCCTAAGTTTGGCTGAAAATTATCCTAACTTTAGGTGCCTGAAACTGAGTAATCTATGTCAGGCACTCAGCTTTATTTGAATATTAGCCTCCATGTAACATAGTAAATGATACACAAATATGCCCCAAATACTTTACTCCAGGGCCTCAAAAATTGTAAGATACACATCAAACTATATAAAGGACACTGGTTTATGGTTTATTCTCACACTATCGAACCATATATTAAATATTAAGTCCTCTGTATATTTGTATATTTGTAGGACCTCCGGTCTACATGAGTATGTTAGGCATACATACTCATATGAGTACTCATACATACTCATATGAGTATGTATGCCTAACATACTCATGTAGACCGGAGGTCCTGCAAATATACAAATATACAGAGGACTTAATATTTAATATATGGTTCGATAGTGTGATTGACAATAAACCATAAACCAGTGTCCTTTATATAGTTTGATGTGTATCTTACATAGTAAATGATGCCATAAAAACACCAACCAATCCATCCAGTTTGCCCCGTTAGAATGTCAATACTGCCAGTCACAGACTGTAACTGCTTGTAAGATTTTTCTCCTTATCCAGCACAGTATCTTTTGCTTTCCTCATTTGTACTCCATCATCTTGAGTAAATAAGTATATAGGTTCCCAGCTTAGTTCCATTCAGTACCTCATCTTTCGAACCACAAAAACTCTGTAATAATCTAAATAGCAAGCAATTCTAGCTTGGTCATTGCTTTAACATCTGACCTCTTTGTGTAGCCTTCCAGGCATACCCAGCTGTGTCAAAGCCTACATTTATTTATTTGAAAAGTCTTCTATAGCACATAATACAATTACAATATCTATTGCTCATAGTGGGGTGGATTTTCAGAGCCCTGCTCGCCTAAATCCGCCCAAATCCGGGCGGATTTAGGCGAGCAGGGCCCTGCGCGCCGGTGAGCCTATTTTACATAGGCCTACCGGTGCGCGCAGAGCCCCGGGACTCGCGTAAGTCCCGGGGTTTTCAGAGGGGGCGTGTCGGGGGCGTTTCGGGGGCGGGACCGAGCGCAGCGGCATTTTCGGGGCGTGTCGGCAGCATTTTGGGGGCGGGTACGGGGGCGTGGCTACGGCCCGGGGCGGACCGGGGGCGTGGCCGCGCCCTCCGTACCTGCCCCCAGGTCGCGTCCCGGCGCGCAAGAGGCCCGCTGGCGCGCGGGGATTTACGCCTCCCAGAGGGAGGCGTAAATCCCCCGACAAAGGTAAGGGGGGGGGCTTAGACAGGGCCGGGGGGGTGGGTTAGGTAGGGGAAGGGAGGGGAAGGTGAGGGGAGGGCAAAAGGAAGTTCCCTCCGAGGCCGCTCCGATTTCGGAGCGGCCTCGGAGGGAACGGGGGTAGGCTGCGCGGCTCGGCGCGCGCCGGCTATACAAAATCAATAGCCTTGCGCACGCCGATCCAGGTTTTTAGCAGATACGGGCGGCTCCCCGCGTATCTACTAAAATCCAGCTTACTTTTGCTTGCGCCTGATGCGCCAGCAAAAGTAGGCCAATTCGCGCTATTTGAAAATCTACCCCAGTAGTTTACAATTTAACATTCAAAATAAGAACAAGATAAAACAAAATAAAATACTTTACATTAAAAATAATTGCTTAAATAAAACAATTCATTTCTGCATTCTGGCAAAATCTCTATAACACAATCCAGCATCAATAAATCATAAGTGAGTTATTCTGGAAATCTTAATCAGATGTCAAACGCCTTTTTAAATAAATATGTTTTCAAATTTATCTTTTAAATCTTTTTTTTATCAATGGTAGTACACAGAGGGGTAGATTTTATAAATCTACGCCCATGTGTACTTTTGTTCGCACACCAGGTGCAAACAAAAGTACGCGGGATTTTATAAGATACGCACATAGCCTAGCGTATCTTGTAAAATCCGGGGTCGGCGCGCGCAAGGGGGTGCACCGAGCCCTGCACGAGCTGCCCGTTCCCTCCACCCCCCCCCCCCGCACCTTGCCCTCCCTTCCCCTACCTAACCCACCCCACCCCCCCAGCCCTATCTAAAGCCCCCCACCTGTGTTTTAAAAGTTACACCTGCCAGAAGCAGGTGTAACTCACGCGCACCAGCGGGCTGCTGGCGTGCGATTCCCTGGCCCGGGACCTGTTTCGGAGGCCTCGGCCATGCCCCCAAAATGCCCCCGGGCCGGCACCATGCCCCTGACATGGCCCCAGAATGCCCCGAATGTCATGTCGGCCCCGACACGCCCTCCCCGACATGCCCCCCTAGCGAAGCCCCGGGACTTACACTCATCCCGGGGCTTGCGCGCGCCACCAAGCCTATGCAAAATAGGCTCGGCGCCCGCAGGGGGTTTTCAAAGGGTTATGCTCATAACTTATGCGCGTAACCCTTTTAAAATCCGGCCCAGAGAATCTAGTAATGCATTCCAGAGAATGGGACCCGCAATTGAAAAAGTATGTTTCCTGGTGATCTCAAGCCTTGTAATTTTTAGCATGGGAATATCCAGCAGGTTTTTATTTGTGGATCTCAGTTGCCTGGGAGGTTTGTATAATCAAAGAGATGTGCACAGCCAGATAAATCATTTTGAAACAAATTGAAAATCATTATCAATATCTTATATTGGATATGGAATGTGATCGATAGCCAAAGTAAGGAAAAAGGAACTGTAGAAATATGTTCTCAAAGGCCTGACTTTGTTAAAATGCGGGCAGCTGAATTTTGAATCAGTTGTAATGGCTGGATTGTGCATGTTGATAATCCTAGATATAAAGAATTGCAGTAGTCAGTGTTAGTCAATATCAGGGTTTGTAAAACTACATTGAAATTATATGTGTCTAGTTGAGGTTTTAGTAGTTTAAGAAGGTATATTTTGTAGAAAGATGATTTACACAGATGATATACAATGTTTCATTGATAGTTTTGAATTCAACGTAACTCCCAGGTTTCATACTTTTTGTACAATTGGGATATAATGACCATCTATAGTAAGTGAATTAGGAGAACAGTGTGTGTTGGATTATTTATCACTGACAGAAGCATAATTTCAGTTTTAGCATTGTTGAGTGTCAATTGATTGTGGGATAACCATATTTTAACTAAGTTTATGTAAAATGCAACATTTCTGCTAGTTATTTTTGTACTTGTAGCCTTCCAGACAGACCCAGCTCCTAGTTTAGTTCTGTCATCACAACCTGACCTAAGTAGCTTTCATTAACAGTGAGCACCCTAGGTCCTTCTGCCAGACAAGACCAGCTACATGTACACATGTCTTCTGCTACAAATCCAGTGACTTGCAGCCTACCAGGAAGATTAAGGTTAAGGTTGCATTGCTAGATTCTAGCAATGCAACCTTAACCTGGCTGCACACTGAGCACTGAGCACCACTGGAAGCACAAACTGTGGATAGCTTGTGCTTCCAGTACTTCTTCTGATAGAGTAGCACTGAAAGCCCCGGGCGCAGGTAAGTGCATATCTTGTTGCTGGCTGGAGTTTTTAGGGTTAGGAGTGGAAAGCAAATCAGGATGAAGCCATTCGGCTTGGCTAGGTGCAGTAACCCTATTTCGATGTTAAACCATAACTGGTGCCATTAGTTGGCCCCTGTCACATGGTAGGAGCAGTGGATGGCTGGCACCATCTTGTGCTCCTACCATGTGACGGGGCTGAGCAATGGCACCGGTAGCCCCTGTGATATAGTAAGGGCAAAGGCTATCGGTGCCATTTTGAATACTGGCAGCCGACGGCCCGAGTGCAGGAGATCGCTCCAGGACCCCTGCTGGACCACCAGGAGCTTTTGGCAAGTCTTGGGAGAGGTCAGGAGGATGGGGGGTTATAGTTAATTAAATTTAAAGGGTTGGGATGGGGGTGTTTTTTGTTTTTCTAACGTTAATGGAAAACAGATACCGAATGCAACTAATGGACGAATTGGGTCTCCCCCTATGAAAACAGATGCAATAGATTTGGGTCCCGGCGCAATGAATACCGGATAGCAACAAATCTTTTCCCTCTGAACATCCCTAATGAAAGGTACTCAATTTATTTATGTCACCTATGCGGAACAATGTCAAAGGCCTTACTGAAATCTAAATACACTACATCTAGTGTTCTTCCCTGATACAACTCTCTAGTTGCCCAATCAAACAAATTAGATTCATATGACAAGACCTAACTCTGGAAAAGCCATGCTGCCTCAGATCCAGAAACTGCAGCTTCAGCAATGATTTCATTAATTTACTCATGACAGAGGTCAGACTAACCGGCCTGTAGTTCCCAGCCTCCTCCTTACTTCCAATTTTGTGAATAGGTACCATATCTGCCTGTCTCCAGTCCTCTGGAACTATTCCCAAATCTTATGAAGCATTGAAAAAGTAAGCCAGTGGAGCTGCCAGAACTTCTCTAAGTTCCCTTACTATCTTCAGAAGTATTCCATCTGGCCCCATCACTTTATCTAATTTAAGTTTAATTAGTTCCTCAGAAATAAACTTTTCTGAAAATTGATTGAGGCTTACCTCACTTCCAAACCCATTTGTGTTCCTTTTATGTGGTCCTGCTCCTGGTATTTCCATTGTGAACACAAAACAGAAATATTTGTTAAACAATTTTGCTTTTTCCTTGTCAGCCTCTATTCATTCTTCCTCTTCATCTCGAGTCCTACAATGCCGCTTTTACTCTTTCTCCTGTCACTAACATATCTAAGAATAATCTTATCCCACTGTTTTACCATATTTGCTATTTTTTCTTCCATTTGCATCTTTGCATTCCTGACCACTTTCTCTGTTTCTCGTTTCTAGATATCATTACCTGGCTTTCTTTTTCTTCTAGTTTATGAATATGGGGTTGGAATATGGGATGTGGAAATCTGAAATAACTGTATTTGATGGGGGTGAAGGGCTGATATGCATGGAGCAGGAGAGAGACTTTGGGGTGATAGTGTCTAACGATCTGAAGTTGGCAAAACAATGTGACAAGGTGATAGCTAAAGCCAGAAGAATGCTGGGCTGCATAGAGAGAGAAATATCTAGTAAGAGAAAGGAAGTAATGATCCCCTTGTACAGGGCCTTGGTGAGGCCTTATCTGGAGTACTGTGTTCAGTTCTGGAGACCGTATCTCCAAAGGGACAGAGACAGGATGGAGGTGGTCCAGAGAAGGGCAACCAAAAAGGTGGATGGTCTTCATAAAATGACTTATGAGGAAAGATTAAAGAACCTAAATATGAATACCCTGGAGGAGAGGAGGAGCAGGGGTTATATGATACAGACTTTCAGATACTTGAAAGGTTTTAATGATCCATGGTCAACAACAAACCTTTTCCATTGGAAAAAAATCAGTAGAACTAGGGGTCACGATTTGAAACTCCAGGGAGGAAGACTCAGAACCAATGTCAGGAAGTATTTCTTTATGGAGAGGGTGGTAGATGCCTGGAATGCCCTTCCGGAGGAAGTGGTGAAGACTAAAATTGTGAAGGATTTCAAAGGGACATGGGATAAACACTGTGGATCCATAAAGGCTAGAGGATGGGAATGAAGAGAAGAGCCATGGGGATGGCTTGCTAGAATGGTGGCTACTACCTAGTGATTACTACCCTTACTCAATAAGCCTTCACATGGTTAATGCAACTCCAACATTGCTCTCTGCTTCAACGGCAAGGGGAAATGTGGAAAAGAGGATTTGTATTCAACAAGGAATGAACTACACAGTCTGTGTAAACAAATAAGCGTGGGGGTAGCTTGCTTATTGCAGGGTTACTACCCTAAACCATTTAAGCCTGATACTTCACTTTGAATACATATACAGCGTTACTCTCTGCTTCAATGGCAGGGGGAAATGTGGAAAAGAGGATTTACATTCAGACAACATCCAACAAGGCATTGATCTGTGTAGTCTGGGTAAACAAGCATCGGGGTAGCTTGCTTGATGTGGCGGTTACTACCCCTAACCATTAAGCCTTATGCTTCACCTTTGATGCAACTCCAACATTACTCTCTGCATCAATGGCAGGGGGTGGCAGGAAATTCAAATCAGTTACCAACAAGGGCCTGAACTTGGTGGTCAGTGATACAGAAAAGTATGGGAAAATAGGTGTGCGAGCTTGCTGGTAGGGGTGTACATTCGTTTGCATCGTATTGGCAATCTGCAACATATATGTCTATATTCGTTGTATTCGTGGGGTCGTGAAACATATTGCGATTCCCCACGAATATAACATATCATCCATTCCATATGTTTGGCGGGGCGTGCTTTTCTTAGCCGCCATTTGAAATCAGAGAACACCATTTGGGTGTATCCATAGCCAAAAACCAGCCCTTTCCTGTGAGTCATCAGTGACCTCACAGCCCTGTCAGAGTGGATCAGACAGGATGGCAAGGAGACCAGAATGCAATGTATCAGCGATAAGAAGTTTTGCAATCCAGCCAGTGGTCGGTAATGCTTTTCCTGATGACCCAGCACTATATATACTTAAGCACGTGGCATACCATGCATTTTCTTTGCAGGGGTGATCTAGGGAGGCTGGGAGGTGGTCTGTCTCTGCGGAATGTGGATGCACTCAGAGCTAGTTTGAGTTCTCAAATCTGTATTCAATTGCTAGCTAGGCTAGTTACTTAGATAGAAAAAGATATTTGTTCCTCATTTGACTGCAGTACCAGCTAGCCCTGTTTTTTTTTTAAGCACTTTTTTTAGTTGATCTGAGACGGTCTCTCTGTGCCAGGGAGAGAAGCTGCTAGCAGTGGCATTTTGTTGTTTAATTCACCCTCTGGGGTAGGTTGCAAGCACCATTTGGGTGTTGTGGGTAGGAGAGATATATTTGATTTCTAGCTAGTTTGCTAGAATCTCTATTGAAAAATATATTTCATCGATTTTCCTGCTGTGCCAACAATTCCAGCTTTTTTGTTAACTGCATTTGTTTAATTGAACTCACTCAGTTTCTCTGTGCACTGGGCATCAGTGCCAGTGGGCACTGAGTAGTTTAGCAGACTCAAGTATATTATTGGGACAGTCTATGCAGCCAAATCCCCAGTGGGCCTCTTTTGTAGTTACAAGCTCGTTGTGTGCACACACATTACATTAGTGCATATCAAGGCACTGTGCCAGTGGGCACTGGGTAGCTTAGCAGACTCAAGTATATTATTGGGACAGTTTGTACAGCCAAATCTCCAGTAGGCTTCTTTTATAGTTACAAGCTCGGTGTGTGCACACAGATTATATTAGTGCATATCAAGGCACTGTGCCTGTGGGCAGCCAGTAGGCACTAGGCAGTGACATTAAATCCATAATGTCAGGGAAAGCTAGATGTGGTCGAGTGATTAGGACTGGCAGAGGAGGCACTTCAAAAGGCACTAGTGCCTGTCCCCCATTAAAGTTAAAAAGGGACCTGTTGCAATCTAAACTCTTTGGAGGGGCAAGCAGTTCCATCCGGAAAAAAATGAAATCTAAACATGATGCATCGCCACCACCTGTTTCTGACCCTGTAGTTTTGGAGCTGAGGGAAGGGGAGGCTGAGACATGCAAGACAAAATGGCGACATCCAAAAGCAGCAGTGGGACAGCAGTCTCGACTTAGCATTGACAATGTAGAGCAGGCACTGTTTGCTTCTGATTCCGATGAAGAATCATCTTGTGTGGGATTCTCATCAGAAACGGAAGAAGTAATAGCTGAAAGTTTTAGGAGGATTAGTTAGTCTTGTCTTAGCCTCCACTTCAGTGCAGCAGGGGAGAGATGAAACTGATGATGAGGAGGAGGAGGAAGAGCAGTCAGCACAGGCACAGAGTGTGACTGATGCCACTGGCATTGCTTCTCAGGGTGCACCCACTACTTCAGCTCCAGTGCCAGCATCCACCCCCAAGGCTATACTGAAGGGAGAATCACAAAAGACATCTGCAATCTGGAGCCACTTTAAAGTGACGGAGGACCCACGTTTTGCTCGGTGTAATTACTGTGGCAGGGCTATTAGCAGAGGCAAGCAAATGGGACATCTATCTAATTTTGGCATGATGCATCATATGAAGAGGCAACACCCAACAACAATACTGCCATCTGGGGATGGTGGCAGTACCAGTCAGGGGACCCCTTCCAAGTAGCATAAAGTGGTTGAAAAGGAGCAGAGTCACCCCTTGCCCTCAGCCCCTTCTAGCAGTCAGGTGGCAGAAGTGAAAACCCACCATGGAGGAAATGGGGTGGAGTGCGGTAATGCTATCCCAGGGTAGGAGGCAGGCAGCCTCAAAAGTTGTAACCAGGAGCATTGGGGAAATGATTGCCCTTGATGACCAGCTCTTGCAGATAGAGGAGAATGTGGGTTTCAAGCATTTTCTGAAGAACGTAGTCCCAGTCCCCTCCAGAACCACATTTAGCAGAAAGGTCCTCCCCAGCCTGTACAAGCAGTGTCGCTAAGGCAGAGGGGAGTGTGCATTTCACCTGCAATATCTGGACTGCCATGAATGCTGCACACTCTTACCTCTCCCTGACAGCACACTGGTGGGACCTGGCTGAGGCAGGGGCAGGCAGCAGCTCTATTACTGAACAAGTATCAGGGTGGAGATGGCCTTTATTGCACACCCACCTGACGGACCAGGCCCATACCGCAGCCAATATTCTAGCATGTATCAGACAGATGCTGGAGGACTGGTAACTACACCAGCAAGACAGGAATCCTCAGGCAGGGTTCATTGTCTCAGAAAATGGTGCAAACATGGTTAAGGCAATAACCAAGGGGCGCTTTAAGAACATCCAATGTTTTGCACACACTCTGCACCTGGTAGTGGAGTCAGCTCTGGGGTTGGAATCCAATGACAAAGAGAATGAATACCTGCATAGGTTAATACAGAAGTGCAGGAACATAGCAGCGCACTTACACAGAAGTGTGAAGGCGGGGCAGGTTCTCCAACAAAAGCAGACTGATTTGGAGATGCCTCACAAGCGTCTCATTCAAGACATTGCCACCCGGTGGAATTCCACCTTTATGATGCTGCAGAGGTTAGTGGAGCTACATACACCCCCTTCATGAACTTTCTGGTTCAATGGACATAGGTGTGCAGAATCCCCTAGGGCATCATGATTGGTTAGTCATGAGTCAGCTGGAAAAAATCCTGCAGCCCTTCAAGTTTGTCACGGAGGAGCTGAGTTCCACCTTGGCTGCCATCATCCCTATAGTTAATTTCCTGGATGAAAATTTGGAGGCCTTTAAACAGGAAGAGGGAATGACAGTTGAGGTGCTGCATCATCTGGACATTTTGCAGCAGCAGGTGGAAGAGAGATTAAGGCCTTTAACAGAAGAGAGCACATACCGTATGTCTTGCACTATAATACGCACCTGACCATAAGACACACCTAGGATTTAGAGGAGGAAAATAAGAAAAAAAAATTCTGTCCCCATGAGGGGCTCTGTACAGAGCTTTCCCCCCCCCCCCCCCCCGGGGGGGCTGTCTGTGGGATTTTTTGTTTTGTTTTGTTTTGTTTTTTATAGTAAGGCAGAGAACATCCACACAGGTACTCACACTCACTGGTTTTCTCTCCCCTCACATACATACATAGGCTCTTTCACACTCATTAGCTCTCTCCCCCACTCAACTCACTGGCTCTCCCTCACATATACACATACCCACAGACAATTACACACTCAGACTCTCCCTCATACACACAGCTCTCTCACACCAGTTATTTTAAACTTTTATGACTGCTCCAAAGTTCAATAATAAATAGTCAGGGCTATATTACATTGATTAGGAGAGCAATTTGCTCCTAATATTTCAACAGGTAGCCACTTAATCAGCACAGGCAGTAATTCTATTTGCTTTTCATTAATTTCAGCTGTAAAACTGCTAATCAGTTCTGAAAAGCCACATTGCTTCACATGCAAGAAACAGTTTATCAGAAATCACTGAAATACACAAAGAACCAAAAAAGCAAAGGTCTGTGTCATGTATTCTCCATCCCAGGCAGTATACTACCCCCATGACCCTCCAATACATGCAAGCAAATGAGAAGGAAATGTCCTGCACCAACCATAAACCCCGATGCCATGTATCGTCCTCCACTGGCAAAGCCCGAGCTCCCGACTGGTCCGCCATTCCCGGAGTGCATCTCACTGCGAAGATCGGCGTGGCGCAGGTCAGACATCAGCTGTTAGAACCGCGTGCGCTACGGAGGCCCCTCCAGTTCAAACAGCTCCCTGCCGGTCTGCTGTTCCTGGAGTGCATCTTGCTGTGAAGGCCGGCACAGTGCAGGTCAAATGCCAGCCGTCTGAACTGGAGGGGCCTCCATAACCCGCATGGTTCAGGTGGCTGATGTCTGGCCTGTGCCACGCCGGCCCTTGCGGTGGGGTACGCCCCAGGAGCAGCAGACCGGCAGAGAGCTTGAGCTGCGCTGGTGGAGGACGACACACAGCATCGGGGCCCATGGTCGGCGCGGGCCATCTCCCTCGCATCTGTCCAGATGCACCAGAGGTTTGTGGGGGTGGTGTACATTTGACCTGCACTGCCATGCTGATTGAGCTGAGTTGGGGGGAGGAGGAAGGGAACAGCGCGCAAGAGGGAGAGACGCTATATTCTCTTCATAAGATGCACAGACATTTTCTCCCCACTTTTGGGGGGAAAAAAGTGCATCTTCTGGAGAGACAAATAAGGTACATGCTCGCCACAGTCTGTGATCCCAGTGTGAAAGGGAAATTCGCCCTACAATACGATTGTCTCCTGTTGGTGAATGACCTGCTGTTAGCAAAAGTCCATGAACAGGAGCACCATAGGCAGAGACAGATTAGACGTGAAGGAGAGGAGGAAACAGCGGGCACTTCAGAGAGTTGTGCTAGCTCAAGCAGGAGCAGCACTCTGTCAGTGACAGCTAGTACCTCCTCCTCCTCCTCCACTTCAGAATGCCAAAGGCATGTTGCCCATTAAGATTCATCTTTTGTGCTACAGGCTAGAGAGAAAGCAGCTGGCATGAGTGACTCTCAGCCCACCTAAGCAAAGGAGACACCAGGACAGCTGTCAGTGACACGGTATCTCTCAGAGCCCACAGAGAACATGCAGACAGATCCTCTGGCATATTGGGCACACAAGTCCACTTTCTGGCCACACATAGCCAAAGTGGCTCAGTGATATCTGTCATGTCCACCAACTAGTATGCCCAGTGAACGTGTCTTTTCAAAGACAGGGGATATCATGAGCCCTCACCACTCAAAGCTGGCAACAGAGATGATGCAAATGCTGGTGTTTTTGAAAGTAATCCTGCCTTTGCTTGGGTTTCCAAATTTTCCCTGTGAATGGCAAGATGAATAAAAGCAATTGAAAGCCTTGCAGCAGCTCCAACTGCCTCTTATGCTCCAGATAATATAAGCACTGCAGCACATGTACCTGACCTGAAACGCTGTGCCTGTCCGTCCACTGTCCACTAGAGATGTGAATCGTGTCCTCGATCGTCTTAATGATCGATTTCGGCTGGGAGGGGGAGGGAATCGTATTGTCGCCGTTTGGGTGTTTAGAGTATCGTGAAAATCATTAAAATCGTGAACCGGCACACTAAAACCCAATAAAAGCCACCCCCAACCCTTTAAATTAAATCCCCCACCCTCCAGAACCCCCCCCCAAATGCCTTAAATTACCTGGGGGTCCAGCGGCGGTCTGTAGCTAAATCGGGGGAAGGGGGAGGGCAGGAAAACCGGCACACTAAAACACCCTAAAACCCACCCCCGACCCTTTAAATTAAATCCCCCACCCTTCCGAACCCCCCCCCCCCAAATGCCTTAAATTACCTGGGGGTCCAGCGGCGGTCCGTAGCTAAATCGGGGGAAGGGGGAGGGCAGGAAAACTGGCACACTAAAACACCCTAAAACCCACCCCTGACCCTTTAAATTAAATCCCCCACCCTCCCGAACCCCCCCCCCCCAAATGCCTTAAATTACCTGGGAGTCCAGCGGCGGTCCGGAACGGCCTCCTGCAATTGAATCATGTTGTCTTCAGCTGGCGCCATTCTGCGCCGCCATTTTGCAAAATGGCGGCGCAAAATGGCGGCGGCCATAGACCAACACGATTCGGCTGCAGGAGGTCGTTCCGGACCCCCTCTGGACTTTTGGCAAGTCTTGTGGGGGTCAGGAGGCCCCCCCCAAGCTGGCCAAAAGTCCCTGGGGGTCCAGCGGGGGTCCGGGAGCGATTTCCTGCCGCGAATCGTTTTCCGTACGGAAAATGGCGCCGGCAGGAGATCGACTGCAGGAGGTCGTTCAGCGGCGGTTCCAGACCCCGGCTGGTTCCAGACCCCGGCTGAACGACCTCCTGCAGTCGATCTCCTGCCGGCGCCATTTTCCGTACGGAAAACGATTCGCGGCAGGAAATCGCTCCTGGACCCCCGCTGGACCCCCAGGGACTTTTGGACAGCTTGGGGGGGCCTCCTGACCCCCACAAGACTTGCCAAAAGTCCAGCGGGGGTCCAGAACGACCTCCTGCAGTCGAATCGTGTTGGTCTATGGCCGCCGCCATTTTGCGCCACCATTTTGCAAAATGGCGGCGCAGAATGGCGCCGGCTGAAGACAACATGATTCAATTGCAGGAGGCCATTCCGGACCGCCGCTGGACCCCCAGGTAATTTAAGGCATTTGGGAGGGGGGGTTTGGTAGGGTGGGGGATTTAATTTAAAGGGTCAGGGGTGGGTTTTAGGGAGTTTTAGTGTGCCGGTTTTCCTGCCCTCCCCCTTCCCCCGATTTACGATTTTTTGACGATAAATCGGGGGAATTGGTATTGTATCGTGGCCCTAACAATTTTTGACGATTTAAAATATATCGGACGATATTTTAAATCGTCAAAAAACGATTCACATCCCTACTGTCCACTGGGTATTCAAAAATAATCTCCAGCTCAGTTCTTGCTTCACAAATGGCAGTCTCTCTATTGCTCTAAAAGCATCCTCTATTGAATTATCTTTCAGAAATGAAAAAGATGCAATTTTCCTCTGGCAGTGAACCAGTTCAGAAAGAAGTGACAGGTCAAACCACAACATACCTGCACAAAGGAAATCCTCAAATGCTGTACCTGTCCGTCCAGGCCTTATGTCCCTATGTGGGCTTGATATCTATCCTCAAATGCTGTGCCTGTCCGTCCAGGCTTATGTCCATATGTGGGCTTGACCTTTATCCTCTAATGCTGTGCCTGTCCATCCAGGCCCTTTGTCCCTACATGGGATTGACCTCTATCATTGAATGCTGTGCCTGCCTGCCCATCCAGGCCTTATGTCCCTACATGGGCTTGACCTCTATCCTTGAATGCTGTGCCTGTCTGTCCAGGCCTTCCTATGTGGGCTTGACCTCTGTCCTTGAATGCAATGCCTGCCTGTCCATCCAGGCCTTATGTCCCTATGTGGGCTTGACCTCTGTCCTCGAATGCTGTGCCTGTCCATCCAGGCCTTATGTCCCTATGTGGGCTTGACCTCTATCCTCAAATGATGTGCCTGTCCATCCAGGCCTTATGTCTCTATGTGGGCTTGACCTCTATCCTCGAATGCTGTGCCTGTCCGTCCAGGACTTATGTCCCTACGTGGCTTTGACCTCTATCCTCGAATGATGTGCCTGTCCGTCCAGGTCTTATGTCCCTACAAGGGTTTGACCTCTGTCCTCGAATGCTGTGCCTGCCTGTCCATCCAGGCCTTATGTCCCTATGTGGGCTTGACCTCTGTCTTCGAATGCTGTGCCTGTCCATCCAGGCCTTATGTCCCTATGTGGACTTGACCTCTGTCCTCGAATGCTGTGCCTGCCTGTCCATCCAGGCCTTATGTCCCTACGTGGGCTTAACCTCTGTCCTTGAATGCTGTGCCTGTACATCTAGTCCTTATGTCCCTACATGGGCTTCACCTCTATCCTCAAATGCTGTGCCTGTCCGTCCAGGCCTTATGTCCCTACGTGGGCTTGACCTCTGTCCTTGAATGCTGTGCCTTCCTGTCCATCCAGGCCTTATGTCCCTACGTGGGCTTGACCTCTGTCCTCGAATGCTGTGGCTGTACGTCTAGGCCTAATGTTCCTACAAGGGTTTGACTTCTGTCCTTGAATGCTGTGCCTGCCTGTTCATCCAGGGCTAATGCCCCTACAAGGGTTTGAACTCTGTCCTCAAATGCTATGCCTGCCTGTCCATCCAGGCCTTATGTCCCTACGTGGGCTTAACCTCTGTCCTTGAATGCTGTGCCTGTACATCTAGTCCTTATGTCCCTATATGGGCTTCACCTCTATCCTCAAATGCTGTGCCTGTCCGTCCAGGCCTTATGTCCCTACGTGGGCTTGACCTCTGTCCTTGAATGCTGTGCCTTCCTGTCCATCCAGGCCTTATGTCCCTACGTGGGCTTGACCTCTGTCCTCGAATGCTGTGGCTGTACGTCTAGGCCTAATGTTCCTACAAGGGTTTGACTTCTGTCCTTGAATGCTGTGCCTGCCTGTTCATCCAGGGCTAATGCCCCTACAAGAGTTTGAACTCTGTCCTCAAATGCTATGCCTGCCTGTCTGTCCAGGCCTTATGTCCCTACATGGGCTTGACCTCTGTCCTCGAATGCTGTGCCTGTCCATCCAGACCTTATGTCCTTACATGGGCTTGGCCTCTGTCCTCAAATTCTGTGCCTGCCTGTCCGTCCGGGCCTTATGTCCCTACGTGGGCTTGACCTCTGTCCTCAAATGCTGTGCCTGCCTATTCATTTTATTTATTTATTTATTTAAGGATTTATATACCGGAGGTTCCTGTATAATATACATATCACCCCGGTTTACAATGAACAGTAACTATCGCTTCAAGTTAGCGGTTTACAATGAACATAGTTAATCCAAGAAACAGAATAAATATATATATAACAATGCTAACAATTAACAAAAAACAATAAATAAAATAGCAATTAATAAATAAATAAATAATAATAAATAACAATGAAAAAATGGCAATAAATAAAATGACAATAAATAAAATAGCAATTAATAAAATAACAAGAGGGTTAATGAGAAAATAACATGGTTAAATAACAAGGTTATGTGAAATATGCTGGGGTAATCGGATAATATGTGACTGACTTTCTTCATGCTCTTAGCTCTACGGGAATGCTTGTTTGAATAACCAAGTCTTAAGTTTATTTTTAAATGTAGCGTGGCATGGTTCAAGGAAGCCCAGGCCTAATGTCTCTACAAGGGTTTGACCTCTGTCCTCGAATGCTGTGCCTGCCTGTCCATCCAGGCCTTATGTCCCTATCTGGGCTTGACCTCTGTCCTCAAATGCAGTGCCTGTCTTTCCAGGCCTTATGTCCCTATTTGGGCTTGACCTCCATCCTGAAATGCTGTACCTGTCCATCCAGGCCTTATGTTCCTACGTGGGCTTGACCTCTATCCTCGAATGCTGTGCCTGTCCATCCAGGCCATATGTCCCTACGTGGGCTTGACCTATGTCCTCGAATGCTATGCCTGTTTGTCCAGGCCTTATGTCCCTACGAGGGTTTGACCTCAAATGGTGTGCCTGTCCATCCATATTTGGAATGTACGAACATAAAAAGTGACTTAAGATGTTTGGAGCTTGTGTATTTCATATCTCAATTGTTTTCATGACCTTCATAATATGGGCTATGTTCCCTAAATCTTTCCTAGGTGTCAACATTAATGTTTCTTCTAGTACTATTGAAAACTGGTGGTAGTGGCACTCTAGTTCATCCTCTGTGTTCGTATAGTTTACACAGGCACTGTAGGTTACTGATAGCTAAGAGCTGATGAATAGAGCTTTACGGACACTGGTCCACCAACCCCACTGTAAATATGTTTTGAATTGTTTAGGCTTTGTATTATACTTCTTTTTGCTAATCATGTTTTTAAGTGCATTCCATTGGCTTCTCTGTAAGTTTTCAGTTTTCAACTACTGTTTCAATGTATCCGCCCCTGAGGTGACAGTTCACAGTTCTCTGTAAACCGGTGTGATATGTATTCTATACAGGAACACCGGTATATAAAAATTAAAAATAAATAAATAAATAAATAAATAAATAAATAATATTGTAGATTTGGGCAGGAGATGACATCAGCGCTTCTTTTGGTCTTAACAGCTGAACTCTCGTTGCAAAGAGAAACCTCAGTCTCTAGCAATTCAAACTAGTAATCCTTCACAGCATAGATCCTTAAATAAAACAAACAGTTTTCTTTAGTTTCAGGGCAGAGAAGATAACTTCCTCCATCTTGCTCATGAAGTCATGATCTTTTTGCAAATGCTTAGATCCTAACAATTTGTACCTTTATACACTCTAGGGGCCAACCCATTCCAGGGAGCCCTTTCCTGCTCAAAGGAAAGGGAACTCTCCCCGGGTGTAGCAGCCCATCTCTTAGTACCTGTTGACCAATATTGAACGGCAGTTCACAGTGAGACCTGCTCCAAGTCACCATGCTTTGAAGGCTCATGCTCCACTCTAGGGGCCAACCCATTCCAAGGACGCCCTTTCCTGCTTAAAGGAAAGGGAACTCTCCCTGTTGTAGCCACTGCCAGCCTATCTGTTAGGACCTGTTGACCCATGTTGAACTGCTGTTCACATGGCACACTGCTCCACGTCACCAGGCTTTGAAGGCTCGTGCTCCACTCTAGGGGCCAACCCATTCTGGGGAGCCCTTTCCTGCTCAAAGGAAAGGGAACTCTCCCCGGGTGTAGCAGCCTATCTCTTAGTACCTGTTGACCAATATTGAACGGCTGTTCACAGTGAGACCTGCTCCAAGTCACCATGCTTTGAAGGCTCATGCTCCACTCTAGGGGCCAACCCATTCCAAGGAAGCCCTTTCCTGCTTAAAGGAAAGGGAACTCTCCCCGGTGTAGCCACTGCCAGCCTATCTGTTAGGACCTGTTGACCCATGTTGAACTGCTGTTCACATGGCACACTGCTCCACGTCACCAGACTTTGAAGGCTCATGCTCCACTCTAGGGGCCAACCCATTCTGGGGAGCCCTTTCCTGCTCAAAGGAAAGGAAACTCTCCCTGGGTGTAGCCAGCCTGTATCTACCCTCTGACGCATGTTGAACAGCTGTTTACATAGAAACCTCCTCCGCCTCGGCCTTGAAAATTCTCATTTGTACATCTGCTAACTCCACCAGATTTTAAAAGACCAGCGAGAGCTCACTAGACGCCAATGGAAACACCCCAGTCTAGGGGTGAACCCATTCTAGGGAGCCCTTTCCTGCTCAAAGGAAAGGGAACTCTCCCCGGATGTAGCCAGCCTGTATCTACCCTCTGCCACTCTGCTTTGCTGCCATACACCAGATGACTCACTCAACTCCTTGTGGTGTTCTTGCCACTATCATGGTTGCTCAATGTGTTGGTGCTAGTCTTTCTGCTTGCTAAGTTCCCCCTTCATTGTGCTGTAGGATGTTGATGCCACTTGTCTTGCCGCTTTGCCTGTCATGCTGCCTTTGAGGGTTCATGCATCTGTTATCGGTGCTCTCTTTTGAAAGTGTGATTTGTTTTTGACACTCTTGCTGCTGCTTTGCAGCTCTATTAAAGCACTCTTGCCACTCCTGGTACCCCTTTGCCCCTTAGGCTATTCATGCCACTTTGGTGCCACTTTGCCACAGTCTAAGTATCTTGGAGCTCTTTTCTTGTTCTGATGATTGCTCCCCAGAAGTTTCATCAGAATTGATAATAAAACCCCAATTCTGCAGCCAAAAATGCGCTGCAAATACTTCCCCCATTGACTTTAATGGGAACCGGAAAACAAATGTAACATATCAATGGATCGGGGGCATCATTGAACGAATGCAACGTATTTGCCCACCGACAAATACGAATACCAAATCGGACGAATCCGTACCTTCTGCACATCCCTACTTGCTGGGCAAACTAGATTGGCCGTGTGGTCTTTTTCTGCCATCATTTCTATGTTTCTAACCTTTTTTTTCTTACCTTTTTACCTGCTTCTTTAGAAAACTACAGCAGTCTCTTTTCCCACTTTCTTTATGTAATACTGATGAAGAAAGTGGACCCTTGTGACTGCAGTGTGGTTGACGCAGACTCACGAGCAAACCTGTTAAGCCCACACCAGCAGCTGGCAGAGAAGCTCCTAGGTGAGATCAACTGGAGCTTCACCTATACAAGCCACCTTCCCCACAGGTTGAGCCCTTGGGTTCTGGTGGCTGGCAGGACTTAGGTGGGTCCCTGGGTCTATCCGAATCGAGCATCATGGCAGGTGGCAAACAGCAGATGAGATATTAAACCAGAGGTTAGGGCAGGCAACAGAGAGGAAAGAACAAGATCCAAGCAGAGGTCAAAATCCAAAGAATCAAGGCGAGATGAACAGGATAAACAAGACAGACAACCAGGACTAAAGAGACAAGCAAGGCAGGGCACAGACAGGGGCAAGAAACAAGGACCAGATGGGCAAGGAGCAATGAAACAAGAAGGCATCCAAAGAAATAAGGAAACAAGACAGGAACAGACATGGCACAAGCAAGGCATAAAACACAACTAGCAACACACACTGGGACACAGGAATGCCAGGAGACCTGTTGCTGAAGTATTGGCTAGTTGCAAAGGACTTCCTTATATACTGATGGGGGATGTGATGTCATCAGCCAGCACCACAGGAAGTTCTGGCTAGGGGACCTATAAAAGGAAGCCCAGAGTTAGAGGAAGCTCAGTCCCAGGTCCTTGGAACATCATGCTGCTGGAGCTGCTTTGGATCAGAGGTGAGGGCATAATACTTCATTTACTTTCCTAACCAACAGATTAGATGCCCTTACAATTTTATGTATTTTTAGCCCACAAATAACCAAGGTTCCCAGCAGGGTACAAAGAAAACATATATAATAAAAACATCAATCAAACTGATTCAAAAACAGCACTACATAAAATAAATTCCTGCCAAATTCTAGACCAGCCCTGAGACAGCTTCACAAAACCCACAAGCCAAAAGATCATTCTCATATCTGCTGAGCCTCAAAACAAAAATGAACTGTGCAAAAAGTGGTAAACCTGTCTCATTAAAATCTAGTTTGTTGACTTGAAATTATCAGTATGACTATTGGCTACTTGCCAGGCTGAATTAACTCAAATGCCTGTTCAAACAACTAGGTTTTTAAAACTTTTAAAAAAGTTTTGGAACAAATAATAAATAGTATGCAAATATTCTGACAGTGTATTCCAGAAGAAAGGACCAGCATCAGGTCCTTTCTTCTGGAATACACCTGTTGCAGGTCTCCACCAAGTATGGAGATAGTGGACAGGGTACTTCCAAATGACCACAATCTTAAGAGCACATGATGACTTATATATGTGCAACATCATGCTGACCCAAGGTGATGAGGAGTAGCTCAGGAGCTTTTGGATTAGAGCTGCTGTTTTATATTGAATTCATTATTGGACTGGTAACTAGTGGAGGCAGAAGAATATTGGTGTAATATGATCCTGCATCTTAGAGCCTGTTAATTCATATTTTTGCTGAAAAGTTTTGTACTATCTGAAGTGCTCAAAGAGATGATTCAGAAAAGCCAATGAAAACTGAGATACAATAGTTTAACCCGGTAATAATCAGTGCCTGTAGCACTGTATGAAAGTCACATGGATTCAGCAGCAATGTAAAAGTATGATGCATCCACATCTTGAAGAAGACAGCCTTGACCATGGCCTCGTTATGGGGGTGTATTGTTAAATGAGAATCTAGGATGACATCCAGATTTCAAACCTGTGCAACAAATGATATGGAAAAGCCATCATGAAGGTAGAAGGAGTGTCATGGGGGTGGACAGCATATCAGAATAATTAACTTGATTTTATTCACATTGTTAGTTTATTAGCATGTAATCAGCATTTAATTGTTGACAAATAAATTGAGATTAAACCAAGAGTTGCAGACCATGATGACACAGGTACAAAAACCTGGATGTCACCCGTGTATACCTTATAAATAACACCCAAGCCACCTTACAGTTTGCACATTCCTTTTAGTTTTACCCTCTGCTTTTCCTCTTCCACTTTATTTTCCCATCCACCTAATGACTCCTTGAGATACATCCCTATTTTAACAAAGTTAGCTTTCCTGAAGTCTAGGACCCTTGCCTTTGACAGAACATCTCCTGAGCTCCAATACTGAGCCACGCCATCCAGTGATCACTGGATCCCAGATGATTGCCCATTACATCAGAAACACTATCCCCATTGCTAAGCACCCTTATGGGTTCCATTACAAATTGATGGAACAGTTCTTCCTATAGACAATCCAGGATTCCCCTGCTTCTAGACGATACGACAGTCAGAATGTCCCAGTCAACATCCAGCAGACTGAAATCCCCCAGCAAGGGCATTTCCCCTTTCATAGCAATTTTGTGAATATCCTTCATTAAATCTCTATTTCTTCAGACTACGATTGAGGTCTGTATATTACACCAATATAAATATAGATGTTCCATTCCCTCTTTCTAGATTAAGCCACAAACTCTGCGATTCTGTTGCTTTTAGGGATGTGAATCGTGTGATCGATCGTCTTAACGATCGATTTTGGCTGGGGGGGGGAGGGAAATCTGATCGTCATGGTTTTTTTTGTTAAAAAATCATAAATAGGGGGTTTTAGGGTTGTTTTGGTGTGCCGGTTTTCCCACCCTACCCCCTCCCCCAATTTACGATTTTTTGATGATAAATCGGGGGAATTGCTATTGTATCGCGGCTCTAACGATTTTTGACGATTTAAAATATATCTGACGATTGTTTTAAATCGTCAAAAAACGATTCACATCCCTAGTTGCTTTAATATGATTTTTTTTTAATATATACTGCCACTTCTTCCTTTTTGCCCAGTATAACTTTATCCCAGTCATGGTTGTCCATGTACAGGGTCTCCATAACAGCCATTACATTCAAGTCAGCTTCTCACATGACTGCCTCTAAATCAGGAACATTAATTTCTATACTATGAACATTAGTGTGAATAGCTTTCCAGATGTTGCCTTTTTTCCCATTTCTATACAAGTATTTAACAGTTAACTTACCTGAAGATTTTCACTTAACTTAGGGCTTTATTCTCCCATCCCCAACAATCCTAGTTTAAAACTCCAGGTTTGCCAGTCTGCTGCAAGACACTGCACCCCTTCTCTGACAGTGTACCCCCATCTCTGCTCTATATACTTTTTGTTATTATTAATTTAGAATAAAATGAAAGTACATATTGCATAAAAGAATACAATGTGTCTAGTTTGCTATCAATACAAGTGCTTATGTGATATGCCTAGGCTAGTTTTCAGCATGCAGGATCAGACTTCAGTAATTCCTTGGTTGGTCACACTTAACATTAGCAGTATGCTATTCTGATGTTTAGTGGAAACAAAATTACTTTTCTAGTTTAGCAAAGCAAGAGGACTTGTAATGTTTTGTATCTAATTATGCTTCAGTGAAATTCTGAAAGTAATGGATTTTCTAAAAGACATTCACTTTCAAGTTCAAACAAGGTACAAGAAATGGTAATCTATTTTTCTCATTAGACTTGATTTACTGGCACATGTGTTTAGTAGAAATACGCAGATTACTCCAGACTCTGCTTGACTCTATTCAAAAAACAAAATTGGAGACTTGGCCTATTTATTCTTCATGTTAAAAGAGCAACTAGGGGAAAATAAGATCCTGAGAATTTTTCATGTTTAATAGAACAAAAAATGTTGTAGCGATTAGCCTTTGTTTAGCTGTTCTGCATGAATAAAGACACAATTAACCAATAATTTAATCAGGACAAATATCTGACTCCTGATTTGGATTAGACAGATATTTTACAAATAGTACATTTTACAATTTTTGAGTGCAATCAAGTTGCACAACTATAATTAGCACAATTAATTTCTATAACTAGCAGAAGAAAAAGACCAAAGTGATCACAGAAATGAATGTACAACTTATGTTGGACCAATAAAAGGTACTGCAAAACAGAATGAATTTACTTTTTTTCACAATAAAATCTTTGCAGTAAGAAATTTTGTTTACAAATCTGCTAAATCAGTTAGAGTCTTTGAACATAAGAAGTGCCATAATAGATCAAGCCAAAGGTCCATCAGGCCTAGAATCCTGACTCTAACAGTGGCCAATCCAGATCACAAGTATCCGATAGAATAGATGCAAACTTCTAACTCATAATCAGGGTAAGCAGTGGCTTATCCCAAGTCTACATGGTTAAAAATAGTTTATGGACTTTTTCTCCAGGAACTTGTCTAACCCTCTTTTAAACCAAGTTTAAAAGAGGGTTATCTCTTTTAAACCAAGTTATACTAATTGCTTTCATCACATCCTTTGGCAACAAATCCCAGTTTAATTGTGCAATGGGTGAAAAAATACTTTCTCCAGTTTGTTTTAAATGTGCTACCTCCTACTTTCATGGAGTTTCCCTTAATCCTAGGACAATTTGAAAGGGTAAATAATTTATCCCTGTTTTCCTGTTCCACCCCACTCAAGATTTCATAGACTTCTTCCAAATCTCCTCTCAGTTGTCTCCTCCCCAGGCTGAAAAGTCATAACATATTTAGACTTTCTTCATGAGGGAGTCATTTCATCCATTTTATCATTTTGGTTGCCCTTTTATGTATCTTTTCTAGGTCTCCTATATCATTTTTGAGATGGGATAACCAAAACTACACACAGTACTCAAGCTGTGGTCACACAATGGATCAATACAGAGTATTAGAAATCCTCAGTTCTATTTTTCTTCCTTTAATACCTAACAATCTATTTGCCTTTTGGACTGCTGCTGTGCACTGGGAAGAGCATTTCGAAGTTTTGTCTACAATGATTCCAAGATCCTTTTTCGGGGTGGTGATACCAAATATGGAACACAGTATTGTGTAATATAGTTTTGATTATTCTTCACTACATGCATTATTTTGCACTCATCCTCATTGAGGCCTACATTTACTAAGCCACTATATTTTATTGTGGGGTGGGGCCCATATTGCGGGACTGGTCCCGTGATATTTAGCTCCATCCCAACAAAATATTGTGGCAGTATCACTGAAATGTTTTTTCTTGCAGAAAAATTCCATGAAATAAAACAAGATGGCAGGGGCCAAGGCAACACATGAGGCCACCATTGCCTTAAAGAAACATGTTATCCAACACATCAGCCCCCTAAAAGATATAGAAAAAAAGACATTGTGGGTCTTCTTAGACCACCCCCAGTGCTGCCAATCAAAGTGGCCACAAAAAAAAGTTGCAAAAATTGTAGAGCATAGCCACATGAGAATAATCCCCCAACTCACCTCCTGAAGTTCTCAGATTCCTTTCTTCCAAATAGTCACATCCCACCCCTCTCTCCCCACAGAAAACTAGGCAAGTAGGGCCCTCCCTCAAACCTCCCCACCCCAACAATCAAAATAAATCATTGGTGGGCTAGTGGTCCTCTTACCCCAGGCACCCCTCCTAGATATTGCCACACTCCTATACCTTAAAATCTCCAGTTCTACAAAATCAGAGAGCCCAGGGCACAATCGGTGCCATTTTCCAAAATGGCACTGACCTAATCTTGCCTTGTCATGTGACAGGGGTAAGGTCCCTGAACCTGGACCAAAGCTACAGAGCCATGATCTGATCCCCAGATGTTGCCCCTGTCAAAATACAGGGGCAAGGTCAGGTCCACGCCATTTTAGAAAATAGTGATGAACAGACTTGGGGCTAGGGGGCATGCCCTGGGCCTTCTACTTTTGCAGAATTGGAGATTTTAAGGTATGGGGGATGATGGGGCTGGGAGTGCTCGAGTGGGGGTAGGCACTTCATCACCAATGATTTATTTCAACTGTCAGGAACGCGGGGGTTGAGGAGGGCCTTACTGGCCTAATTATTTTATGGAAAGAAGTGGGCGAGGGTGGGGCATGACTGTTTGGGAGGGGGGCCTGAGTACCTCAGGAAGCAGGTAGGGGGTTGTCATTGTTCTATAACTTTGTTACTTTTTTTTTAAAGGGCCACCTCAATTGGTGACCCCCAGGTGGATGGGAGGGTGGGTGGTCTAAGAAGACTCCTGATATTTTAGGTTGCATGGCCCTTTAAATCTACAGTGGGAGCATCAGGACCTGGGTTATGGTCTCAGTGGTTCCAAGACAGATTATTATATTTTTCAAATAGCTTTAGATAAAATATTGCAGCTGACAAATTTCAGTCAACAGTGTTATTTTATTTACATAGGATTAGGTTTACATGAGCTGTTTTAATAGGATTTGCAAAAATCATGCATGCAAATGCCATGCAAAGTAGCTCACTGTAATAGGGGTCGGTTTCTGACCTAAAAATTGCACAATATTGCCACAATAGGGCTAAATTACATGATATAAAGTGGGTTTATTTTGCACAGTATACCCTGTTTAACACTTATTGTAGCCATATCACAGCTTGATAAATCGACCCCTAAATTTCATCTGCCATTTACAAGCCCATTCCCCCAATCTTGCAGCCTTACAACTCCACCCCCCCCCCACCCCCCACCACCACGACCACCAAAAAAAAAAAAGATTGGACAAAATTGAATTTGTGTAAAATGTCTGATAAGAAGGAACTAGCTGACTACTTAAGCTGGCTGAATGAATGTATTTATGATCCATTTAAGGCCTGCTGAGCCTGCTAGTGAAGTAAACAAACCAGGCAGCCCTGACAAGCTATTTCTATATGGGTTTGCCCCCCACACTTAGGGCCTGATTCATTAAGGTATTTTTCCATAGTCACAGAATGGGAAACAAGCTTTACCGAATCAGGCAGTTAGAGAGAAGGTGCAAAATGCGTGCATTACTTGGGCTACTGAAAAGCCAGCCAAAAATTTGTGTGGTGGCGCAGACATCTTACGAGCAGATGAATGTTGCTAAATCTGCACAATTTAATAAATTGATGGCCCTCCAAAAAGTCAATTGGACCAATCACAGGGAAATCATGATCAGGTAGGGTGGATGGAGAAGCAGACCTAGGGCAAATGGGTGCTTGCCCAACAAGAACCATGTATCATAAATTGGGACACATGTATTGAGACTGCCCTGAAGATCCAATGCATTCCCTGCCTCCACCTCCACCCCAGCAGTAGTTTCTGTCCCCTACCACCATGGAGTATGCTCCCAATGCAGTGGCCCATGCCCTCCAACAAATAGGGATTTGTGAAACTGTCAGGGTCCTTCCCCTTGCTCGCAATCACCCCTTATCGTTGCTGGAGCCCTTGTCCCTAACAGTCCTCTGGAAACACAATTCAGTGTCCAGTAGACACAGGAACTGCCAGTTCAACACTGTAAATGTCATCTGTTCCTCACTTGACAATTTTTGCTGACAGTCTTAAAAGTTGTGAGAGTTTCCAATGTTACAGAGACTCTGCCTGTGTCAGAAACTGTCCCAGTACAACCTGGTCCTTTGCCTACTACACATGCTTTCCTGCTCTCTACCTCCTCTCCTATGAGTTTACTAGGACTCATTTTATTGTGCAAGCTGCACTGCATTATATACTATACATCTAATAATGCTTTGAGCACAGGAGAAATGTATGCCTCTGAAACTCCCCCTTTTTCTGAAACTGCTATCAATTAAATGCTGTTTACAAACTGAATAAATGGATTTTTTATTTTTCTGATATTCCTGAGTCTTTTTGGGCTGAGCTGTAGGTAACAAAGATGTTCGCCATCTCTAAATTGGCCCAGTATATATATATATATATATATATATATATATATATATATAATTATATATACATACAAGTCAACCCCATAAAGAGGTTGCCTTGGAAACCACAATTTGCTTTAAAACTGAGGTTATAGAGGGAATTCGATCAGTAATCAAAGATTTGTTGCAACAAAGTGTTAGAAGATTAGTTATTAAAATCTAATTGTATCTCTCAACCAAAGTGGGAAAAATTACTCATGAACTATCTTTGAAGTGGCTTGATGCGTTACCCTTGGCTTTAATGAATATAAGAAATATTCCTAACCGTAAACAGACTCACTCCACATGAGATACTGTTTGGTATGCCTATGCTTGTGTCCACTATGTCCAAATTGCCAAAAGATATGAACTTTGTATGAAGTGGTAAAAACAAATATAAAATACATTTATTTACCTGCCCTGGAAGGGGGCTTGCTGTTGCCCAGGCTGTGTCTTAGCTCTGTGGTGGTGCTGAGGGGCTGTAGCAAGACTAATGTGGTGTTGGGGCCCTGAGACCCAAAACAAATTGACCCGATTTAAAAAAAAAAAAAAATTTAAAAAGCCAGAAGTGACTGGAGGGATGTGAGAGGCCTGGGGGTCATGGCCACAATGGTTTTTTTTTAATTTTATTATAGGTCTGGACGGAGAGGCAGCCTCCTGGCATCAGTTGCTGAGAGATGCAATTTAAAAAAAATGAAAGTGGCTGTCTGCCGTGAAGGAGAGATGTGCCACAGGAGCCTGAGGAGCTCCTCGTGGCAAGATAATATGGCCAGAGTGAGGCAGGAGCAAGCAGCTGGTGAGGTTGCCACTGCTGCTCCAGTTCCCTCGATGTGAGCAAGGCTGCAAGTGAGCAGAAAGAGATGATGGTGAATCAGCTGAGCATCACCACTGCCACTATATATCTGAGTAGCACACAACACTTGGGGCCTTAAGCAAGCCCCCCACTGTGATACCAGTGAAGGCCACTCATTGACGTCATCACTGACATCAGTAAGCACTGCTGTGGACACCTGCTCACTGATGTCAGTGATGATGTCAGTGAGTAGGTGACCACAGCATTGCCTGTGGGCACTTTTTAAATGGAAATAAAATAAAATAAGCATTTTTAGAATTAAAAAAAACAGTGTGGATTTTGTGGAAAGACAATGGAGAGGCTGCCACATAAGTTTCAGATTCCGGGAATCAGCATGGCGTACCTGGAACCAACTCATCAAAATCATTTTTTCCAAGTAAAACCATCTTAAACTTTGGCATTGGTAGTCCAGTGAGGGAATGCAGCTAACTTGACAAAACATTGAATTGGGGTTCAGCAGCAATTGTTTTTAAAGCTATTTGAGCCGTTGGACACAAGGGCCCCTGCGGATTAGAAGTGGGTTAAAATCCTTCAAAATCTTCCCTTTGGGGGGGGGGGGAGGGGCCCACCAGAGAAGGGGATGCAGCATTGTGAGGGATCATTTGTTTTGTTTAAAATGTTTTCAGTTTTGAATTATTTATATAAATGGATCTAAAGGTGGCTGAGATGGATTTTTACAAGTGGGATTGAGTATGAGACATCTAAGGAAGGTGAGAATAAGGATGAATGTGTTTATGAAACATTTAGCTATTTTGTTTGGGGTTTATCTATGATCATTTTGCATTATTTATTTGAATGGATGTTTTCATAGCCATTTAAAGTCAATGGGGCTGAGGAAAAAAATAAAGTCTGTTAGGTAAAAAAAAATGGTCCAAGCTAAACATTCAGAAGCTGCTACCAAGGAATGCTATGACAACTCCATGGCAACATAACATTTACCTGATGTGAAGTGCAAACAGGCTAGAGGAATTATACAAAATTTTACACAAAGCACAAAGATGATATTTAAATTATTGATATTTAAGGAAATGTTAGTGATCCCCAAATTTCTATTTTAACCTGTTTACCGATATCAGAATATTTTTATTAAGATTATAGGATGTTATTACACCTCTGAGAGTTATAGTTACTTTTTTGAGATGAAGTCTGCAATTTTGTGTGGACTTTATTGGAAATAATTCTTCTTCAAATCATCTGCAAAATGTTTAAATGAGCTGATAATGTGAGAAAACCTTCTCATGACATTAGCTCGTTCCAGTGAAATTCTTCACCACTTAGTACATGTGTTTAAATGTGTTATTTTCTTCCCTTCAACTACATACAAATAAGGGGTAAGTCCAGATGAAAATACAAGAGCATCGATTGTAAATGGAATAAGGGTATAATCAAGGTTGCCAACTGGCTCCAGATTACTAGGACAGGTTGATCTGGTCCTGTTTTACTCCCCTACATGCAGGTACTTATAGTCTTGATTTTCTGAGGGAATGTAATAGTTAAATCAGAATAAGTCCCAGAATAGAATGGGGTAAAGCCAGGACCAAATCAACCTGTCCTGAAAATCCGGAGCTACTTGGCAACCCTCAGTATCATAAAAGTGCAATTAGCCAAAAAAAATGAGAATGCTGAAATGACAAACCACAGATCACAATAATGACCTCATCTGCACATTTGTAATCATCATACACCCATGATCCTATTCCAGGATTCTTGTATTTTCATCTGGACTTGCCCTCACTTCTATATGGTCCTGTTGTTGTGTGTAAGTGCCATTTGGTGGCATCCTCTAATTAGTTCCTCCATTGACCAAAATGCCCTTAGGAAAGCACATTGTGAAATAATGCACATTTCTGCCATCAGTTGAGAGAGGTCAACTTTCAGATGGAAGATTTGTGCAGATAAATCATATTTTACCAAAATAAACATCGTGAGACTCTTTCATCCAAGATAGGGATGTGAATAATTTTTTGACGATTTAAAATATCGTCCGATATTTTTTAAATCGTCATTAATCTGTGAAGGACTGTGAAGGACTTCAAAGGGGCGTGGGATAAACACTGTGGATCCATAACGTCAAGAGGCTGCCAATGAAGAGTGGGTGACTCGCCAGAATGATGGCTACTGCCTGGAGACAATACCCTTATTAAATAAACATACACATGCTTACTGTGACTCCAACATCGCTCTAAGCTTCAACAGCAAGAGGAAATGTGGTAAAAAGGATTCACACTCACAAAGAGGGGAGTAGCTGGCTTGTTACGGCGGTTACTACCCCAAATCAAATAAGCCTGATACTTCACTTTCAATGTATATACAGCATAGTTCTCTGCTTCAATGGCAGGGGAGAAGAAAAACTGATACTTCACACATCCAACAGAGCTCTCTGCTTCAACGGCAGGGGAGAAGAAATGAGGGTTCGCACTCACAAAGCGGGGAGTAGCTGGCTTGTTACGGCGGTTACTACCCCAAACCAAATGTGCCTGATACTTCACTTTCGATGCATATCCAGCATGGCTCTCTGCTTCAACATCATGGGAGAAGAAAAACAACCAATAAGGGCTGTATAACATAGTCTGGGTAAAACAAATAAGCATGGGTGTAGCTTGCTTATTGCGGCGGCTACTACCCCTAACTAATCAAGCTAGATATTTCACTTGGATGCAGCTCCATCACTGCTCTCTACATTAAAGGTGGGGGTGGAAGGGAAATAGAACCAAGAGCTAAGAGAAACAGATAAGTATGAGAGAAAAAAATGTGTGAAGCTTGCTGGGCAGACTGGATGGGCCATTTGGTTTTCTTCTGCCATCATTTCTATGTTTCTATGTTTCTATGTTCTATGTTTCTATGTTAATCGTTAAAGAGTGCGATACAATAGAAATTCCACTGATTTATAGAGATGTGCAGTCGTTTATCACAAATTAGGCAATTACAACGAAATTGCCTAATTCGTAGTGGTTCGGGGGCTCCGAAACCCGAAAAGGATTTTCCCCGTACTTCGGGGAAATTTCTTTTTTTGGGTTTGCATGGGGAGAGGGGCACATTTATTTATTTTTTTTAATTAAAAACCACCCCAAACCACCCCAAACATTCAGATTAACTATAATACAACCTCCCCCCCCCCCCATCCCGATCCCTCCCCAAGACTTACGAACATCCCTGGTGGTCCAGCGGGGTCCCGGGTGCCATTTGTCCCTCCGTGCCCGGTGTGCTACTGCAAGCCGTGCTCCTCAAAATGGTGCCGAATAGCCTCTGAACTACTATGTCACAGGGGCTACCGGCGCCATTGGTCAGCCCCTGTCACATGGTAGGAGAACCGACCAATGGCGCCAAAAGCCCCTGTGACATAGTATGGGCAAAGGCTATTGGCGCCATTTTGATTACTGGCAGCCGACAACGAAATCGCTCCCGGACCCCCGCTGGACCCCCAGGGATTATTAGCAAGCCTTGGGGGGGGGGGGGGGGGGGACAGGAGCCCAGCCATCCACTGGATGGCCTGCACCATTTTTAAAGATGGTGCCGGCCGTCCAGTGCTCCTACCATGTGACAGGGGCCGGCCAATGGCACAGTTACCCTGTCATATGGTAAGGGCAAAGGGCCATCGGCGCCATTTTTGTTAGTGGCAGCCGATGTCCCGAGAGCAGGAGATAGCTCCCGGGGCCCACTGGACCACCAGGTAATTTTAAAATGTTTTTTGGGGGGTCGGGAGGGTGGTGGAGGCTAAGGGAGCGGTTTTAAAGGGTCAGGGTGGATTTTTTGTTTATCGGCCGATAGCACGAGAGATCGCTCCTGGGACCCCCGCTGGACCACCAGGTAATTTTAAAATGTTTTTTGGGGGGTCGGGAGGGTGGTGGAGGCTAAGGGAGCGGTTTTAAAGGGGCGGGGTGGGTTTTTTGTTTATCAGATCGGGCGCAGCCGATAAAAAAAAAACCGATCGGGCAGGACGAAAAAAAATGCACAATTTGAATCGGAACCGGAACCGATTCCGGTTCCGATTCACATCTCTAATCCAAGATGATGACAATGGTTTGTTTTGAGAAGTGTTGATTGTAAAATGTTATAAAAAGCTCCTGATGAAGGTCATTGCGAAACACCGGCTGCTGCTGGGCTGTATTGATATTCTTGCAGGACTGTTATTTAAACATTGCTTACTATAACACAAAGTTCCTTGAGTGTTGTTCTTGATTCTTGAGAGCTGGTGCCTTATTTTTTAATTTCAACATGAAAATTCTCATGTTGCATTCTCAGCTAATCTTTATTGAAGAACCCCCACATATGATTGAATAGTCCAAGTGGCTCATGTGATGCAGGGCACACTGACAGGCTTGCTGATTTATGTAGAGGTATTTTCATAAGAATTGAATTGATGCAATACTTTTTAGGAATATGTTTGGTATAGTGTTTCCCTGTGTGTTGGATTTATTATTTGGGATTCTGGGCTGTTTTTTGTGCTAACCAATTACAGATACAAATGCCATACATTTTAGTAACATAGCAAAAGATTAGAATTTCACACAAGCATAGTATTCTCTGTCTGCTCCCACTTCCTCTACTAGCAAAAATGAGGACAAAAATTCTTTAAGTATATTTTCCCAACACTTTATTCCTTAGGAATGTGTGTACTAATTTTATCATCTTTGTTTCATTTTCTTTGTTTTGCTTTTTTCAGATATTTTGTATTCCCTTTTTGTTTTCAGGAGGAGGTTGTTGTTTTTTTACATTCTTCATGTTGTGAGTGAGCTGTTTAGTGGACCCTTGGGCCGACCTGTGAGAGACTGGGGAGAGGTGTACTATAGTCTCTAGTGAGTGACAGGTCGGGAGGCAGATACCAGGCAAGAGCTGGACGTGAGCTTCACCCTGGAAGCCAGTGCTCCCCCGGGAGGAGCCCGTAGGAGCCCGGCCACTGGGACTTAGGTGATTCACCCTGGAAGCCGGTACTCCCCCGGGAGGAGCCCGGCCGCTGGGACTTAGGAGATCACGGAAGCTGGAGCCAGAGCGGGCAAGCAGGGATCAGGAGTCAGGCAGGAACTGAAGCAAGCTGGGACTGAAGCAAGCAGGAACTGAAGCAGGGCTGGCTACTGGAACCAGACAGGAGCTGAAGCAGAACATGTTACTGCAAGCAAGCCAGACACAAGCAAGACAGGTACTGGAACCTGGCTAGAGCTGGAGCTGAAGAAGTGTACTGGAGCCAGGCTAGTGCTGAGGCTGAAGACGAGTACTGAAACCAGGCTGGAGCTGAAGCTGAAGATGAGTACTGGAACCAGGCTGGTGCTGAGGCTGAGGATAGCCGGAGACAAGCAGGAACCAGTCTGGGAGGTCAAGGAAGACAAGCAGGAATCGGACAGGAGACGAAGCAAGTACAGGTGCTGGCAAGACAAGTCGGGGCCCGGTGCAACGTGGGAGCGGTAGGGAACCCTGTTGCAAGGCCCCGACTGAGAGCAGGCGCCGGGGTTACATACCCCCGGTGTCTGACATCAGCGGAGGAGGCGGAGCGTCTTGTGGCGGGAACAGGGCTATATCTGAGCCCTTCTTGCGCGCGCGTGTGCCTAAGGCCTGGGCGTCCCCTGGAGAGCCTCCAACAGCGTTGCCCCTGCGACATTGCTGATGAACAGACCGGCCTGCACACCAGCGGGAGCGGGAGGAAGGAGGTAAGGTCCCGGTCGTGACCAGGACCACAACAGTACCTCCCCTCTTACGCCCCCCCCCCCCCCCCCTTAGCAAACCCGGGTTCGCCTGGATGAACTTGATGGGGCTGCGGTAGTGGCTCTTCGTGCGGGACGATAGAAGCAGGGATTGGCCCGTGACCGGGACAGGGCTCTGAAGCTGGAACCAAACTGGAGCTCATGCAAGGCACGGAAGCTGGATCCTTGGGTGCCCCTCAGGCAGTTGGAGAGGCAGAACGGACTCCATTGGGTAATTTGCAGGGTATCCCACTGAATCATGGGTGAATGCTTCTGGAGCCATGGCAACCCTAGCACCACGGGGTGGACGGCCTTTTCCAGGACCAAAAAGACGATCTCCTCCAAATGGTTTGCCCCGGTGCGGACGGTAATGGGAGTCGTAG
Source organism: Rhinatrema bivittatum (assembly GCF_901001135.1). Lineage (NCBI taxonomy): Eukaryota > Metazoa > Chordata > Amphibia > Gymnophiona > Rhinatrematidae > Rhinatrema > Rhinatrema bivittatum. Next base: position 103,101,456 of record NC_042623.1, read on the forward strand.
ACATCACTATATGACTTGGAAGAAGCGTACCCTGGATGGAGGTAATTCGAAGTGGAACCTCTTGTTTCTGCGTGGGGATCCGGAACTGGGAGACCAAGTCTTGCTGGATAAAATTACCCCCTGCTCCTGAGTCCAGGAAGGCGAGGGTCTCCAGAGAACCTCCAGGAAATTCCAGGGTAATGGGCACAGAGCATTGCGGAGCTGCAGCGCAGGCTAGAAGGAGCTCCTCATGGCTTCTCAGGTTCGAACGTCCTTCCAAACACTCCTGGCAGCTTGCCAAAAATTTACCTTGCTGGCTGCAATAGAGACACAGGCCCTGCATATGGCGGTGTTGTCTCTCCTCTATGGAGAGCGGGGCACGTCCCAGTTGCATAGGTTCAGGGGTAGGAAAATCAGGACAAGGACATCTCAGAGGAGCCGGTCATGAAGGAACATAAGCAGGGCAGGGCTTGGTTGGGTGAGACTCTCGCGCCCCCTGTTGTAGACGACGATCAATCCGGGCAGCCATCTCAATCAGGGCATTGAGGTCCTCCGGGAGATCACGGGCAGCGATCTCATCTTTTATGCGCCCGGACAACCCCTCCTGGAAGATTGCCCTGAGGCTGCCATCCTGCCAACCTACTTCCTGGGCGAGAGTCCTAAAGTCCATTGCATAGTCCGCCAGGGAACGGGATCCTTGGCGAAGCTGTAGCAATTCCGAAGTGGCTGTAGCCCGGCGGACCAGCACATCAAAGACCTGCCGAAAATTGGATACAAATTGTTGTAAGTCATCCAACAAGGGGTCATTATGTTCCCAAAGGGGAGAGGCCCACACCAAGGCCTTCCCATCAAGCAAGGATAGGATATACGCTACTTTGACAGAGTCCATGGGAAACTGCCGGGGTAGCAAGGAGAACCGAACGAAACACTGGTTCAAAAACCCACGGCAGGTTCGGGCATCACCAGCGTAACGAGAGGGTGCTGGAAGCTGAGTCATGGATGAAGTCAGAGCCTCGGGTACTGGGGCCTCTGCAGGCGAAAGGCAAGAATCCAAGGTATCCAATTGGGCGGTAAGTTACCCAACGGATCCGGCCAGGACATCCAGGTATTATTGTTGCTGTTGTAGCTGCAGAGCCAATCCAGAAAGATCCTGGGGTCCTGGTACCTCGGCCGAGTCCATGGCCTTGCAATCTGTTGTGAGTGAGCTATTTAGTGGACCCTTGGGCCAACCTGTGAGAGACTGGGGAGAGGTGTACTATAGTCTCTAGTGAGTGACAGGTCGGGAGGCAGATACCAGGCAGGAGCTGGAAGTGAGCTTCACCCTGGAAGCCGGTACTCTTCCGGGTGGAGCCCGTAGGAGCCCAGCTGCTGGGACTTAGGTGATTCACCCTGGAAGCCGGTACTCCCCCGGGAAGAGCCCGGCCGCTGGGACTTAGGAGATCACGGAAGCTGGAGCTGGAGCAGGCAAGCAGGGATCAGGAGTCAGGCTGGGACTGAAGCAGGCTGGGACTGAAGCAAGCAGGAACTGAAGCAAGCTGGGACTGAAGCAAGCAGGAACTGAAGCAGGGTTGGCTACTGGAACCAGACAGGAGCTGAAGCAGAACAGGTTACTGCAAGCAAGCCAGACAGAAGCAAGACAGGTACTGGAACCTGGCTATAGCTGGAGCTGAAGACATGTACTGGAACCAGGCTGGTACTGAGGCTGAAGACGAGTACTGGAGCCAGGCCAGTGCTGAGGCTGAAGACAAGTACTGGAACCAGGCTGAAGCTGAAGCCTCCCCATCCCACCATCTCCTGAAAGGTGTAATTTTCATTTTGATAATTGCTACAATATATGCTTGTAAAGGAGTGTATGTTAGAGCCACCTTAAAATTCCAGGACAAGGCATTTAGCTTAATCTACCTTAGGACAGCCCACAAGGGAATCCTGGTTCCAGGCTATTTCCCCTTGGGGAGAGGGATAAGAAGATGGGCCTCAGGGAGGACAGTGGCCTCCACAAGGAGAATGAAGCAGAAGCTTTGCTAAAGTTACTTATCTGAAAACTACTGCATTTTTGTTTCCAGCACTGCCGCAGTAAGCTGTGTTACATGTAGTAGTAACAGTATGATGCTCCTACTCTAAGCAGATGCACAGTCAGGGATGCATACCAGCAGCAAGAAAAGAGGAATTTTTTCTGGGGACTCGATGCAGCAACAGTTATTAAGTACAGCAGGCCAAGGGGGTATCCCTTCCTGGATAGACAGGAACTGAAAATCAGAGCCAAACAGGCTATGAGTCTTTTTTTCTCTTTTTACTTCCTGAGGCAAGGGGGAGTTCTGGCTTGTGAACTCCAGAATAAATCAGGGAACTGCAGGAAGAGAAATGTCTGAACTGCCAAGGCTTGTTACCTGACATAGAGCAATTTGTACTAGGGATGTGAATCGTTTTAGGACGATTAAAATTATCGTCCGATAATTTTAATATCGTCTTAAACCGTTATGGAACACAATACAATAGAGATTCTAACGATTTATCGTTATAAATCGTTAGAATCGTGAGCCGGCACACTAAAACCCCCTAAAACCCACCCCCGACCCTTTAAATTAAATCCCCCACCCTCCCGAACCCCCCCCAAATGAGTTAAATAACCTGCGGGTCCAGCGGCGGTCCGGAACGGCAGCGGTCCGGAACGGGCTCCTGCTCCTGAATCTTGTTGTCTTCAGCCGGCGCCATTTTCCAAAATGGCGCCGAAAAATGGCGGCGGCCATAGACGAACACGATTGGACGGCAGGAGGTCTTTCCGGACCCCCGCTGGACTTTTGGCAAGTCTCGTGGGGGTCAGGAGGCCCCCCACAAGCTGGCCAAAAGTTCCTGGAGGTCCAGCGGGGGTCAGGGAGCGATTTCCCGCCGCAAATCGTTTTCGTACGGAAAATGGCGCCGGCAGGAGATCGACTGCAGGAGGTCGTTCAGCGAGGCGCCGGAACCCTCGCTGAACGACCTCCTGCAGTCGATCTCCTGCCGGCGCCATTTTCCGTACGAAAACGATTCGCGGCGGGAAATTGCTCCCTGACCCCCGCTGGACCTCCAGGAACTTTTGGCCAGCTTGTGGGGGGCCTCCTGACCCCCACGAGACTTGCCAAAAGTCCAGCGGGGGTCAGGAGGGACCTCCTGCCGTCCAATCGTGTTCGTCTATGGCCGCCGCCATTTTTCGGCGCCATTTTGGAAAATGGCGCCGGCTGAAGACAACAAGATTCAGGAGCAGGAGCCCGTTCCGGACCGCTGCCGTTCCGGACCGCCGCTGGACCCGCAGGTTATTTAACTCATTTGGGGGGGGGGTTCGGGAGGGTGGGGGATTTAATTTAAAGGGTCGGGGGTGGGTTTTAGGGGGTTTTAATGTGCCGGTTTTGCGATTTTTAGATTTTTAGATTTTTCACGATTTTTCACAATTTTTCACGATTTTTCACGATATTTTACCCCCCCCAAACGGCAACAATACGATTCCCTCCCCCTCCCAGCCGAAATCGATAGTTAAGACGATCGAGGACACGATTCACATCCCTAATTTGTACAGACCCTCGCAGAAGGGCAGCAGCAACTCCAGAGAATTTTTCAAGCCCTACATGAACACTTTAACCAGCAACAGGGGGAGCTGGTACAGATATCCCAAGCAGTACAAGCCACCACAACACAGACAACCTCATTGTCTTTGGTCTTGTTTAAAATGAAGACAGGAGAAAACCTAGATGTTTTTGCAATGAATTTTAGGAGACCTGCCCGCATAGCTGGCTGGCCAGAAGCCACCTGGACCACCTACCTGGCAAATCTGCCAAATGAGTGAAAGAACCAGCTATTTAGAAGTCAAAATCGCCATCCTAACAAGAGCAGGTTAACAACAGAGACAGTTCCAGAATGCCACCCTATAGCCAGGAAAAGTCCAGGGAACCTTTTTCATTAGCTAAAGGATGCCAGATGGAAGTGGCTACAGCCAGAGATGAAAACAAGCCTCCTGGAGCAGTTTCTGGATGAGCTGGACCACCTTTGCAGAAGTGGGTGTGTTGGCTCCTGGATTGGAAGTGGTTCCTTCATTGGAAGAGGTAGATGCCTTCCATCAGGTTCAGTTGATGCCAGAACTAATACAAAGGCTAGAAAAGCAACCTGCACAGGGTTGCTGGCATAGCAGGGACAGTGCAATACCCCAGCAATGATCCTCAGAGCAGGATCGTTCTGGTTCCATACTCTGGCCACAGACCCCAGACCAACCAACTTGTTAAACTGTGGAAAGAGAGGTCATTTGGCTAAAGACTGTCTCTATGAAGGGAGTGAATCTATGGACATCAACCTGGTGACACAGCTAGCGCTAGATGTTAAAGTTCACATGGGCGAGCTAAAACTTCCAGAGGAGGGACGACTGCCAGGTCTAAACCCTCAGGCATGCTCCCATTGTGAAGAAAAAGTGAACTTTCTCAAAGTTTGTTCCTGACTTGAACATACGTGGAATGCAATCTAGTGAAATTCCACAGCTGTAACTTCATTGATATTTCTCATTTGAGATTTAGGGACTTTGTGATCCCAGTTGAGACGGATGAGATTCCTATCCAAACCCCGGTAGATTCAGGGTGCTTAAAGACTTGTATTCAGAAGGAGCTAACCCAGAAAGGGTATATCAATTGATTACAAGAAGAAGGTGACACTCTCATGCCTACATGCAACCAACAACAGTACCTAACCAGTCAGGCTTTACTGATAACTCCAGTGGGACAAGCCAATATAGAAATGGGAATACTTCCCCTTTCATACACAAATTATCCCCAGTTTGAGACTCTGTGAGGCCAGTTGAATCAGCTCAGTCTACATTGAGACATCTTGTCTGGTAGCCTCTCCACAGGATGATGCAAACTCATACAGCATGGAGTCAAAGACACTTAGACCATGGAGGCACGCTGGAGAAAAGAAATTGAGAGGTCCCAATGTTTAGAGACTGTTATGGACAGAATTCTCCTAAAGACAAACGGAAAAGTGGCAGGCTTGACTTGGAAAATGCATGCCAGGGACTTCACTGTTTCAACTTTGCATGCTAATATGGATCAGATGAAACTATTGGTATTCAAGGACCCCTTAATTGGTTCACCAAAAAGGGTGAGAGAGGGTAACCCGGGAGAAGCTAAGCAAGCCCCACTCAAGAGTACTTCCCTAGTTTGGCAGGAGGCATATACACATGTTAGAGGGGAATGTACTCTCTTGCCTAGGGGAGGCCCCCATACCAACCCATCCCTTTGCTAAGAAAAGAAATGGCCAGTCCAAATGCAGGATGGGAAAGGAAAATAGAAATGGTGATTCACTTCCTCGGGAGTTAACCTGGGTAGAGGCAGACACTTGACCTGTGAGGGGAAGGGTATGTATAGGAAGTGTATGTTAGTCCCTCCTTAAAAGTCCAGTACCAGACATTTTGCCTAGTCCACCTTAAGACAGTCCATAAGGGAATCTTGGTTGCAGGGCATTTCCCCTGGGGAAAGAGATATGAAGACAAGCCTTAGGGAGGATAGAGAAGAAGGAAACAAGATCTTTGCTAAAGCTATTTATATGAAGACTACTGTCTTTTTGTTTCCAGCACTGCTGAAGTAAACTGGCTCTTGGTTGTTTCATTTGCTGTAAATAAAAGTCTGTATAAGAATATCTGAGAACAATATACTCTGTCCTCTGTCAAGCCAAAGACTGCTCACGCTGTTACAAAGTTATTGAATTGTCAATAAGTTTACCTTTGTTAAGCACTTAATGCAGGTAAATGGGTTTTTTGAAAATATCTACAATAGTATGTTACATTTACATTTTCCTTTGAAAATTGCAGTTAGCTTATAAAAATACAAAAGGATGCTCTATTCTAAATCAAATAATTTTTTCTTAATAGACAACAAATATTCAACTAAAATGATCAATAATATATTAGCTGGGTTTCATTCCTCTTAAATAAAAAATTATAATCTTTTCGTTTGGTTCCCATTTGTTGCTATCTTTGTAAAGTGCAGTAGATATCAGTTGAACTCCATGAGTGTTATGCTCAGGCTTGTGGACCCTTGGCCAACGAGAGGGTGGTATTCCTTTCGGAGGGTCAGTAGGCTCTCTCGTCGGGTGGCGAGGCAGAACAGGAGGCAAGCCCAGCTGACCCTTGGCACTGGAGGCTGAAGCGATGAAGAGACGAGATGAGGCGCTGTGTCTTCACCACTGGTGGTCTGCGGTCCCCCCGGGAGGAGCCCGTAGGGACCCGACCGCTGGGACTTAGGTGGACCTAGGGAGGTCAGGATAACGGTGCAAGGGCCAACTGGAGCTTCGCCCTGGAAGCCTGCGGACCCCCAGGAGGAGCCCGTAGGGACCCGGGCCGCTGGGACTTAGGCGGGCCCTTGGAGACGGTAGTCTTGAAGAGGTCCTAGGTCAAGTGCCAGAGGGTCGTCGCTCACCAGTCCGAAGTCGTACACCAGAGAATCACCACTTGCCAATCCGAAGTCAGGAACCAGAGGAATTACCGTAAGCCAATCCGAAGTCAGGAACCAGAGAATCACCGTAAGCCAATCCGAAGTCAGGAACCAGGAAGACGAAGCAGGAACCAGAAGCCAAGCTCGAGGAACTCACAGAAGCAAGCAGACTGGATAAAGCTCACAGGAGACGTTGCCAAGACGAAGAATGAGCAGAGGAAGCCTCCTTAAATACTTCCTCTGCTCTGGATAATTGGAAGCAGGTGAGTATCATTGAAGGGATCAGGTCCCTTTAAATCCAGCAGGGGGGCATGGCCTCGCTTCTAAAGATGGCGGCGGCCATCTTGGATTTCCTCCGAAGAGGAAAGCCAGCAGAACACCGCGAGGGAAGACCAGGGACGGCTCCCCAGCGGGCGACCAAAGTGCGGGCCATCTCCAGGGTGATGGCCACCGGCCCCGGGGAGCATTTCAGAGGTTGCCGCGGCGAGTCGCCACCGCGGTGGAGGTAGGGGCCCGTGCCCGTGGCCGTCCACGGGCACGGGACACAACATTACCCCCCTCTTTAGGGCGCCTTCCTGGAGGCCTGGGCTTAGACGGGTGGTCTCTGTGGAACTGGTCCAATAGGCTCCGATCCAGGATGTTAGCCATGGGCTCCCACAAGTTCTCTTCGGGACCGAAGTCCTCCAATGCCAACAGATACTCCCATTTCTTGTGATGTTTTCTCACATCTAACACCTCCCGGACCTGGTAGGTGAGGTCATCTTCAGAGGCGACAGGTTGAGGAGTCGGATGCGGGCTGGAGGGCCATGACAATACCAGAGGTTTTAAGAGGGAGACGTGGAACGTGTTGTGTATCTTAAGAGACGGAGGGAGGCGAAGTTGATATGAGACAGCACCCACCTGCCGGATGATGGAAAACAGCCCGATGAATCGTGGGGCCAGTCGCGATGATGGCAGCTTCAAACGGATGAATTGGGTATTTAGCCAGACCTTTTGGCCCAGTCTAAGAGGTGGATAAGGGCTTCTCCGTTGGTCGCAATACCTCTTTGCCGCCTGACTGGCCTTGATCAGGGCGTGTTGTGTGGATACCCACAGGCGATGTAGTTCTTCTGCAGAGCTGGGCTGTCGGGGAAGGCACTGTAATGGGCACAGGCAGAGGCGGACGTGGCTGTTTCCCAAACACAATTTGGAACGGGGAAGATCCCATAGCGGCGGAGAGGTGGGAGTTAAGGGCGAATTCGGCCCATGGTAACAAGCTAACCCAGTCATCTTGCTTTTCATTGACATAGATGTGGATGAACTGCTTTAACGTCTGGTTGGTTCTCTCCGCGAGACCATTGGTCTGAGGGTGATAGCCTGAAGTATAGTCCAAGGTGACGTCAAACATTTGGCACAGGGCCCTCCAAAAGCGGGCGGTGAACTGAGGTCCCCTATCTGACAGGATACTTTTAGGCAGACCATGCAAGCGAAAGATATGCTGCACGAAGAGTTAGGCCAGCTGAGGGGCAGTCGGCAGCCTGGAAGGGGCACGAAATGTGCCATCTTACTAAAACGGTCCACTACCACCCAGATGACTGTATTACCGCTAGACAATGGTAGGTCGACCACGAAGTCGGTGGCAACATGAGTCCATGGCTCCGCGGGCGCTGGTAGCGGCTGGAGTAGACCTGGGGTCGCGCCATGGATCTTCTTGTGCCGAGCACATACCTGGCAGGACTCCACGTAGGCCCGAACATCCCGGTTGAGTTTAGGCCACCAATAGTATCGGCACAGGTTTTGTAAAGTCCGGGTTTGTCCAGGGTGGCCCGAGCAACGGGAGTCGTGGGCCCAAGCGAGGACATTTTTGCGCAGGTGCTGAGGGACCAAGGTCTTCCCTGGAGGGATGGTAGTGGTGGCAGACAGGAGGACCCGAGACAGTTCAATGATGAAGCGCAGTTCCTCCGTACCTTCTGTAGATTTGAAGATGTGTGATAAGGCGTCGGCCTTGACATTTTTCCCAGCGGGTCTATTGCGGAGGATGAAGTTGAACCTCGTGAAGAATAGAGCCCAACGAGCCTGCCGTGGATTAAGTCGTTGAGCCTGCTGCAGGTACTCTAAGTTTTTGTGGTCCATATAGACCGTAAATTGGTGCTGTGCCCCCTCTAGCCACGGCCGCCATTCTTCCAAGGCTACCTTTATCGCCAAGAGTTCCTTATCTCCTATGGTGTAGTTCCGTTCGGCCGGGGAGAATTGGCGGGAGAGGAAGGCACATGGGTGTAGTTTGTGCCTTTCAGAGGTCTGGCTCAGAACGGCGCCAACGCCTTCTGAAGATGCATCTACCTCGATGACAAACGGCCACTGCGGATCTGGATGTTGAAGGCATGGCTGTAACAAGAATGCCTCCTTGAGGCGACGAAAGGCGGCTTCTGCCACAAGAGGCCATTTTTTGGGGTCCGCGCCTTTCCGGGTCAGGGCCGTCATCGGGGCAACGATGGTTGCATAATGCGGCATAAAAGATCGGTAATAGTTAGCAAACCCCAGAAACCTCTGGAGTGCCTTGAGTCCTGACGGCTGCGGCCATTCCTGAATGGCCTTCAGTTTCAGTGGGTCCATGCGAAATCCTTCTTTGGAGACTATATATCCCAGAAAGGGAAGGGATTCCTGTTTGAAAAGGCACTTTTCCAGCTTCGCGTACAGTTTGTTTTCTCTAAGACGCTGTAGTACTTGAATGACATGCTGGCGGTGAGCGGACAAGGTATCTGAAAATATCAGTATGTCATCCAGGTATACGACCACGCATCGGTACAAGAGGTCGTGTAGTATTTCATTCATAGTGTTCTGAAACACTGCAGGGGCATTGCAGAGCCCAAACGGCATTACCAAATATTCATAGTGGTCGTCTCGGGTATTGAAGGCCGTCTTCCACTCATCACCCTCTTTGATGCGGATCAAGTTGTAAGCTCCCCGGAGGTCAAGCTTGGAAAAGATCTGTGCTCCTTGCAAGTGGTCGAAGAGTTCCGAAATGAGGGGTAGCGGATATCGGTCCTTGACAGTTATAGCATTCAGGCCTCTATAATCAATGCACGGATGCAGACTCCCATCCTTCTTGGCGACGAAAAAGAACCCCGCTCCTGCGGGGGACTGGGATTTCTGGATAAATCCTCTCTTATTTATTATTTATTTATTTATTTTTAGATTTTTATATACCGGTGTTCCTGTATTAAAATACAGATCACATCGGTTTACATTGAAACATAAAAATTATGCCAAGAGGCGGTACATATAACAAGGTTATAGAACTTGGAAAAAATGGAAAACAGATTCGAATAATAACACTGATAAAGTTGTAAAGTCTCTGAGAAATCAAATCATAAAATAACGCGTAATTGTCTAAGATAAATGTGATCTGCAAAAGGGATTGCGATGGTGAGAAAATCTTGATAGCTGGAGGTAAAAAATAATCAAAGTTCTGGAAAAGCTTGGCTAAACAGCCAGGTTTTAATTTTCTTTTTGAAGGACGCGAAGCAGATCTCAAGGCGGATGTCTGGCGGGAGCATGTTCCATTGGACGGGTCCTGCTAAAGAAATGGTACGTTTCTGATGTAAGGATATCGTTGAAGGAACATAGAGTGTGCCTTTAGAAGCTCCTCTGATAGGTCTAGTTGAAGAGTGAAAACGTAGTTGGGTGCTTAAGTGGAGTGGGGATATGTTGTAAATAGATTTATGAATTGCTGTGTATGCTTTATAGAGAATCCTTTGCTTAATATCTTTGCTTAAAATCTTCAGATTTTCCTCAATATACTCCCTCATGGCCTGCGTCTCGGCCAGGGAAAGGGCATAGGTACGTCCGCGAGGGGGCTCTGTCCCTGGGAGAAGATTGATGGCGCAGTCGAAGGATCGATGCGGTGGCAGTATTTCGGCTTTTTGTTTAGAGAAGACGTCCTTGTATGCGGCATAAGGAGCCAGTAGACCTGGGAGACTGGTGGAGGCTATGGAACAGGATGCTGGCACCACGGAGTGGAGACATTTGCCGTGGCAATTCGGTCCCCAATGAGCCAGCTGCAGTGTCTTCCAGTCTAACTGGGGCTCATGATCCTGGAGCCATGGAAGTCCTAGAACAATCGGATGGATGGAATATTCCAGGAAGTAAAACAAGATTTGTTCCTGGTGCAGGGCCCCAGCTCTGAGCTGGACGGGAATCGTAGTGTGTGTCACTTGTTCCGGGAGGGGCTTCCCCTGGATCGAAGAGATGACCATGGGAACAGGAAGGCGGACTTGTGGGTTCTTTAGGTGTTCCACCAGGCCTTTCATTATAAAATTGCCGCCGGCGCCGGAGTCCACTAAAGCTAAAGTGTGGAAGTCTCCTTCGGTCGTGGTTAGTGACACTGGCAATGTTAGTGGAGGTGCAGGTGTGGTACGGCCCAGGAAGAGACCTCCTCCAGGTCCTAGGCCCGAGAGTTTCCCGGTTGTTCTGGACAGGCGGCTACTCGGTGGCCCGCCGTACCGCAATAAAAGCGGAGTCCCTCCTTCATGCGCCGCCGCTCCTGCGGAGATACTTTCCCGTGACCCAACTCCATGGGTTCATCGGCAGGTGCCCGAAGGACTTCAGGGGCACTCTTGTACAGAGGAGGGGGCCTCCTTGCTGCTTTAGTCACCGGGATGCGAAGCCTCATACAACGGTCTACACGATTGGCCAACTCAATCATGCCGTCAAGATCGTCGGGGAGTTCCTTCGCCGCCAACTCATTTTGGAGGCACGAGGCTAGGCCCTCCAGGAAGATACCATGCAGGCAGTCCTCTTTCCAATTCAGCTCCACGGCCAGGGTGTGGAATTCTGTGGCGTACTCGGCCACAGTACGGGTGCCCTGCCGCAACCGGAGCAGTTCGGAGACCGCAGTGGACTTGCGGACGGGTTCGTCAAACATCTGCCAAAACGCAGACAGGAACTGGGTCAAGTCTCTAAAGATCGGATCACTTCTTTCCCATAGGTGAGAGGCCCAGATCAGGGGCTTCCCATCGAGCAGGGACATGATGTAGCTGGTCTTGACCAGGTCGCTGGGAAACTGTGCAGGCAGTAAGGAAAAGCGAACCTGGCACTGGCTGAGGAATCCTCGACACAACTTTGCGTCTCCGGCATATCGAGAGGGTGCCGGGAATTGTGTGGGAGTAATTTGCCCCTGTTCGCTTCCAGAGGCCTGGACGGAGTGGGGTTGGGTAGGGCAACCTCCTTGCGCCCCAGGCGGAGACGGAAGCACAGGATTCATAGGCCCTAGTGTTTCCAGGCGTTGGGTCAGGCCCTATACCGCAGAGACCAGGGCATCGAGGGTCTGTTGGTCTTTCAGATGCTGGGCCATCCCAGGAATGGCTTGGCGGGCAGATACCTCCACCGGGTCCATGGACTTGGCAATCTGTTATGCTCAGGCTTGGTGACCCTTGGCCGACGAGAGGGTAGTATACCTTTCGGAGGGTCCGTAGGCTCTCTCGTCGGGTGGCGAGGCAGAACAGGAGGCAGGACCAGCTGACCCTTGGCACTGGAGGCTGAGGCGAACACGGAGGCGATGAAGAGACGAGATGAGGCGCTGTGTCTTCACCACTGGTGGTCTGCGGTCCCCCCGGGAGGAGCCCGTAGGGACCCGACCGCTGGGACTTAGGTGGACCTAGAGAGGTTTATTTATTTATTTATTTAACATTTTTTATATACCGAGGTTCTAGAGACAGAATCACTAAGCACTTCGGTTTACAGAGAACAATTGAAATGACTGAAAGTGAGTCTTACAGAGAACAAGGAAATGAATAACTGGGATGTTACTCAATTTAAAACTCATAATGATATAGAAACCTTAAATAGCAGAATCATCAATAAAAGAATGGTAGTCAAACATGTAAGAGTTGATTAAAATGATTAGAGTAATATGTGATTAAATCTGAGGTTGTTTAGTCGTGAAAAACATAATAAACTGAGACAGGGAGGATAGGAAGACTTAAGTCCAATTAATCGTAGGCAAGGGTGAAGAGCCAAGTCTTGAGCCTTTTTTTGAAAGTAATTGGGCATTGGGTAGGGGTGTGCATTCGTTTTGAACTTAAATGGAAAACGCAACTTTTTTTTTTTTTTTAACTTAAAAAAATGATGAGGCGTAAACGATCGGATTTCCAACTTATTCAACATAGCTATGTTGAATACGTTGGAAATCACGATTGTTGATCTAAATAAAAATTTAAACCCCTCACCCTCCTTAATCCCCCCCCCCCCAAGACTTACCAAAACTCCCCAAGCTGGCCAAAAGTTCCGTGAGGGTCCGGGAGCGGACGCGTGGGGAATCACGTGACATCCGCGTCACGTGGTCCATCGCGGTTCCGCTCCCGGACCCCTCGTCACTCCGACGTCACGCCGACGTCACGTGATTCCCCTCGGATTCGCTCCGGGACCCCTCGTTGGGCTCAAAAGGAACTTTTGGCCAGCTTGGGGGGGTCAGGAGGCCCCCCCAAGCTGGCCAAAAGTTCCTTTTGAGCCCAACGAGGGGTCCCGGAGTGAACCCGAGGGGAATCACGTGACGCCGCGTCACTCCGATGTCACGTGATTCCCCTCGGGTTCGCTCCCAGAACCCTCGTTGGGCCCAAAAGGAACTTTTGGCCAGCTTGGAGGGGCCTCCTGACCCCCCCAAGCTGGCCAAAAGTGCCTTTTGGGCCCAACGAGGGGTCCCGGAGCGAACCCGAGGGGAAACACGTGACGCCGCGTCACGCCGACGTCATGTGATTCCCCTCGGGTTCGCTCCCAGACCCCTCGTTGGGCCCAAAAGGCACTTTTGGCCAGCTTGGGGGGGTCAGGAGGCCCCTCCAAGCTGGCCAAAAGTTCCTTTTGGGCCCAACGAGGGGTCCGGGAGCGAACCCGAGGGGAATCATGTGACGCCGCGTCACTCCGACGTGACGCCGACGTCACGTGCTCCTTGCAAAGGAGTTCAGGAATGGCGTCCTGACCCCGCTGGACCACCAGGGAGTTTTGGTAAGTCTTGGGGGGGGGGGGGGCGGGATTAAGGCGGGTGAGGGGTTTAAATTTTTATTTGCACATATGGACATAGACTCAACTTATGGAATTCTCCATATGTCCATATTGACCGCAAATGGGACCCCCTTTCGACTTATGGACTTATGAACTTAAACTTTTGGTCTGCACATCCCTAGCATTGGGCAACGGTCAGGGTAACGGTGCAAGGGCCAACTGGAGCTTCACCCTGGAAGCCCGCGGTCCCCCCAGGAGGAGCCCGAAGGGACCCGGGCCGCTGGGACTTAGGCGGGCCCTTGGAGACGGTAGTCTTGAAGAGGTCCTAGGTCGAGTGCCAGAGGGTCGTTGCTCACCAGTCCGAAGTCGTACACCTGAGAATCACCACTTGCCAATCCGAAGTCAGGAACCAGAGAATCACCATAAGCCAATCCGAAGTCAGGAACCAGGAAGACGAAGCAGGAACCAGAAGCCAAGCTCGAGGAACTCACCGAAGCAAGCAGACTGGACAAAGCTCATAGGAGACGTTGCCAAGACGAAGAATGAGCAGAGGAAGCCTCCTTAAATACTTCCTCTGCTCTGGATAATTGGAAGCAGGTGAGTATCATTGAAGAGATCAGGTCCCTTTAAATCCAGCAGGGGGGCATGGCCTCGCGTCTAAAGATGGTGGTGGCCATCTTGGATTTCTTCTGAGGAGGAAAGCCAGCAGAGCACCGCGAGGGAGGAGCAGGGACAGCTCCCCAGCGGGCGATCAGAGTGTGGACCATCCCCGGGGTGATGGCCACCGGCCCCGGAGAGCATTTCAGAGGTTGCCGCGGCAGGTTGCCGCCGCGGTGGAGGTAGGGGGCCGCGCCCATGGACGGCCACGGGCGCGGGATACAACAATGAGAATAAAGAAGAGATAGATAACGATTGAGGGCTCAATTCACCCAAATGTTTTTATTTTTTTGCTTCTTGAAGTTGAATTGTTGGAAATGTTCAAATATAGACAGAGGATATTCACAGTGAAGTAAATATTTGGCCTTGCCTTCAAATAGGTATTCATTCCACATAGCAGGAAGAGCCACCATAGATATGTTGCCCATCATCCTGTCTGTAGGATACAGCCACCTAAATATACATGCACCATTTATTTGCCTTCAGAAGTCATCAGACCTGACTGTATATATGCCAGCCAGGAGAAGAAGTAGTTTTTATTCTATGCTGCTTCCATTCTTTCCATTTGAAATAATGTTATTGTTTTTTAAAATTTTCCCTGAATTTCCTTGAGTTTCTCTGGCAGCAGTCTTTTTATGGGTACAGTTTTTTTCTTCTCCTGTCTCATTATAGAAGAGATATGGGGCTCAATGTCCTTGTCTGCCAATCTCTTGAACAGGTCCTTATTCTGGAGGATGTCTGAGAACTCAACCTCTGAGGCAGCAGACCCAAAGGCCATGAACTGTGTACTGGGACCTGTGAAAAGATAGTAGAGGAGCATATAAATCACATCATAGTATTACATTTTACCTTTTTATTCTTTGATTTACTATAATGCATTACCCTAAGGCCCCAGGTGAATTTATAATTCTTGATTATTTGGAGACCACTCAAGGAAGACTCCCACAGAGGATACCATTCACCTTACTCTTACCCTGCCTTGACTCTCAAGTGACCATTCCATCCTTCCTCCAACCTTAGTGATAGACAAGTAAGACAATCCGCACTCCCCCACCCCTATTAGAAGAGAAGGTTAGATCCTCCCAAGAAGGAGTTAAAAAAGGGTTTATGTGCCATTTCTTATCTGTTACTTCCTCAGTCATATCCAGGTCTTCAGAAAGACTCTCAAGGACATCAGAACCCACAACTTGCCACAGTCAATATTCAATGACAATATGAAAGTATGTTTAGTATGTGTTACATGGGACCATCAGCATTTAACCAATATTAACTCTTGAACAAATTTCAGTAGATAGATTACTAAATATTATTAAATATAATTATGCGTGCTATACGAATTTAGAATGCATGATAAATAGTGATTTTCCTTAGAGTACTTTTTAAGTCTCCTGCTAATGTTTTAACAAGCAGATGGCATAACATAACAGCTAGATGCATGCAAATAGGCTAAATGAGAAACAATGAGTAATGAGCATACTAAAATTATCACCTTATTCATTAAACCATGCACTAATTACCAACTGCAAACTAAGGCACAAAAAGTATTATCCGCTTCGGACCACATGTTATGCACTATAAAAGCTACTTTATGTCCAGAGGCAGTTTATATGAGTAAATGGATAGGGAAGTGCATGGAAAACATTCTGTTCAGTTCATTATTTTGTTTCATTTACCTATAGGATTCATTTAATTCATTACAAATGAAAACAATTTCTTCCTTTATTTCTTCATTCATTTGTTTCCCATTAAAGTCAATGGAGGAAGCAATATATTATGAGGGCTCAAAAATTGTGTTTTCTATTCAAGTTTAGAGAATCTTGCAGTCAGACATCAGCAGGATGGAAGAACAAGATATCAAGAATGGGGCAAGGTGGGGCCAAGTGTGGCATTGATACCCAGGGCACCATGAAAGAACAAAGTAGCCCAAACATAGGCATTACCATCTCAAAGCACTAGTAAAAAAGCATCAACAAGGGCAAGAACATCCCAACACTCCAAAAGAGGGGCAAAGAGCACCAAGAACAGTATGAAGAACTCAGGAGATCATGAGTAGTGCAGCAAGAGTGTAAAGCAAAAGCATAAGATTGGAAGGGCAAGACAGATTATAAGTATTATAAGGGAATTTGAAAAGAAGTTTGAAAAAGACAAGAGCAGATGCGAAGCACCCATCACCCAAATACACCAAAACAACAAACCATAGGTTCAGAGAAATGCAGTATGAATAGTGGCAACACCACCTTGTTTTCTCACATACATGCTTCCTCTCTCACACATTTCCTCTCTCATACACATGCATATACACAAACATTTTCCTTCACATACATGCTCACATACACATACACACTTTCTCTCTCACATGATCACACACATGCTTCCTTTCTCACACACATATGCACACACACGCACTTCCTCTCTCACACATGCTCACACTCACCCAGGTGTCTCTAGACTCCAGTTCCTCTTCACTTCAGATATATGTGGATTGAGATCTGACAGCAGCCCCAGGTCATCCTATTCACTTCAGCCACTTTGCAGAGTGGGAATCATCAGGCTGCCCTGAAGTCTTCTTGACATCCTGGCTGCCAGCACGACAGGGTCCGCTGAGTGGCCCTCAGTCTTCTCAACATCCAAGTTGCCACCAGGATGGGGTCACAGGTGACTTGTGGCTTCCTCGTCATCCTGGCACTGCTGGGTCCTCTGTTCTTTTCTTCTTCAGCTGCCATGGGATGGGCTCTGTGACAAACTGCCAGGCCTTGCTCTGTTCCAACTATCATCAGGATGCGGTCTGCTGATGTCCACCGGATCATGGGTACTTTTGCATTTGGTGGTGGGGGGGGCAATGTCACCCCCTCACCCATGGTTATAGAGTATGTTATGGCAGCATCTTCAGCTGCCACAAGGCTGATTTCTCAATAAGAGCTGCAAGATTGGTCCTGAGGCAGCAGGAGATCACATTGCTAAAATATGACTCCTGGCTAGAGAGAGGTGGATTAAAGAAAAGAGATCGCATGGCTGATGGCACTCCATTTTTGCATCAGATCGGGTAGGGGTTTGATTTATCCCTACCTAATCTGATATATAAAACTAGAATAGCAAGTCATTTTTTGGGGGTAGCACTTACCACCTCATAGAGATGTTTATGCACCCACATTTCCACATTTTATTCTGCTTCTTCATAGTGTCCTGGATCATAGAGTTGTTCTAAGGGTAGTTCTTGTACATAGGATCTCTACATAAACATGGGAGTACTTCCAGATGGAACCATTCATCCCTATTAGCATCAATATACTACAGTAAGTCCAAGGAATCATACAAGTATCAGTACCCCTACCTCTGCACCACATAATGGTGCAACAAACGTTCTTCATGGGGCCATTTAGGTTGTGACCAATTCTGTCTAGCTCCTGGCTCATACCAGAACAAAGTCTTGAGCACAACAGGTGAGCCTACTGGGTGAGGTCGAACTACCTTACACTGATCTTCTGGTACAATCCCAGCAAACTTCAACTGCAGGCCCCCTAGTTAGAAGCTGATGCCAGTCACAAGGACATTCCTGTAATTTGAGACATGGACATAGACATGAAATTGTTAGATAATTCTCTCTGTCCTCCTCCAGAGTTAACCGCAGATAATCTTCCAATGATCACTCTGTAGTTGGATCTTCTGTAAATGGGTATAAAATAAAATGAAATAAATAATTACCTGGCTGGTGGTGGGCTTGGGGAAGCCCAGCAGAGCTGGCCTGTGGATGTTCGGGGCCTGGGAGGCCCATGGAAGAGTGTCCCAGTGTTTTTTAAAAGTTTAAATGTTGCCAGTAGCAGAGGCAGCCTCCTGCTGCCAGCGGCACCTGGCGGCGACTAAAATGAAAGTGGCAAAGAGCCACGAGTGCAGAATACTGTCTGTGATGTAAAAAATAAAAGCAGCACTCAGCTGTGCAAATGAAACAGGAACTGCGGGATACAGGCAGTGCCATGATTAAAGGAAAGCGGTTCCCAGCCGCACTGGTGACAGGCTGGGGCTACAGGAACCTGGGGATATCCTGGCAGCCAGAAAAAAGGCCCGAGTGGCACGCTAATTTTTAAAATAAATACGGCTGGTACCAGAGGCAATGGCAGCACTGGGAATGCTTGCATTGCAAGAATAAGGATCAGACAGTGTCGGGGCTGTAGGCAAAGTCCTGGTGGATTAGCAATAAAGGCCATGGGGTCCTCGCTGATGTCAGCAAACAATATCAATGAGAGGGTGGCCTAGCAAGTGCCTGAAGGAAAATTCAAGTTTTAAAAAGATAAATAAAAAGTAAACCAGCTATTTTAAAGATTAAAAAAGGTGGCAAATTTTTGAAGTAGATGAGAACTATTTCCTGAAAAGATCTCAGAGGAATAAGAATTTCTGCTGAGGGTTTTCGGAAAGCATGTTGGGAAATTGGGCAGGAGAGCTCGGCTGGAGATTGAAGGCGAGAGAGACCAGGTTGCAGGTTCCTGTCACAGGGGCTTACACTGAGTGGGAAAGCACACTAGGAAACAAACACTAGTGTTGTTGTGACAGTGTTGGAAAGTGGTGATCATTGTAATTCTAATCCTTTCTGAGGTAAGGAATTAGTTAAAATTAAGCTTAACTTTCTATAACTAGCCCATGGTATTTTGCTAGTTTTGATAGATAAGTGGATTTAACTGACATTCATACTACCTCAAAGAAAAATATTTCAGAAAGTCATTGATAAAGGTGTTGCAGTGTTGATCACAGGGCCTTTAGATAAAAGTACTTTTGTGTTGTTTCCTTTGAAGACAAGAACATCTTTGGAATTTGGAATATAAAAATCCAATAACTTGTTCCTGATTTTATTGGCAAATAAGTGTGGAATGTGAGAGTGATTAAATAATTTTCCTACTTTGTGAGTTCTCTCAAAGCCAGAATCCTTAGACAGGGTTGAAATAACTTTTTGTTTTCTGTTAGCAAGAATTCCAGCCTCAATTAGATGCGCACACTAACAACATAATAGAATGTGGAAGATTGGCAGTGTAAGGAGGTCAGTCTTTATTTTTTATTTGGTTTGAGTTAGCGTGGTAGGTGAATCACTGTATCCTGAGACTTTGTGATCAAGAGTGGTAGTCCAGATGCATTCTGTGCCATCAAGCAGCGTAAGCTATTCTTCGATCACAAGTCACCAAAGCTTCATATCATTCCTGGGTCAGCACTGTCTACCCAGCATTCATAAGCTGCTCTCTCAAAATGTATTACCCAGAAATAAATTCAATATAAATGCGCACCAACGAACTGTGACACAAATTTTGGTAACTTGCACTAGTAAAAAAAAAAACACACATGGACAGACAATTCATAGTAAATCCTTAAATTAAACCAGGTTCAAGACAAAAGCTGTTAACACTTACCTGGAGGATTCCAGAATTTCCTGAAGAGTTGGTAATAATAATTTAACACAAAGAATCAGATTTCTTGAATTAAAGTTAAGAATTCAACATTTGTTTTCATTAAGAAGTACTGAATAAGAGAAATACAAATCTGATTGTATCTTGGATAGTATCTTGATGAGAATAATCCTTGTACAGGAACTGGTTTCTATTCAAATACTGTGTTAAAGAATTAGGCTAAGAGTCAAATATCAAAAGTTTTTTCACTGACAATATTGATATTATTGAAATTTGTATTCTGTTCAATAATTACACTTGTTTCTAGAAGTGAAGACCCTGGAAAATTATCCATTTGCCAGCAAAATAAAATTATTGTCCATTTTGATTTATTTATTTATTTATTTATTTATAGATTATTTTATACCGCGGTACGTATAGACATACATCACCTCGGTTTACAGTGAAACAATAAATTAGCAACAGGCTTTACATGTAACAGTTTAAAAAACAGTAAAACATTTAACAGCAACAGGCTTTACAGAAACAAGGGTTTTAAAGATAATATGCATACATCATTAAATATCAAACAATAAAATATAAATAACCATGTATTCGCAGGAGCAAATTAACTGTCAGCAGCGAGACTAATGTCACATTGAATACAATAGCCTAAAATGAGTAACAGTGGGGGGGTATGGAATAACAGAATGTAAATACAAAATGCGAGGAAAAGAACTTGGAGTCAGTGAAGAATAGTAAGGGATAGCTGAATTTTTAGGTTATATGAGATTCATAGAGTGAATGCTTGTTCAAACAACCATGTTTTAAGGTTTTGTTTGAAGGTTTTGTGACAGGATTCAAGACGCAGGTCCAACGGCATGTTGTTCCAGATTTTGATACTCGCTATGGAGAATGATCGGTCTATGGTGGAAACGTGTTTGATGTGTTTTAGTGGATGGACAGCTAATTTCACTTGGTGAATATTTCTAATTGGTCTGTTGGAGGTGCGAAAAATGAGCTGATCAGAGAACCATTGCATCTCTTGGTTGTGAATTGATTTGTGGATGAGTGAGAGAACTTTAAAAGTAATTCTGAAGGATACGGGTAGCCAATGTAGGAACATGAGTGCTGGAGTAATATGTTCATGCCGTCGAGAATTAGTAATTAAACAAGCAGCGGCATTCTGCAACATCTGAAGAGGTTGAATTGTGCTTTTAGGGAGACCCAGTAGTAGTGCATTACAATAGTCAATCTTTGGTAGAATTGTGGCTTGTAACACAGTCCGGAAGTCCTGAGGATGTAATAACGGTTTAATTCTTTTCAATTTTATTTATTTTCTGGTGAAAATACTTGGGGTATGCAAACTAATGTCATAACATTTTTTTAAAGGATTAAAATAACAGGTAATAATTTAAAAGCAAAAAAAGTATTAGCCTTTCAATGTGGTGACTCACAAGGCTCTGCAGGGGTTAATTAAGAAGCAATTTAAATAGAAGAGAGAATTGTTCGGTGCCTCTTGAAAGACACACATCAGTGCTTGTGTCAAGAGAAGTTTAATTTTTAATTTGCTAGCCATAATATAGACTGATTTCTTGCTGCATTGTTCTCTTTTCTCCTATATTTCCTGTTGCTTGTTTTGAAATCTCTATCTATTTAATCTAGTTAGTGTTTTTAGATTCATGGTTAGTGTATTGAAATAACAGTGTTTGTAATTTATAGAATAAAGGGCTGCTATCTGCAGGAGCTGTTTGTAATAGAAGAGAATGTATGGGAAGAGCTAGGAAAACTGAAAGTGGACAAGGCTTGGGGCCAGATGAAGTTCATCCCAGGATACTGAGGGAGCTCAGAGATGTGCTGGTGGGTCCGCTGCTTGACCCGTTCAATAGATCCTTGGAAACGAGAGTGGTGCCGAGTAATTGGAGAAGAGCAATAGTGGTCCTGCTTCACAAGAGTGGTAGCAGAGAGGAGGCTGGGAAACTATAGGCCAATAAGCCTCACCTCGGTGGCGGGAAAATTAATGGAGACTGCTGAAGAAAAGGATAGTGAATTATCAGGAGGATTACTGGACACCAGGCAGCATGGATTCACCAAAAGAAGGTCCTGTCAGACAAATCTGATTGATTTTTTTGATTGGGTGACCAAAGATTTGGATTGAGGAAGAGTGCTCAATGTGATTACTTGGGTTTCAGCAAAACCTTTGATACAGTCCTGCATAGGAGGCTTATGAATAAAATGAGAAACTTTGGAGTGAGCGCCAAGGTGGTGGCATGGATTATAAATTGGTTGATGGACAGAAGACAGTGTGTAATAGTAAATGGAACCTACTCTAAAGAGAGATCAGTGTTAAGCAGAGTACCACAAGAATTGGTGTTGGGACCGAATCTGTTCAATATATTTGTGAGCAACATTGCGGAAGAGATAGAAGGTAAAACTAATCGGAGAAAGTTCTTTTTCACTCAAAGCACAATTAAACTCTGGAATTTGTTGCCAGGGGATATGGTTAGTGCAGTTAGTGTAGCTGGGTTTAAAAAAGTATTGGATAAGTTCTTGGAGGAGAAGTCCATTACCTGCTATTAATTAAGTTGACTTAGAAAATAACCACTGCTATTACTAGCAATATAGCATGGGATATGCTTAGTTTTTGGGTACTTGCTAGGTTCTTGTGACCTGGATTGGCCACTGTTGGAAACAGGATGCTGGGCTTGATGGACCCTTGGTCTGACCCAGTATGGCATGTTCTTATGTAAAGTTTGTCTATTTGCAGATGATACTAAGATCTGCAACAGAGTGGACATGCCAGAAGGCATAGAGAGAATAAGATGTGATTTAAGGAATCTTGAACAGTAGTCAAAGATATGACAGCTGGGATTCAATGCCATGAAGTGTAGAGTCATGCATCTGGGGTGCAGTAATCCAAAAGAGCTGTATGTGATGGGGGTGAAGGGGTGTGTTGTGCACAGAACAAGAAAGAAACCTTGGGGTGATAGTGTCTAGCGATATGAAGACAGTGAAGCAATGTGATAAGGTGATAGCAAAAGCCAGACGAATGCTGAGCTGTATTGAGAGAGGAATAACCAGTAAGAAAAAGGAGGTGATAATCCCCTTGTACAGGTCCTTGGTGAGGCCTCACCTGGAATACCGTGTTCAGTTCTTGAGACCATATCTCAATATTTTATTTATTTATTTATTTATTTATTTATTTAAATTCTTTTAATATACCGATGCTCAAGACAATGTCTTATCGTACCGGTTTACAATCAAACTGGGGAAAAACCAATTAACACAGAAGAGAAAGACAAAGTTACAAAAAACAGGGAGTGTAAAAACATGGCTGTTAGAAGAGAAAGAAATAGTTAAGCAAATTCAACTAGAGGGAGAACTGCAGAGAGCAATTGATTAAATAACAATACATATTTGGTTAACATAGAGGTGCTGTTTTAGCATGTTATTTAAATAAGCAGTTTCTTGCATAACAGATCCTTTGTGTAAGGTGCAGAGGGCACAACCGAAGAGGCAAGGGAGGGCAGGGACCGGAAAGGGGTCATTTCCCTAGAAATTCAATGTAAGTGTCCCTTCCACTCTCCCTAGGGACAGAGACAGGAAAGGAAGGAAACGCTCCAGAGAAGGGTGACAAAAATGTTGGGGGGGGGGGGGTGAGGTCTCCATCAAATGACTTATGAGGAGAGATTGAAGGACCTAAATATGTATACCCTGGAGGAGAGGAGGTGCAGGGGAGATATGATACAAACCTTCAGACACCTGAAAGGTTTTAATGATGCACAATCAATAAACCTTTTCTATTGGGAAGAAATCACTAGAACTAGGGGGGTCACTTAATGAAACTCCATGGAGAATGACTCAGGACCAACGTCAGGAAATATTTCTTCATGGAGAAGGTAGTGAATGCCTAGAATGCCCTTCTGGAGGAGGTGGTGAAGTCAAAAACAGTGAAAGATTTCAAAGGGGCATGGGATAAACACTGTGGATCCCTAAAGGCTAAAGGATAGAAATAAAGAAAAGAGTGCATAGGCTAACTTGCTGGTATAATGGTTACTACCTTTAATCAATAAGCCTTCATACGATTGATGCAACTCCATTAGTGCTCTTTGCTTCAACAGCAGTAGGAAAAGGTGAATTAGATTCAGACTGCAACCAACAAGGACATTGAATTTTACGGTCTTGGAAAACAAATCAGTATATGAGTAACTTACTGATGTGGCTGTTACTAGCCTTAAGTAATAAGCCTGATACTTTTGATGCAACTCCAGCATTGCTCTCTGTTTCAATGCCAAGAGGTAATGGTGAATTGGATTCAGACAGCAACCAACAAGGGCCCTGACTTTGATGGTTTGGGAAACCTATAAGTATGGGGGTGCCCTGTATGGCATGGCAGATGCACCATAAGCTTGCTGAGCAGACTAGATAGACCATTTGGTCCTTTTCTGTCATCACTTCTATGTTTCTATGTTTAAAATGGAAACCCCAATAGCCTTACCATCCCAAAATAGTTTTATGTCCAAGGATGTTTACCCTACTGAGAGACAAGCAGTCACCAGGCTATAAGACCACAAAGGAATAGCATTCTCCTGTCCTTTCAAGGAGGCTCAGGCTTCCAATGCCACATAGGCCTCCATTTTCATGGCTCAGGAAAGGGACTCCTGAGATTTCCATTCTGAGATCAAGCTCCTCTTCCAGACCTCATTTTCCTCTTCCCACCATGAACAAACCCTTCTCAGTGGTCAGGGGGACTGGTTTGCTTCCCAAGGATGTATTGCCTAAGGCCCCAACCTTGGGAAAGGGGAGCAGTGATTATTAGACTCCGCAACTCCAACTTTCACTCCCTCTTCATCATCAGCTGCCCTTCAATATTCTGGGGAACCCCAGTAACTCCCTCAAGATTAAGCAGCTTGGGCCCCATACTCACATTGGTCTTCTGTCCTGTACTGACATGAGGATCTCAAGTCTTTTTTTTCCATTGACATGAATAGAACTGACCTTCCTGACTACTTAGGAGCCTCAACAGTTTCACCTTGTACTAGTTGGGCCTTCCTAGATATAATTTTATTTATTTAAAGCTTTTTTATACCGGCATTCATGATGGAATCACATCATGCCATTCTCACATTCTCAGCTCGCCTTCTCCTTTTACCCCATCCACCCCTCCTCCCCTCCTACACCCCCCACCCCCTCCCCATCCCCCCTCCTCCCGTATAACTCTACACAATTGTATTTCCATGGCATTGCTGTATTTATGAATACTTTGTACATAGTGATACTCTATATATATTTGTAAATTTTGCTCATAAGTTTTGTTTAATTATTTCCCTCCTCTTTTCCCCCTCCTCATTTGTTCTTATGTTAAATTCGTTATATCTGTTCGATGTAAACCGCCATCCCAGGCGCCTGTTTCAGTTACACTGTAAACCGATGTGATATCCCGGATGAACGTCGGTATATAAAAATTTTAAATAAATAAATAAATAAATAAATCATGCCGGTTTACAAGTAACAAGGGAGGTGATAACCTAGAACGTTTAACAGGTGACAAGAAGCAAAAAAGTTACAATAAAACAGGGGAAGCAAGAACTGGGAGAAGACAAGAGGCCTGAATGGTTTTTAGGAATAAGAGCAAAAAGGACAGCTATTTACATAGTACTGGAATGTAACTTGGTGGTAGTTGCAGTCAGTCCGTTGGGTCTATTGGAGGAGTCAGTGAGGTTTGGGAAAGGCTTGTCTTTCCCGAATAATAATAGCCTCTTCAGGAGATTCAGGATGAGTATCTGGACAACTTTGATGCTGGAAAAGAGTTGATTGCAGTTTTTAAGAGCATGAGGTTGAATCTCCCAATGACTCTTGGTTGGATCGTGTATTTTCTCCATCCTTCCATACCACAATAATTGATGGGGCCTGCTTCTTCTTTTAAGAAAAACTCTTTGGGAATCATCAATGGGTCAGAAGCTTCTAGCTCATGATATTACCCCTGCAGGCAAAACATCTGAGCTGGACCTCGGTGGGATCCAACAGGAAATGGCAATGAAGGCACTCTTCCCAACCCATGATATACATTCTCTACAGTGGTTTCCACACCCTGCTGAACCTGTGATAGTAAGAACGTCCACTGACCTAAGATACTGGGCCATTTCTTCGCAGTGACTTCCAAATCCTCATTGCTGTAGGCAGGCAAGATCCTCAGTAGTCCCTGGCAGACTGGAGTCCAAGCATTCCTCATCCCCAATACTCATGTGTATTGTTCTCTTCTTGTTGCACATGCTCTCCATCTTCACTACTACACACACTGAAGGAAAATTTAAGACCCGTGCGCATGCACACATGTGTGCATGTTTGCCGGCACATGCCGATTTTATAACATAAATTCTGCTACTAATAGCTCATACAAGATTACTATTTCCACACAAGATTGAAAATGGCCGATGGGCATCACCTATGATGTCAATACCCGAATAAGGACTTATTATAAGATGGCTGCCACACTTCAACGTCATTGACCTTTTTTGGAGTTGACCATATTTGGAATCAAAACGTCACTTCCTGAAGTCTTGGTCTTATCGACGGAATCCCTTTTAAGTCAGCTTCTTGGCAGCGGTCAGACCGTCTTTGACGTGGCAATAACAACCATAGCAGAGTTTATGCCATCTAAAGCATGTAAGTAACTTTTAGTTAGTTTTCACGCGTTAGGTAGGTTTTTTCCTCGGGGACTTACACATATTTACTTATATTTCCTTGAAAAAGAGGATTTGTTAGCTTTTTGCGGTAAAGTTTTCTTTCACTGTTGTTATCTCTAGTCACTATTAACAAATGCAAATTGCTATGAATCTTGTCGACCATTTTTATAGAGCCAACGAGTGTCCCTCCAATATCCAGCCATAACTCTATAGCTATGTTTTTGAAGCATTTATAGGCTCTGTTTTTTTCTAACAAAGTATAGGCTAATGAAAGCTCAAGTAATCCATTCAAGATATCCTGAAGCTCCCTGAAGAAGGAGTGTTTTACACTCCGAAACCCTGCAAAGTTGGAGGATTAACTTCAGCACTCAGATAAGTGCACATTAAATGTTGTTTAGTGCACTATCTTATGTTCATCATAACTAAGCGATTTTGAGCCTGTACAAAGACTGTGGTGAGGAATGACCGATGATTAAACTGAACATTGTGCATTAAGGCTATATCATATAATTAAGCCTGTTGCATCACATACCAGGTCGTAATGTCATTATAGGCTTTACCAGTGAGCCAGTGACAAGACACATATGATGGTCATCCACACCTTTCATATGTAATCTTGTATGAGCTATTAGTAGCAGAATTTATTGTTTATTGATTGTTTCAAAGTTTCTGCTTTGCACAGGGGTTTATGAACTCTGATTTTATAACATATGCATGTATATGTGCATATATGAGTGTGTTATAAAACTGGCTATCCATGCATACATGTGTGCATGATTTTATATTGACACATGCATGTGCGCGCGAATACCATCTCGAGCACGTAAGTGAGGGGAACTTTAGTAGGTAAGTGCGATGACGCAATTGGTCTTTTTCCCAGTTCATTCCCAGTTCATCCCAGTAAAGGAGAGGACTTCCTAATCCCCTAGCTAACTTGCTTCCCTTTCACCGTATTATCTTGACCCTTAAAACCTAATCGGCGTATATTTTTTTTGTTAGATGACTTACACTCTGTCCATAGCAGAAGTAAAGTGATGCAGTAGAGGACCCTGGTGTGTACTTATGTGCATAAATACTTATGTGCTGGATTCATGCCACAGACCTGGCCCGCCCATGTCCCACTCATGGTCCACCCAGACCACAACCATTCCCCTCCCCTTTTGGTAAAAACATATTTTATGTGCATACTGGAAGATACTCGCATACACACACTGGTTTTAAAATTCACACTGTGTGCACCAGGCTGAGTTACACACATATCTCCTGGCTTTGGCAGGTGTAGGGCTTTTAAAATTCACCCAATTGTCTTTACCCCTACTGCTAACATCATCTCACTTCTCATTGGATGTTCCATGATCATAGCAATAATTTCCCTGATTTAAGATTGTAATTTAAAGGAACCAGAGCAGGAAGATGTACATAAATATCTAGGAGTAGAGGAAGGCAGAAAAATTTGGCATAAAGTTCTGAGAGTAAAGATCAGTAAAAGAATACTATAAGATAATGAAGTTAATTTTGAAGAATGCAAGCATTTACAGAATGAAAGAAGATATTAATCAGCTTGCAATATCTGCAATTTTTGCACTAGATTACAGTTTTGGAAGACTAGACTAGCCCAATAAATATCTAGAAGAATTGAATGTAAAACAGGAAAGCTTTTCCATGTCCATCAAATAATCTATAAAATCAGTGTATGCCGAGATTGTACAACCCTGGAGCTGAAGGTGGTATGGGTTTTACTTAAATTGATTACACATAAACAGTGTTCTGGCATACTTAATGGCTCAACTGACACAAATGCTCAAATAATGCTGAAGAATAAAAGTGTTATATGCCGGGTTTTTCGTGTGCCCTTGGGCCTCGGCCCAACCCCAGATGAATCCAGGACCGAACCGAGGATTGGTGGCGTGTCCCAGCATGGCTGAGACGAGATCTTACCCTCCGCTGAGCCTGCATGCTCCCAGAGCCAACGAGAAGATGTTGGTAGATGAACAGTCCTCTGACCGTTCCCAGCCCTTTCGGACCTGCCACTTAGGATCGGCATGGAGCAGCAGGCTGACCTGAGAATGAGGGTAGGCGGAGGCCTTGTGACACAAAGACTTGGGACTATGACTGAGACGAAGACATCACAGACGAGGGCTGACGTGATGGCATCACAGATGATGGGCTGATGCGACGGCATCACAGACGAGGGCTGAAGTGAAGACATCACCAGTGAGGCGTGAAGCTGAGAAGGTAGACATTGGCACTGTCTCTCAGGGCGCCCTACACAGCCAACCTTCACGGGTGGACCCAATGGGCTGCTCACAGACCACCCTGTCCCACTGCGCACCCTACACAGCCTGAGGAGGCTGGTCATGGACCATGAGGAGAGCGGGACGAGCGCAGGAAGGAATCCAGCCGAGGTGAGACTGCAATGACGGAGCCGATGTCATCCGGAGAGCCACAGGGGCTGGCAGGTCAGGAAGGCTCAGGAGCGCAGGACATGAGTCCACTGCAGGTGAAGACGGAATGCAGGAGCAGCCCTTTTATAGGGCTGATACAGGAGACAGTCCATAGGTGGGGCCCAGGGCATATCCGGCCATGGGACCGAGGACAGCGGCCCTGCACCGACATTGATGTAGCAGAGGCAGGCCTGGGCCAAGGAGCAGGCCCTGACGTCAGCTACGGCTCCTGCCGCTGCAGAAGGATTTGAGGGCGGCTCCTCCAAGCTCACTACATGTTCCTTTGACCCTATTCCCACTCAGTTTTTAGCTCTTTCTCCACTGCAATCATCCCTTTCATCTGTCACTATCCACTGCTACTGTTCCTACTGCCTTCAAACAAGCTATGATTATACCACACCTCAAAAAACCCTCACTGGACACTACCTGTCCTGCCAATGTTATCCTATTTCCTTCTTCCCTTTTACTTCCAAATTTCCCAAAAATATTATTCATCACTATTGTCTTAACTTTCTTGCATCTCAATCTATTCTCAATCCACTTCAGCCTGGTTTTCACCCTCTAAAGTCAACTGAAACAGCCCTTGCCAAAGTCTCCAATGACCTGTTTATGGATAAAGCCAAAGGCCTTTACTAAGTCCTTATCCTCCTTGACTATCTGCTGCTTTTGCTGCTGTTGATCACCACCTATTCCTTGATACTCTGTCCTCACTTGGATTTCAGGACTTTATCTTGTCCTCTTCTTACCTCTCCCATTGCACTTTTAGGGGTATATTTTCAGACCACGCAAATAGGCGTACTTTTGCTGGCGCATCAGGCGCCAGCAAAAGTACGCGGGATTTTAGTAGATACGCGCGGAGCCGCGCATATCCGCTAAAATCCGGGATCGGCGCGCGCAAGGCTATGGATTCTGTATAGCCGGCGCACGCGGAGCCGCGCAGCCTTCCTCCGTTCCCTCCGAGGCCGCTCCGAAATTGGAGCGGCCTCGGAGGGAACTTTCTTTTGCCCTCCCCTCACCTTCCCCTCCCTTCCCCTACCTAACCCACCCGCCCGGCCCTGTCTAAACCCCATCCTTACCTTTGTCGGGGGATTTACGCCTCCCGGAGGGAGGCGAAAATCCCCGCGCGCCAGCGGGCCGCTAGTGCGCCGGGACGCGACCTGGGGGCGGGTCCGGAGGGTGCGGCCACACCCCCGGACCGCCCCGGGCCGTAACCACGTCCCCGGACCCGCCCCCGACACGCCCCCAAAACGGCGCTGCGCTCGGTCCCGCCCCCGACACGCCCCCCTCCGACAACCCCGGGACACGCGAGTCCCGGGGCTCTGCGCGCGCCGGTAGGCCTATGTAAAATAGGCTCACCGGCGTGCAGGGCCCTGCTCGCCTAAATCCGCCCGGATTTGGGCGGATTTAGGCAAGCAGGGCTCTTAAAATCCGCCCCTTAGTGTTTCCTCTGGTGGATCTTCCTCTTATGCCATCCCACTATCAATTAGGGACGTGAATCGGGTGCCTGATTGTTTGTGCTTTCGGGTTCGTGTGGCCGCGGGAAAATCTCATTTTCCCGTGGATCGGCATTTTTTTTTTTTAGTGAAAAATTGTTTTTTGGTTTAGGGCGCACTAACGAGAGTTAGCGAGCACTAACAAAAAATAACAAAAAGTAACAAAAAATAACAAAAAAGGTTTTTTGTTAGTGTGCACTAACGGGAGTTAGCACGCACTAACGGGAGTTAGCGCGCCCTAACCCAAAAAACGATTTTCAGGAAAATTTTGGGGAAAAAATGTTTGTTTCGCTTTTTAACCAATATATAATGAATTGAGAAATATTGTATGATATTACAATTCGTTATAAAAATGATTCACATCCCTACTATTAATTGGTGTGCCTCAGGGTTCTGTCCTGGGTCTTTTCCTCTCCTCTCTATATACTAATTTCCTTGGTATTCTGATTTACTCTCATGGCTTTCAATACCATTTTTATGTTAATCATACCCAGATTTATCTCTCTATACCAAATTTTCATCAGAAATCCAGTACCAGATCTCAGTCTGCTTGTCTAACATTGCTGCCTGGATGTCCCACTGCCATCTTAAAGTCCACAGGGCCAAGAAAGATTTCCTTATCTTTTTCCCAAATCCCAAATCCCATCTCCCCTCTTTCTTTATTTCTGTGGATAATATGGTCATCCTTCCAGTTTCCTCAGCCCCATATCCTAGGAGTCATCTTTGTCTCATCTCTCTCCTACTCTACACATATCCAAAACTTACTAAAACGTGCATTTTTTTTATTGATAACATTGCAAAAATCCATTCTTTCCTTTCTATACACACTACCATAACCCTTATCTACTCTCTTATTTCCTCCTACTTAAACTATTACAACCTGCTCCTCACACCTCTCCCAGCAAGCCATTTCTGCCATTACAATCTTCCTAAATTCATCTGCACAACTTATCTTTCACAAAGTTCACTACACCCATAATATTCCTCTTCTGAAGTCACTATATTGGCTCCCTATCTGCTTCTGCAGTTCAAGCTCCTCTTACTCACCTGCAAGTGCCTTCACTCTGCAGCTCCTCACTACTTGTCCTCTTTTACCTCTCTCTGTACTCCTATTCGTGCACTCTGGTCATCAGACAAGTCATGCCTATCTATACCCTTCTCCTCTACCTCCAATTTTCAACTTTGTGCTTTCCACCTGATTGCACTATGGAAAAGAATTTCTTAGCTGATGTGTTATGATCCCTCTCTTACCTTATTTAAATTCCATCTAAAAACCCACCTTTTTGAGGCTACTTTTAAATCTTTATTTATTTATTTATTTAAAGGCTTTTATATACCGGAGTTCATGCACTTGTGCATACCACTTCGGTTTACACAGAACAAGGAACAGAAAATTACATCAAACAGATTGAACAATTAAACAAATATACAATTACATCCAACAATTGGGTATAAATAACATGGCTAACTTAGTAGGAACTTAGAGTTTGAGGTAAAGGAGAGAAATAGTACCAAGTGGTAACAGAACAATGTTAATAGCTAAATAAATATAAATAGTAAATACAAATTCTTATAATAAATACAGGTGTTTACAGATTACAGTCTTCATGAAAAGTTTACGTCTACAGAATAGGGTTAAGTAAATAAGAACTGGCGGTTATTTCTATAGGAGTGAAGACTTCAAAAACTGAGGTTACATCTGGATTAAGAGGTATTGGTGTAGCATGCTCAAATATTTAATGATTTGGAATTGTGAGACCAAGGATAAAAATTAGGAGTTGTTTGATATGATTATAAAAGCGAGAATGATTCAAGTTCTGGGATGTGGTTCTGAGCTAGACCTTTAAGTGTAGGCTTTTGTAAAGAGCCAGGTCTTGAGTTTCTTTTTGAATGTTCGAGTACACGTTTTGAGGCGAATGTCCGTGGGGAGGGCATTCCAATGAAGGGGGCTGGCAGTCGAGAATGCACGTTTCTTGAATGAGGACTTGGCTGAAGGTACGTGTAAGGTGCCGAAGTATCTGTTTCTGATTGGTCTTGAAGACTCGTGTAGGCGAAGTGGAAGGCTTAGATCTAGCGACGTTTGTGAATGGATGTTCTTGTGTGTTATAGTTAGCACTTTGAAAATGATTCTGGATCTGATGGGGAGCCAGTGTAAGTGTTTTAGTATGGGTGTTATGTGTTCACTTCTGCTGGTGTTAGTAAGAATCCTTGCGGTGGAGTTCTGCAACATTTGTAGAGGTTTTGTGGTTATGGTTGGAAGGTCTATAAGCAGAGAGTTGCAGTAATCGATCTTGGAAAATAGTATTGTTTGGAGGACTGTTCTGAAGTCCTGAAAATGCAGGAGAGGTTTCAGCTTTTTCAGAATATGTAGTTTATAATAGCATTCTTTCGTTGTGTTCTTGACAAATTCTTTGAGGTTCAGCCTTTTGTCTAAGGTGACCCCCAGGTCTCTTACTTGAGTGGAATTGATCATTGGTGGTGAGGTTAGGTTGTTGGTAGGCTGAAGGTTCTCATCTGGAGTGATAAGCAAAAGTTCTGTTTTTGACGTATTAAGTACTAGGTTAAGGCTAGATAGGAGTGAGTTTATGGACTGTAGACAATTGTTCCAGAAGTTGATGGTGCTGGAGATGGAGTCAGTGATTGGCAGCAGAATCTGAACATCGTCTGCGTATATGAAGTGTGTGACCTTAAGACTTGAGAGTAGATGACATAGGGGGAGAAGATAGATGTTAAAGAGGGTGGGGGAGAGAGAGGATCCTTGGGGAACTCCGAAAGAGGATTTGACCGGGAGGGAATCCTTGTTTCTGATTCTGACCTTGAAAGTCCTATTGTGTAGGAAGGATCTGAACCATTCTAGGGCTGATCCTGAGATGCCTATGTCTGAGAGCCGGTCGATCAGGATAGAGTGTTTTACGGTATCAAACGCAGCTGATAGGTCGAGGAGAATCAGGAGGTATGGGGTCTTTTTCTCCAGACCTACGAGGACTCTGTCAGTTAGAGAGGTTAGGAGGGATACCGTACTAAGGGATTTGCGGAATCCGAATTGGGCTGTTGTGAGTATTTTATGCTCTTCTAGGTATTCAGATAACTGTTTGTTGACTATCCTCTCCATAAGTTTGGCTACAAATGGAAGGTTAGCTATGGGGCGAAAATTAGCTGGGTCTGTAGGGTCCAAGTTGGGTTTTTTGAGGAGAGGTTTGAGGGTGGCTAGTTTCAGGATGTCTGGTACTAGTCCTTGGGTTAGCGAGCTATTAATTATCTCTGCTAAGGGCTTCGCTATGATGTTCGGAATGGTGAGTAGGAGTTTAGAAGGGATGGAATCTGTCGGGTGAGTGGAGGGTTTCATCTTTTTGAGAGTCATTTCGATTTCAAGTGAGGAGATAGGTTCGAATGAATCTAGGTTTATGTTCTGGTTGCGTGAAGGAGTGATGATAGAAGGAGGTACTGTGTTACTGGTTGCCAGAGGGGCCATTAGCTTGAGAATTTTGTTTACAAAAAATTGAGCAAGCTCTGTGCATCTTGATTGTGCTTGATCATCTGGGATAGTTGGTGAGGTGGGTTTTGTGAGCTCTGAGACATATGTGAACAGTGCTTTGGGATCAAAGGAAAAATTGTGAATTTTGTGGGCATAAAAATCTCTCTTTGTGCGAAGGATGTTGTTTCTGTAGTTGTGCATGAGGGTTTTGTACTCATTCAGTGTAGTGTTGGAAGGATTCCTCCGCCATGCGTGTTCTTTTTTTCTCAATTCTAATTTGATGGTTTTTAGTTCCTGCGTGAACCATGGTTTTTTGGTTTTGCAGGCTGGGTTGATCTCTTTGGTTTTTTGAGGGCAAAGTTTTTCTGCCACCTTAAGCCTGATTGTCTGCTTTCAGCCTCATTAACTAACTAATTATAACCATTTATGACCAACTAACTAACTCATTAACTAACTAATTATAACCAATTATGACCAAGATGCAGTGCCCTGTATCTTGGTCCTGATTAGATTGTAAGCTCACTGATTAGGGACTATCTCTTATGTTTTGTTTGTACTGCACTCTGTACATCGGGAGCAATGCTATAGAAATGTTAAAAAGTAATAGTAATTATGTTGAGGAAATAAATTGTGAGGTAATGGGATCTGAAAAAAAACTCTGTTTCATGAAAAAAAATCCTAAATTAGGATGTTCCTGGATCACAAGTTCCAGTTAACAAAATTGGATAATACTCACTTTCGTAAATCACCACAAACCCTGATGGGTATTATTTGGAATGGTAACTGAGCTTAATGTACTTTTATTTTTTTTTTATTTTTAAATACTTTTCTATACCGAAGATCCTGTACAAGTACATATCGGTTCGGTTTACAGTGAACCAACAGTTGGAAATTACATCAAACAATAAAAACATAATTTAACTAAACCTTGTACAGCAAACAATAAGAACATAATTAACAAAATTGTACTAGAGTAGAACTGTAGGGTCTCTTCATTTCAGTATTCCTCCATTCATTTTAGCTTTTCCTTCTAATGACTTCCAGAATGTTCTAGACTACTATAGAAATTTAAAATGCTATCCAAAACTACAGGATTGATTTACATTATTTGTTTTTTCAAATAAATGCATACTGATCAATTGCTAATTTTATTAATGGATATCTTTATTCATAGCCTGACTAACATAAACTATTTTCAACCTTTTGTTTAGTAAATTCTGTAATGTTACTGAGTCATATAACTGAATTGGGAGTATGCTTAACTGATAGTATTAAATTTCTTATAGGTTGCTTTGTGCTGAGGTTGAAGAGTACTCATGCATTTTTGTCACACATTAAATTACTGTAATTATGTAGTTAGTGCTTTAGTAAGACTTTATTCTAGACTACAGTGTTCGTTCTCAAAAAATATCTTGGTGGTTGAAAGCCACCATTTAACTATGAGTCATATTCTTTTGCTGCAATGATTCTTACTTTATGACCTTTTAGATAATTATTAAAAATCTAGTTTATTAGAGAATAGGCAATGCAACTCTGGAAGGATATAGTTTTCCAGAATATGAAGAGTTCTGAAGTATTTACATTGGCAAGGTTCGCCTGCTGTCCATCATATCTATGGGGTCAATTCACCCCTAAAGGTTTTAACTGTTAGGAGGAAGATAGTTGCTGAATATAAGGTTTTTCCAAATATCTCATGTCATAGAAGAGAATATTCAATTGTTATTCAAAGCATTTTAAAATGCCTCATAGCTTAGTCAAAGAACTTGATAAGAAATATTTCATGTAAGAAGGAGTCTGCCTATACCCCTCATTAGTGGGCTCTATTGTTCCTCCTGTCCTGTTAACACCTACCAATTTGAACCCTCGCCCCTTCTCAGATATGTATAGTGATGTGAAATTCCTTGCACAAAAAGGAGGAACTTAGCACTGGTGGTTTATTGCCACCCACCCAACCAGGATGGCAAAACAAACAATGAAAAAGTAAAAGAGATTTGAAAGGCTTCTAAGTATGGAAACACAATAATAAAGGGAGACCTCAATTACCCTAACATTGATTAGGTAAATTTCTCATCTGGGCATGACAAAGAGATGAAGTTTCTGGATACCATAAATGACTTCTTCATGGAGCAGCTGGTCTTAGAAGCAACAAGCAGGGGACTATCTTAGACATAGTTCTTACTGGGATGCAGGATCTGGTGCAAGAGGTAGCAGAGGTAGAGCTGCTTTGCAACAGTCATCATAATGCAATAAAAGTTGATACTGTCCTTAGAGCAAAAAAAAAAAACAAAAACCAACCCACTATAAAACTGCCACAATAACAGATAACTTTAAAAGGGGAGATTATGATAAAATGGGGAGACTAGATTAAAAAAAAATTAAAAGGAACAGTTACAAGAATTAAAAGTCTTCATGAAGAAAGGAGTCTATTTAGAAGCCCAGACTAAATTCATTTCACCCATTAACTGGGTTATTCATCAAATTGCATGATAATAGGCTCTAAAGCTTTGACTGGCTGCCCCGGGTTGAAACAAGCAGCAATGACCCCCGCTGAACCTCCCCTTTTGGATTTTTTTAGGGATGGCCAGCAGCCCTTTAAGACAATGACGGTCCCCTGAGTTTGGGGCTGCCATCATGTTAAAGGGCCACTCACTGTGGTCTTTTACATTACATTTTTTGGCCGTGATACAAAAGAACACACAATTGAGCTGTGACGTGTTTTTGAGGGAGGGGCCCCACTATCGTGGCTACAGCCCCCCCCCCCACACACACACACAATAGTGGGACCCCTCCTGCAAACAAACAATGGGTTTTGATGATTCTAAGCCTAAGAAAGGTCAAAAGAAAAATAAACACAGGCACCCACCGGCATGGCTAAGTGGGGCTGTAAGAGAGGCCAACAGAGACAAAAAATAGAAAACGTGGCCTAATGAGAAAAATATAAAGTCACATAAGCATTGCCACTAATAAAGCAGGCCAAGAGGGAATTTGAGGAGAGACTTGACTGCAGGGCAAAATGTACATTAGAAACAAAACACCTGCAAGAGAGTCAGTTGGGCTATTAGATGACTGGGAGATAAAAGGGTGCTTAGGGAGGATAAGGCTATAGCAGAAAAATTAAATTAATTATTTGCTTCAGTCATTACAGAGGAAGATGATAGGGGGATACCCACAAATGAACCATGAGTTGGGAGCAGCTCAGACCCAAGGTGCGTTGTGGTGCTTTGCTCCTCTGATGGTGCCTTGGAGAACTCCTGCCCCTGCTGGTATCCTTTTGCCCCTTTAGGGTGCCTTAGGCTATCCATACCAATTTTGTTGCCCCTTTGCCACAGTTTTGGTGCTTTGGCGTTTTCTTTCCCCTTTTGATGTTGTCCATCCACAAATTCCATTAGAGTTGTTTAGATAATCCCAATTTTGAAGCTCAAAATAGGTTGCATATTCTCTCCCATTGACTTTAATAGGAAATGGAAAAACAAAGAAAGCAATCAATTTTTTTCATTTCAAATAAATGGAGGTGACCTGCAAAACATATAAACAAACTGAAGCGAAAATTTTGCCTCTGTACATCCTTAATATTTATAAATCCCAAAATAATATTTCATGATAATTAATATTCTTAATTTAATTCTATCTTTAACTAACTACTTTAATTCTTCTCAGTCATGGTCTTGCTCTTTTAGTGTAAAAGTTCATATATATAATTTTTATTGTATGTCTTGTTTGTCTTTTCTAGATTATATGTTTGATGCTCCATTTACACATATAGCAAAGAGGCATTCTGGGGGGATGGTTGGAGGTGAGATGTAAATAGCATTTACACTCATGCTTTTCATTTTTCAAAGTATATGCACACATTTACACCTACTTAAGAACATAAGAACATACCATACTGGGTCAGACCAAGGGTCCATCAAGCCCAGCATCCTGTTTCCAACAGTGGCCAATCCAGGCTACAAGTACCTGGCAAGTACCCAAACATTAAGTAGATCCCATGCTATTGATGCTAATAAAAGCAGTGGCTATTTTCTAACTCAACTTAATTAAAAGCAGGTAATGGACTTCTCCTCCAAGCTACTAACGAGCAGGCATAAAATGTGTACATGTATATTGTGGTGTTTTCTGTATAGACCCCCTAATTTTGAAAGCAGACATATGCATGTATGTCCACTTTGAGAATTTGGGCTGAAGTCTGCATGTGATTTCGACAAACAAATTTTAGTCCATCCACACTGTCTATAAAATTGCCTTTGTCCCAGTACAGTGCTGTGTCATCTGGTATGTGCTGTACAAATAATAATCGTAATCAAGAATTGCTACAGTTAAAGACATATGAAATATTTTATGTAAACTTGCATACTGGAAAACTTGTGTGAAGTGCAGTTGTGGCAACTGTATTTGGAAAATACTGACTATTTGGAGCTACCTGGAAATAAAGCCTAGCCATTTGAATATTCCTAAAATGAAGCCTTATCCCAATTAATTCACCAGTATTAAGCTATAACTTGAAGTCCACTTCTAGAACTATAAACCAAAACTTACAAAATCCAAGCTGCCAAGACTCTCTTCGACCCCAGGATACATTAGGTCTTTGCTTCCTCTTGTATAATTTAGAAAATTTCAGATGGTCTGGGAAAGAAATGAATTTTGAATATAGCCAAAATCTCATAAGATTCCTCCATGGCTGATGTGAGATGTATGTAGCTGTTCCACAGCATTCATTCAGAATATCTTTCTTTCTTGTTTACCCACGGTTTTATTTACTTGTTGTACATAGAAAAATGCTAATCATGCACATCTGATGATGCTGAATTAAATGGATTAAAATCATCAATATGGCCTATTGCTGTTATCTAAACTAATTTAAAAATGATCAATCCTTTTGAAAAGAGAAAAGACTTCTCGTTCGGTTGTAGTGACTCATTGCAGGTGGATGGTGATAGTTTTTGGTGCAGCTAAGGCTCCTACCAGATAGAGGCCCACATACCATCACAAGGTGGCCTGCAGATTCATTTCCCAAGCAGTTTTCATTTCTTACTTCTGCTAAAAAGACATATTCCATCTTTATCACCAAATTGTTGTGTCATTATCCAGAGTAGGAAAGGCTGAGCAGAAAAAATAAATAACACATATTTATTCAGGCGCTCAGAAACTGCAGCTGTTACCCACACAAACACAGAGCTGCTGCTGTTCTTGTCATCAGGTGTCATTTCCCTGCCTTCAAATGTGTGGGATTCTCCCATCCTACCACAGCTTGACATAGAGAATAGCACTGCAATTATTCCTGATCCAATGTAGAGGAAGCTGTAGTGATCTGAATTATACAAAACAATTATGCTTTGGTTTCCTTCATCTGTAACTCAAAATTAAACTATTCACAGTGGGCTGGATTTAAAAAGGGTTACGCGCGCTGGGCCTGTTTTAAAAAGGCCCAGTGACACGCGTAAAGCCCTGGGACGCGTGTAAGTCACGGGGCTTGCAAAAGAGGTGGGGAGGGGGCGGGGAATGGGCGGTTCAGGGCAGTCTGGGTGTGGGGTGGGGGCAGGGTCAGGCTCCCAGCACAGTGACCATATTTGCCGCTGTGCCGGGGATCCCGCGCCAGAAGTTGGCCGGCAGGCGCAAAAGGTGAAACACAATTTTTGAGGAGGGTTAGAGTACGACTGGGGGGGGGAAAGGTTAGGGAAAGGTTAGGGAAAGGTTAGGGAAAGGTTAGGGGAAGGGGTGGGAAGGTCAGGTTAGGGGGAACGGGGGAAGGCAGTGCAGCTCAGCGCGCACAAGTTGCACAATTGTGCACCCCCTTGCACATCGACCCCTGATTTTATGACGGCGCGCACAAGTTATAAAATTGGGTGTACACATGTGCGTGCCAGGTTATGCGCATGGCCGGGCCCTTTTTAAAATGCGTGCGGCGCACACAAGGCCCGGCCACGTGCATAACCCCTGTATTTCACGCACACTGGCCATTAAAAATTGGCCAATTACTTGCAAATAGTATGCACTATTTACAAACTGCCAAAAGTAAGAAAAAAACAAAAAAATAAAAGCCCCAAAAATGAAAAGCAAAAAAAAAAAATCCTGAAAAATGAATACACGAAACAGACAAAAAAATTGTGTGCACATACCTAATATTTATTAATGATCTGGAAAAGGGAACAATAAGAGAGGTGATCAGATTTGCATTTGACACAAAATTATTCAATGTAGTTAAATCACAATCATATGTGAAGAATTGCACGAGAACCTTGCAATTCTTGCAATTGGAGGACTAGGCATCTGAAAAGCAGATGAAATTTAATGTGGACATTTTCAAGTGAAATATACAGGGAAGAATAATCCAAACTATAGGTATGCATTGCCGGGGTCCATATTAGGTGTCACCACCCAGGAAAAGGATCTTGAAATCACTGCAGGCAATACTTTGAAATCTTAAGCTCAGTATGCAATAATGGTCAAAAAAGCAAATAGAATGTTAGGTATTATTAGGAAAAGAATGGAAAATAAAATGGAAGATATTATAACGCATCTGTGTATCGCTCCATGATGCGATCTCACCTTGACTACTGTGTGCAGTTCTGGTTGCCCCTTCTCAAACAAGATATAGCAGAAGAAAAGATCCAGAGAAAAGTGACCAAAATGATAAAGGGGATGGAACAGCTCCTATATGAGAAAAGACTAAACTGGTTAGGGCTCTTCAGCATGAGAAGAAATGGCTGAAATATGATAGAGATCTATAAAATCATAAGTGGAGTGGAACAGTTAAATAGGAAATTGTTATTTACTAGGGATAGGCATTTGGGAGAAATGAAATAGAAAATGAGACAACATTTTCTATTTTGTTTTGGATTGTTTTCAAAATGAAGCAATTTAAATCCTGTCAAAATTTCATCAGAATCTCGTTTCATTTTGAAAATCTATTTTTAAAAAAGTCATCCATCGGGCTTAGGCTTAGGCCCAAGGCTGAGGCCTCACTTAGGCATATGCCAAGGCTCAACACATGGACAACAGCCTACACCCGAGCAACATACCTGGGTCTCAGTATAGGACTGGGTTCGATGCCGAGGCCTCGGCCGAGACCCAAAAATAAGCCCAGGTCTAAAATATTTTGCCAACATTGGGAAATTTCCTGACCCCCCACTTACCAACTCTGTCAGGGTTCTGGCATCGAGACCTGGCCTGGAGGCCCAGTCCCAATGCTGGGGCCCATTCCAGAAGCTCAGTCCTGATGCTTGAGCCTCAGCCAAGACTAGGGATCGGATCCAGGCCGATGCAGGATCCCATCCTGGAGGCCCAGACCTGACACCTGCGCCAGATCCCAACACTTCAGCATTAGCCCAAGCACAGGTCTATGCCAGGGCCTGGTGTGGAGGCTGGGTCCAATACCTGGATTTGACTTAGGCCATGCCCAATGCTGGGGCCCAGCCCAGAGTCTAGATCCCAATGACTGGGCTTCAGTCTAGCCCAGAGCCCACTTCCAGGCCTGATACCAGGACTCAGCCTGGTATCAGGCCTGGTATCTTCTTTCTTCTTACTTGAAATGATGTCTTCTTGGGCCACTCTGGAATTAATAAACTCCGGCGCATGCTTCCAGCAGAGGTAGTAATTTTGACAAACAACAGTTCAATTAGTTGTCGTACATCAAAATGGCACCCTCCACTGGAAAGCTTTCACCAGAGTTAATGAACTCAGGCACATCCCAAATGGATGCCGTCATATCATCTAAGAAGAAAAAAGAAAGAAGACATTGTGAGGGCCTCTGACGCTTGGCTCCAGACCTGGGGCTGATCTTGGGCTGAGGCCCTTCCTCAGGGTCAGGGCCCAGCATCGGGCTTGGGCCTGTGTCTGGGCTAAGGCACAGGAGTCAGAATCCAGCCTTTCGGTCCCAACATCTGTGCTTGACTTGGGCTTGGGCCAAGGCATAGATGTTAGGTCAAGGCCTCCAGGCCTGACTTTGGCATCGGGCCTTGGCACGGGACCTGGCCTAGACCAAGATTGAGGCCCAGATGCAAGGCCCAGATGCAAGGCCCAGACCTCCAAGTCTGGGCCTTGCATAAAGCCTAGAATGAGGTTGTGGTGACCTACCATGTCCTAGGTCTACACAAGACCAAGGCTATGATCTAAGCTTAGGCCTTGTCTGTGGATCACCCCTGACCCACAGGAAGAAGGGATGGGTGGTGGGCACAGGAAGCCTTGAAAGGCCCTGTTTCTTTGTTTTTTCTGTTTTTTAAAAAGGTTTATTTTGGGGAGGTTATAAAGAAATAAAATAAACATAAAACAAAACAAAATTCATGGGGAAAAATCCTCCCAGAAATGAAATAAAAAATGAAACAAAATTTTCATCC
Organism: Rhinatrema bivittatum; assembly: GCF_901001135.1. Classification (NCBI taxonomy): domain Eukaryota; kingdom Metazoa; phylum Chordata; class Amphibia; order Gymnophiona; family Rhinatrematidae; genus Rhinatrema; species Rhinatrema bivittatum. The sequence continues at coordinate 103,143,310 of NC_042623.1, forward strand.
CTGCATGCCCCTATTATTTACCCTTTTAAATAGTACTAATACTGGGACATGGCATAAAGCTAATACGAAGCACAGTTTCATAAAAATCAAAGAAAATATTTTTTCACCCTTCACACCATTTGTCATCAGTGATGTGATAAAAGCAGTTAGCATAGCTGGGTTTTAAAAGGGTTTAGACAAGTTCCAGAGGAAAAATCCATAAACTACTGTTAGCCATGTAGACTTGGGAAAGTTACAGCGTATCCCTTGTTATGAGCAAGGATTGGACCTATGCTTGGGATCTTACTTGGTACTTGTGACCTGGATTGGCTACTAGGGATGTGAATCGGGCTTCGGACGATTGAAAATATCGTACGATATTTTCAAAATCGTCAGAAATCAGGGGCTCCCCCAAAACGATAGGAAAACCCCACGATATTGATCGTGGGGGTTCTCTTATCGTTTTGGGGGAGGGCGGGAAAAACGGCACACAAAAATAACCCCTAAACCCACCCTGACCCTTTAAAACTAATCCCTTAGCTTCCCCCACCCTCCAGACCCTCCCAAAGACTTTTTACAGGTAGCTGGTGGTCCAGTGGGGGTCCCGGGAGCAATCTCCTGCTCCCGGGCTGTCGGCTGCAACTAATCAAAATGGCGCCGATGGCCCTTTGCCCTTACCATGTGGCAGGGTATCCGTGCCATTGGCAGGCCCCTGTCACATGGAGGGAGCACTGGATGGCCGGCGCCATCTTTAAAAATGGCACGGGTCATCCAGTGCCCCTGTCACATGGTAAGGGCAAAGGCCATCGGCGCCATTTTGATTAGTTGCAGCCGACAGCCCGGGAGCAGGAGATTGCTCCTGGGACCCCCACTGGACCACCAGGTACCTGTAAAATGTTTTTGGAGGGGTCGAGAGGGTGGGGGAAGCTAAGGGATTAGTTTTAAAGGGTCGGGTGGGTTTTTTGTTTATCAGCTCGGGTGCAGCCGATAAACAAAACCGCAATCGGGCCGGACGAAAAAAAAAGCACGATGTGAATCAGAACCGGAATCCGAACCGATTCCGGTTCCGATTCACATCTCTATTGGCTACTGTTAGAGACAGAATACTGGACTTGTTGGACCTCTGGTCTGACCCAGTAAAGCATTTCGTATATTCTTATGTATTAAAAAAAGAGTGGCAAAATGTGTGTGTGCATAAGTCATTATCTCTTTATATCAAATTAGAATTTTGGAGTCATGGAACTCAAAGATAGTTTTTCACAGTAGGTTTCTGACTTTATGCCAATTAGGAAACAAAAGGGAGAAAACAGATTCAGCGCCAGACTCCAATGTGGTCTGAGACACAAGAGCACTATTGATCAACATTGTGTTGTAGTCAATGATTTGAAGTAGTAGTCTCTTTCTCAGGACATTTTAATTTGCAATCTTTAACAGTGACATTAGATCTGAAGATTTAAGGGCAAATCAATTGCAGTGTAATATAGAAAGGCAGAGATATACTAAGACATCTTTTTTTTAACTGTGTTTCATTGTAGTGTATTATTTCAGACCATTTTCTAATAGAAGAAGATGCCAAACTTAAAATAGTGCAAAAAAATCAATTTGGGGTCAGAGAACCCTATGTTCTGCTTTATAACCCTTTCTTTCTATTTACAGTATTTTTTTGGAAACTGATTAACTTTCTTTTAAGTATGCATGAAAATAAAGAAATAAGCTTTGGTTAAAACCTTGCATAGTGAGTGAAGGCTATAAAAATGTCCTCATATTCTTTTCAGTCTTACTGCGCATTACTCTTCATTAATTTCTCACTCATCACAGGTCAATATCTCAAATTTATCAAATCAGCCACTCATTGACCAACTTTTAAGAAGTCCTTTATGGATGTGACACTGTGTGTTAAAGGCTTTTTTCCAATTTGCTATTTATATTAGAATTAATGGAACATGTCATCACAACTCAATTCTTAGAGAGGTCTTAGAAACAAATAATCTGTTTAATCCATTCAAATCAGAATTTTGCAAAAGTTTCAATAACATTTTGACAGCACTTCTGGATGATCTAAAGTAATGATAAAAAATGGACTAACAGCTTTCCTGATCTTATTACACGACTGCTGCTTTTGCTCTAGTATTTCCTTCAATTTTATTAAAAAGTCTTGGCAATTTAGAAGCTCACGCACAATTGCAAATTTGTTTAACTCTTTCTTAATGAATTGAACAGTCAACAGAAGGTCATTAAAGATTCGTATACATCTAAGCTATGGAACTTATTCCCTGATCCTGTTTAATATCTCCTTTTAGCCTCTGAGGGCTATTATAAAATGTTTTGACCTCACATTTTACATCTATGCAGATGACATCCAGATTCTCCTGCTTGTTAAGTGTTCACTTATGGCTTATCAGTTGTTAGATCAATGTTTCTTATCCATTAGTGAATGAATGTTGACAGATTTAAATTAAATTCCAGCAAAAGAAAGCAGGGATGGTATTCCTTTTCCATAAATTGTTATCTGTTATCCCCGACAAGATAGTTAAAGATCCCAAGGGGAAATTTCTAATTTTTCTGAGCTTTCTTATGGGGAAGCCCTTGGTATTATGTAATGTATATCTCCTAATCATTATGACCCCAGTTTAGTCCAAGGGATAATTTACATATTGCATGGTTGTGAGACAAATCCTATAATATTTGGAAGAGACTTTAATGTTGTAGCAGATCCCCTTCAAGATCATCCTGGGAGAACTCAAACTAAATGTCTCTCAAAAACTAAGGGTATCACCTTTGTTTGTCAGCATCTCGGTTTGTTGGATGTGTGGCATGTGCTTCATCTGCAGGAACAAGATTTCACTCATGTCTCAAGAGCACATGCCACTCAATCGTGAATTGATTATCTACTATTCTCCCAATCTAGTTTTGCCAAAGTGACCTCAGCAACGATAGGTACTTTGAAGATCTCCGACCATGCCATGATATGGGTGGATTTCCAATGGCATGAGCAATGGGATGGCTGCTGAAATTGGAAGTTTCCAGCATATCTATGAGCATATCTCTTTTAGGGTATATTTTTTCAAAAGACATGGAAGGAATTTCAGGAGTTTAGATTGACTCCTATATTATTATGGGAACCTGCTAAAGCAGTTATGTGAGGGGAAATCATCTCCTTTGTGCTTCACTGTAGGAAATGTTTGGATAGAGATATTTTTAGATGGGAAAAAGAAGTATATAAAGCTAAAATGAGCTTAGCACTTATGCATACTAATGAGGCAAAAGCTGCATATTTGGCGGCACAAATTCAGGTAAACTCATTGATTCATCAGAGCAGGAAGTCTATGTTTTATTATAAGTTTAAACTATATCAATATGGGATTAAAACTGGTAAACTCTTGGCAGCATTAATAAAAAAGCGCGAAGAGCAGAAATTCATAGCAGCTGTTAAGGACTCTGCGGGGAGAACAGTCACCTCTAAATAGCAGATACAGGAAGTATTTCATAACTTTTTCAAGGATCTCTATACTAAAGAAAGGGTTGACCCAGTTTTAGTGTGCCAGTACTTAGAAAGTGTGTGTTTGCCCAAGCTCACAGAGATGCAGTTGAATAGATTAAATGCACCAGTGTGCATACAGGAAATTCAGTTTGGTATCCAACAAGCTAAATTATACAAAGCACCAGGTCCAGATGGATATGGAGGAGAGTTTTATAAATTGCTCATTAAGCAAGTGTTGGAGCCTTTGGCTGCTATGTATGCAAAGGCTATAATGGATAGTACCTTTACCTTTGGCTCCAATAAACCACTGATTATATTAATCCCCAAGTCTGGCAATGATTTTTATAAATCACAACACAGAAGCCAACTCCTCTCCCAATATATAAGAAACATAAGAACATGCCATACTGGGTCAGATCAAGGGTCCATCAAGCCCAGCATCCTGTTTCCAACAGTGGCCAATCCAGGCCATAAGAAACTGGCAAGTACCCAAAAACTAAGTCTATTCCATGTTACCGTTGCTAGTAATAGTAGTGGCTATTTTCTAAGTCAACTTAATAGACACAACTTAATAGACACAAAACAAGGAGAGGGAAAAATTATTCCCAATCAAATATTATAATTTTTTTTTTTTTAAATTATATAATAAGGAGAAACGGTATCATAGAATCAAAGTGCCTCCAATTTTAATCCACTGTCTCCCACCCACAAAGGGCCCCAGACAGTATCAACATTTATGGCACCATAAATTTTAATCACGTACCATCTCCCTTATACGATTTTATAATTTTTAAATTTTAATTTAATTTAATTTAATTATTTTATTCACCTTAATTGCCTAAAAAGAAGTAATACTTTATTTGTAACCTGTAATTTCATAAAATTCAACAAGTACTTAGCTCATATAATCAAGCGTCTAATTGCGCTATGTGACACTGAATCAATCCAATTGTTCAAAAAATTCATCAGGGGATATTTTTAATCGAACACTGTCACTACACCAGAACCTCTTCGTATTGCCACAACCTAAAACATACAATAAAAATTCATGAATCACAAAAAGCCACCAAAAACTTCTACAATAAACAGCTTACCACAGCAAGTTCTACCACCAAAAGTGTATATTCAACGCAACCACTTCTTACCTTCTGCGGAACCAATAGTTCTCACAAAGCATCCTTACAAACGCAAATTTATAAATGGCTCCATAGCGCTCAGAAATACCAAACCTTTAATTTCTAATTATTTAAAGCCCAGACCTTAACGTCACCGGAAGTTAGACGTCATTGAAGCTGTCAATCAAACATAACCTACATCCAATCAAAACACAGACCAGTCTATTTCTTTGTTTAACCCCTTAGGTGCCACAAATTCAAACCAATAAATCCATCTTTGTTCCCATTGCAACAGGTATCTGTCAAAATCACCACTGTGCGTTTTGGCTGTTCAATCACAGCAAAAGCCAAATCCGCAAAGGCATGTCACTGATCAAGTCAATGTTGCACTAATGGAGCTTCTAAACGGTTTCTTGAGATGGCACTGCGATGTTCAACCATACGTGTACGCAAGCATTGTTTGGTTTTTCCTATATACAATAACGGGCAAGGGCACCTTATGCCATATATGACTCCAACTGAAGAACAATCTGTATATACTCGTAAATGGAATGTACCCTCTTTAAAATAAGGGAGGGTATCTCCTGAAAAAGATTGCTCACAAACCGAGCATTTATTACAAGGAAAATGCCCATATTTAACAGAGTGCTCCATGGAGGCATCACACATTTCTTCAAAATTTGAATGAACAATCATATCCCTGATATTTCTGCCACGTTTGAAAGCGAAAATTGGCATCTCTGAAAAAACCTCATGTAATCCAAGAATATGCCAATGCTTATTTATACTGTTTTGTACACCGGATATGGAAGAAGAAAAAGGTAACACACATATGGGTCAGTGTGCCTGAGTATCCAGATTCTCATTAGTCAGTATAAGCAACAAGTTTCGATTTACCCAATGGGCAAGTTTGTAAGCTTTTTTCAAAATAAATCTGGGATAGCCTCTCTCAACAAAAAAGTCAGTCATCTTTTTCGTTTTTTGTTTGTAATCATATATATTAGAACATAACCTCCTCAGATGGAGGAACTGCCCAGTAGGAAGGTTTTGCCGTAGATGTATCGGATGACAGCTATCATATCGCAACAGAGTGTTTCTATGCATCGGCATACAATATATAGTGCAATCAAAATCCAGTTCCTGAATAGTAATATGTCCAAGTAGGGTAAACCTACCTCACTAAAATTAGAGGTAAAACTAAGATTCGGATCATAAGATCCGAATCTTAGTTTTCAACCCAGCGGAAGGAGTATGAAGCCAGGCCTGCGCTTTCGGCGCCCAGGACCCGCCGGGGTAAGGCCTCAGTAGCACCCTTACCCGCAGCATCCCAGGCGCCGACCGCGAGGCTCTTCTCCACCCGCCGGCCCGAACTCCGCCCCCGACTGGAACGAACGCACCACCGCCGTCGGCCTGCCGCGTCCCGCCCACCAGCCAGGACAGCCAACCAGCAGCCGCCCCAGCCGGCCCTTAAATTGCAACGCTCCCCGGCGCCGGCCATCTTCAACCCAGCGGAAGGAGTGTGAAGCCAGGCCTGCGCTTTCGGCGCCCAGAACCCGCCGGGGTAAGGCCTCAGTAGCACCCTTACCCGCAGCATCCCAGGCGCCGACCGCGAGGCTCTTCTCCGCCCGCCGGCCCGAACTCCGCCCCCGACCGGAATGAACGCACCGCCGCCGTCGGCCTGCCGCGTCCTGCCCACCAGCCAGGACAGCCAACCAGCAGCCGCCCCAGCCGGCCTTTAAATTGCAACGCTCCCCGGCGCCGCGCACCGGGCATCGCGCGCACGAAGGAGCGCGACAAAGGGGCCCGCCCCTTTGTGCGCCCCTTCGTGCAGCCCCTGAGGAAAGCCTGCATGAGCCCATCTCGCCTGACTCAGTAAACTCCTTGGGGAAGTAATCCTCCTCATCCGACTGTTTACCCTGCAACCTTTCTCCTTAAGACTGATCCCGGCTTCTACGTACTACTTCCCGGCCACTTACTGCAACATCCAACAAACCTCCTGCTGCCAATAGCACTCAGCTTAATCTCGGCCTACGACTCAGACGACTCCTGCACCCGCTCAAACATCTCCAACATCTAAAGTAGCTCAAGCATCTAAAATGCATCCAGCCTTCCCAATCCCAATTCTACATCACTGCTTATCACAGAAAAGAATTCCAACCAGACAAGCACACTACCGCAACCTAAAAACACACCAATATTAGTTGCTCCGATAACCCAACTCCTAGGCCTCACCCTATTTACCCTATCTCTATTCAATGCGCAATCACTGACCAAGAAATCCCTAATCCTCAATGACTATCTCAACGACGCTAAGCCGGATATTTGCGCAATAACTGAACCCTGGCTGAAACCTTCAGACACTGCAATAATAAATCAGTTACCGACTCTAACCTATGACATTTTCTCCCTTCCTAGACTGAAAAAGAGGGGAGGGGGAATACTCCTAGCAACTAAAAAAGACCTCAGGTTCTTGCACCACCCCGATCCACTCCGAGACTAAACTCGAAATTGGCTTCTTCACATCACACCAACTTCAAATTCTACTCGTCTATGCCCCCCCAGGCCTCATAGAAACTGATGCCTCCCCCATCATCGAAATAACCGCAACACTCTTCAACCTGGACGCCACAGCAATAATATTAGGAGACTTTAATCTGCACATAGACAATCCTTCTCTCTCTCCCAGCTGCCAAACACTTCTCCTAGCCTTCTCAGCGATGGGCTTTACTCAAATAGTTAACAACCCTACACATAAAGCAGGTCATACGCTGGACCTGATCTTTATCAACAAAGGCATAAAATCGCCCTCCCTTCCGAAAAATATGAAGGTACCCTGGTCGGACCACTCCTTGATCTCTTCCTCATTCTTGCTGGAACAAACTAGTGCCCCCCATTCACCTTCACCTTCCTTTCCCTCAGGAGATCTTGCCCCCCTGAAGACCTCAACATTCATTTGGTCCAACACCTTCCCGCTATAGACCTCACCGACCCCAACACTGCTCTCCGCTCCTGGAATGCAATCACAGAATCCATAGCCAACAAACTCTGTCCTCTAACAATAAAAAAATCCCACCCGAATGCCTCCAAAAAACAACCCTGGTTCACCAACGAACTTAGAAGGCTCAAACAAAATTTAAGACAGAAGGAAGCTAACTGGCGAAAATCTCCAAGCGCCAGCATGCTCTCTGCCTACAAACTCACGCTACACCTGTACAAGACCTCCACCTCTAAGTCAAAAAGGGACTTTTATTCGTCCAAAATACACAACATGGTCTTTGACGCTAAAACTCTTTTCGCCTATGTATCCAGCCTCACTCAAGTCCCCTCCCCAGAATGCCCCAGTATTCAAGCTCAATCTAAAGCAGAAGAACTCGCTCTCTTTTTTCAAAACAAAATCATGAATCTTCTTACTCAACTACCCTCCAAGATCGCCCCTCTACCATTGACTCTACAGCCTGCCATCAAAAATATTCACCTCGAATCTTTCGAACCCACCTCCTCCTCTGAAATTCAAATCATTCTTAAAAGAATGAAACCATGCTCGCACCCGGCGGACCATATCCCCACCAAACTTCTCCTCTCAATCCCAGACGCCATCTCCAAAACACTGGCGGACATCATCAACTGTTCTCTCTCCCACGGTTCCTTCCCAGAAGACCTCAAACAGGCATCACTCAAACCACTCCTAAAAAAACTGAATTTGGAACCAAAGGACCACAACAATTACCGCCCAATAGCCAATCTTCCCTTCATCGCTAAGATTATGGAAAGGCTTGTGAACTCTCAACTATCGGACTATATTGAAGATAACAAACTTCTATCCGCCTCGCAACATGGATTCCGCAAAAATCTAGGCACAGAATCCCTCCTTACCTCCCTTACTGACCTCCTCATCCTAGGTCTCGACAAAGGTCAATCTTTTCTATTGGTCCTTCTGGACCTTTAGGCAGCATTTGATACCGTCAATCACTCCATCCTCATCAACCAGTTAGCTGCAATAGGAATTTCCGGCTCTGCTCTCTCCTGGTTCAAATCGTTTCTCACCAACAGAGGCTATAAGGTCAAAATCCAGAACAAAGAATCATCATGCCACGACTCATCCAATGGAGTCCCACAAGGCTCCTCTTTATCCCCCACTCTCTTCAATATTTACCTTCTACCACTTTGCCAGCTCCTCACTAACCTCAACTTAAAACACTTTCTCTATGCTGATCCCCATCAAAGAATCATACTCAAAAACCCTCGACTACTGGGAGTCCTGTCACCTAGAAATCAAACGCCTCCTCGATAGCCTAAATCTAGTACTAAACTCATCCAAAACCGAAATATTACTCATACTCCTGAGAACAGCAATCTCACCGCCTCTCTTCCAACCAACCCACAAACCACTCAAGTGAGAGATCTAGGTGTGATAATCGACAATAAGCTGAACTTCAAAGCCTCCATCAATAAATCAACCAAAGACTGCTTCTACAAACTTCAAGTTTTAAAAAGGATAAGTCCCCTCTTCCATGCCAAAGACTTCAGAACCATCCTCCAAGCTATTATTTTCTCTAAGCTAGACTACTGCAACTCTACCTTACTTGGTCTCCCTTCCTCATACACCAAACCCCTCCAAATGGTACAAAACGCAGCAGCCCGTCTACTAACAAACACCAGGAAAAGAGATCATATCTCCCCAGTTCTAAAAGACCTTCACTGGTTACCTATTCAATTCAGAGTCATCTACAAATCCATCACCTTGATATACAAAATTATTCACCAAAATACCACAATCGACCTACAAATTCCCCTCCGCTTACACAAATCCACAAAACCTACCAGAGAAGCATACAGAGGATCCCTCCATGTTCCCCCTACTAAAACCACCATTCACAGCACCTTAAGAGATCGAGCCTTCTCCACAGCAGGCCCACCTTTATGGAACTCCATCCCCCCAGATCTCAGAAACGAGCCATGCCTCCTAACCTTTAGGAAAAGACTCAAGACATGGCTGTTTAAGCAAGCTTTCCCGAACTCCAATTAACACGCCTCGCCAGCAAAATATCCTACACAGCAGCTATATATATTGTACAATGTATATATTGTATACTTGTATATAATTAACTTCTTCTATCTCTCTTTATTTCCTCCACCCTAGTTCAATAGTCCTTGTTAATTGTAACTGCATCTCTTCATCACGTTTATCTATGTTCTTTGTTGTATTCATTGCACCCCTGTTTTTTATGTAAACCGACATGATGTGAGCTTTCATGAATGCCGGTATAAAAAAATCTTAAATAAATAAATAAGATCCTAGCCACTGCATAAACCTGTCGAAATCACTAGATTCCCCTTCCCAGACAACTATAATATCATCAATATAACGCTTCCACAACTTTATATGATTCAAAAAGGGGTTTACTGGAAGCCAAGTATCTTCAAAATGCCCCATATATAAATTAGCTACATCAGGGGCTAAAGTAGCCCCCATAGCTATCCCCTTAGTTTGCAAAAAATAGGACCCATTAAACATGAAAAAATTGTTGCGGAGAATTATAGATGCCAAAGTGTTTACAAATGCAGCAGGTATATGACACCCCACTAAAGACTCTTGTAATTTCAGGCTCACTATATTCAAGGCATCCTCTTGAGGTATGTTTGTATATAAAGATACAACATCTATAGTTCCCAAAGCTAAACCATTGCATGGTAATATCTTTTTTCTAGATCATTAAGCACATTGATGGTATCTGTAGAATCCCTAACCAGAGGTGCCAAAATTTTATCAACAAATATTGATAATGGCTCTAATAAAGAGCCACGGGCCAAAGTTATTGGACATCCTGAAGGTTTTGATAGAGTTTTATGTATTTTGGGTAATGCATACCTCACTGGCATTTTTGGAAATTCTACTGTCAAAAAACAGTGTTCACGAGAGGTGATCCAAGATTTTCAAAAAGCTTCTTCCAATTTTAAATCTATTTCACATTTCAGCCCATCTGTGGGATCAAACGGTAAAGGTCTATAATATGTCATATCTTCCACTTGTTGAGTTACTTCAGCCTTATAATCTATGGTGTCCATAACCACCACCGCACCATCTTTATCGGCAGCCTTGATGACAATGGCGGATTCTTTTGATAATTCAAATATCGCTGACCTTTCTGCTGAAGATAAATTAAACGATCCTTCAGAAGAAAAGGGCTTAAAACCTTTTAGATCTTTCAGCACCAATTATTTAAATGTATTGATAACTGGGTCCAAATTACCTAGAGGGCACCATGTAGATTTTGGACTGACTATGGAGAAAACTGAATTTTTTGTAATCAGTTGTCTGGAAAAATACAGTTTTAATCATAATTGTCTAATAAACTGATGGAAAAAGTTTTCAACCTCAAAGGTATCAAAACGGGTAGTGGGCACAAAAGACAACCCCTTTTCCAACACACTAACCTGGGGCACAGTTAGATTAATCTCTGAGATGGACTCTCTTGTTGAGAGCGGGTCATTGGTCGCGTACGTTAAAAAGAAGTCTCCTGGGCTCCCGAACCCCTCACATTGGAATTCTGATATATTTTGTCTTGGAATCACACTTGTTTGTTCTGTTTTGGAAAAAAAAATTTGTTGTTCATTCATATTTTCATTCTCCTCACCAGACGAGTTAGATGAACTCGATGATTCAAAAGTGCGAGATTTCTTATTCTTATTTTTGGTGTAGTTAGGGTTCATCCAGAAATACACTGACCCATGCTGATAATCCTTCTCATCATGTATGAACTTATCAAAATTCATTTGGTTAACTTGAGTCAAAAATGTATTGATGGTTTTATCTATTTCCATATTTTTACTTTCAAATGCTTCCAATGGCAAGGTTGATTTTAAAGAAACCATAGTTTGTTCAATTACTGTCTTAATTGCTAATGCCGATGCATGAGCTTGTTCGATAATCAACAGCATTAAGTCCAGTGAACATTTATTCAAAATCTGATTCCATTTCTGCAAAAAACCTGCATCTTCAACATACAATAAAGGTTCCTTATTCACCCGCAATCCTCATGGTATACGTTGTACTCTGCAATACTCAATTAACATATTGCCATGCATTTCAGTTCTTACTAAATGCTTTGTTATTGGAGCAGCTGGGTCCATTTATCACTGTCATTAGATCCAATGTTTGTAGAGGAAATGAAGGTAGGAGCTTGTAATACTTCCTGTAAATGAGGCTGCAAAAAACTGAAAATTTCTTGCCAGTTCGATGCCATAACATAGGTTATGTTTGATTGACGTCTAACTTCCAGTGACGTTAAGGTCTGGGCTTTAAATTAGAGGAAATGAAAGGTTTGGTATTTCTGAGTGTTATGGCACCATTTATAAATTTGCGTTTGCAAGGATGCTTTGTGAGAACTATTGATTCCGCAGAAGGTAAGAAGTGGTTGCGTTGAATATACATTTTTGGTGGTAGAACTTGCTGCGGTAAGCTGTTTATTGTAGAAGTTTTTGGTGGCTTTTTGTGATTCATGAATTTTTATTGTATGTTTTAGGTTGTGGTAATACGAAGAGGTTCTGGCGTAGTGAGTGTTTGATTAAAAATATCCCCTGATGAAGGCTATTTTAGTCGAAACATGGTCCGTGTTGGGAACAATTTTTGAACAATCGGATTGATACAGTGTCAAATAGTGCAATTAGACACCGGATTATATAAGCTAAGTACTTGTTGACTTTTATGACATTACAGGTTACAAATAAAGTATTACTTCTTTTTAGGCAATTAAGGTGAATAAAATAATTACATTAAATTAAATTATAAATTTAAAAATTATAAAATCGTATAAGGGAGATGGTACATGATTAAAATTGATGATGCCATAAAAGCTGATACTCTCTGGTGTCCTATGTGGGTGGGAAACAGTGGATTAAAATCGGAGGCACTTTGATTCTATGATACCGTTTCTCCTTATTATTTGATTTAAAAAAAAAAATTATAATATTTGATTGGGAATAATTTTTCCCTCTCCTTGTTTTGTGTCTAAAGATTTGTATAAACCTGAGCCAAATAGGCCTATCTCCCTTCTTAATTTTGATGTAAACTTTTTGGCCAGAATTATGATGAAGTGATTGGCACCCTTTCTTCCTACCTTTATCTTAGACAATCAGGTAGGTTTTGTGAGATATAGGTGGGCCTGAGCCGACTGGCCCAGAGCCCACCCATAACCGAAGCGCCGCCCCCACCCACAGAAGGACGGAGGCCCAAGAAAAAGGGGGAGGTGAGGCGCACAGCAACGCAGGTGACGGCGTGCGTAGGGGCTCGCCCCTCCCCCGGCACACGAGCACGATGACATGGCGCTAGGCCATGCCCCCTACGTCCGCGCACGGAGGGAGTGGAGGAGACGCAGACCGACGACATCATCGGCCCTTTAAAGGGCTGCGACGGAAGCCAGGAACCCCCTTTCTTGTGCAGCACGCGCCAACAAATCCCACCCACCCACCCACCCTAGGAAATAAGTCTGCGAGAAAGTGGAGAATTTTAAAGAGCGCACTAGCAAAGAAAAGAATAACACTGTGTATTATGTTAAGCTGGCAATATTATAAGTTTACATTCTTATAACTGATTAACTTATGCATCAGATAGCATACTAATGTTAGTCAGTACAATCCAAATGTTATCCATTGCTGGAGTTAATGTCGCAGCTGAGAGGGGGAGGGCGGTTACCCGGGCCGGTTGGGCATATTGTAAGTGGTGCTGGTGACATCACAGGATGGCATGGTTGCCGATCAGCACCTTGGGCGGTGCAAAAAGGCTGGGGGCGCAGAATGCGCCGATGGTCAGGGCCCCCTTGCTGGAAGACACGGCAGGGGGCCCATGGAGAAAAGCTGTCTTGCTTGGTCCCTACGGCGGGCAGCAGTGGGGATATCATACCGGCTCGCGTACACCAGGGAAGTTTTGCTGATGTGTTAAATAAAAGCTGCGGCCTTATTATACCAATGACAGTTTCCACGTTTTCTGTGTACAAAGTGAATGTTTGATGCATATACAATGTAGTAAAGGGCCAGAAGGTAGGGACGACGGCCAGATGGGTAAGGTGGCGGCTGCTAGTGTTAATAGTCACTCCTTGATCAATATTAGAAAGATCCTGGCTTCACTGATGTCAGTGCGGGCAGCTAAGGTAGACTCTTGTTTATCAGTTTTGATGCTGAGAAAGCATTTGATCAGGTGGACTGGTGTTACCTCTTTTCTGTCTTAGAGAAAGTGGGGATCTCAGGTTTCTTTCTGCAGATGGTTCAGCTTTTATGTTCAATACCTAAAGCTTCCATCTTGATTAATGGGGGAAGGATTGAGGAGTTGTCCTTTCGTGGATTGAGGAGTTGTCCTTTCATGGATTACAAGCTGGTTAAAAGACAGGAAACAGAGAGTAGGATTAAATGGTCAATTTTCTCAGTGGAAAAGGGTAAACAGTGGAGTACCTCAGGGATCTGTACTTGGACCGGTGCTTTTCAATATATATATAAATGATCTGGAAAGGAATACAACGAGTGAGGTTATCAAATTTGCAGATGATACAAAATTATTCAGAGTAGTTAAATCACAAGCAGACTGTGATACATTGCAGGAGGACCTTGCAAGACTTGAAGATTGGGCATCCAAATGGCAGATGAAATTTAATGTGGACAAGTGCAAGGTGTTGCATATAGGGAAAAATAACCGTTGCTGTAGTTATACGATGTTAGGTTCCATATTAGGAGCTACCACCCAGGAAAAAGATCTAGGCATCATAGTGGATAATACTTTAAAATTGTCAGCTCAATGTGCTGCAGCAGTCAAAAAAGCAAATAGAATGTTAGGAATTATTAGGAAGGGAATGGTTAATAGAACGGAAAATGTCATAATGCCTCTATATCGCTCCATGGTGAGACCACACCTTGAATATTGTGTACAATTCTGGTCGCCGCATCTCAAAAAAGATATAGTTGCGATGGAGAAGGTACAGAGAAGGGCAACCAAAATGATAAAGGGGATGGAACAGCTTCCCTATGAGGAAAGGCTGAAGAGTTTAGGGCTGTTCAGCTTGGAGAAGAGACGGCTGAGGGGGGATATGATAGAGGTCTTTAAGATCATGAGAGGTTTTGAACGAGTAGATGTGACTCGGTTATTTTCACTTTCGAATAATAGAAGGACTAGGGGGCATTCCATGAAGTTAGCAAGTAGCACATTTAAGACTAATCGTAGAAAATTCTTTTTCACTCAACGCACAATAAAGCTCTGGAATTTGTTGCCAGAGGATGTGATTAGTGCAGTTAGTGTAGCTGGTTTCAAAAAGGGTTTGGATAAGTTCTTGGAGGAGAAGTCCATTAATGGCTATTAATCAATTTTACTTAGGGAATAGCCACTGCTATTAATTGCATCAGTAGCATGGGATCTTCTTAGTGTTTGGGTAATTGCCAGGTTCTTGTGGACTGGTTTTGGCCTCTGTTGGAAACAGGATGCTGGGCTTGATGGACCCTTGGTCTGACCCAGCATGGCAATTTCTTATGTTCTTATGTTCTTATGAGTTTATTCTTCAAAGAGGGACTCGTCAAGGTTGCCCTCTCTCACCTCTATTATTTCTGCTTTCACTGGAGCCACTGTTGCGATGAATTCAGGGCATGGCTGAGGTTCGGGAGGTTACCATGGGGAACTTAGAATTTAAAATTGCTGCTTTTGCAGGTGATATATTGGTCCTTTTGACTAACCTGGTTAATTCTTTGAAGTCAGTGATGCAGAAATGTACTTCTTTTCGCTCTGTTTCAGGGCTGAAGCTTAACTTAGATAAATCTGAAGCTTGAGCACCTCAATGTAGGCACAAACTCTCTGGGGTGCGGATTTTCCATTAAAGTAAACAGGAGACTCACTTTAGATATTTGGGGATTCATCTTCCTTCAGATCCTACTAGGCTTTATCAGGTTAATATTCTACTCTTGCTATTACAGATGAAGACCAAGTTGGTGCAAGGGCACTCTCTCCCACTCTCACTGGTCAGTAATCTTTTCAAAATGGTTTTATTCCCAAAATGGTTATACATGATGCAACTCTTACTGTTGTGGATTTTGAAAAAGAGCATTAAGAAATTTCATGGGTTATTGTCCAAATTTCTATGGCAAGGTAAAAAAAAATCACTATTTTTGCGCTCAGAACGACCAAGTTATATGGTGGAAAAGGTCTAGCAATAATTAATTCAACTAACAACAACCCCCTTCCTTATCTTCACAAATCCTTAGATGCTATTGTTATTGACCATCATAATAGGCATCATTGTGTGGTTTTATACAGCCATTGTCACTCTGCCTTATATTTAATCATAGGTCAGTCCATGATTTGATAACAAAATTCTTTTTTTATTTTTTTGTGCTTCTGTGCTTCTCTCACCCGTGTAGTTAAAATGATATCATGTTATACACTATATATTATTTCTCCAGATATCAGCATACATAATTAAAAACACTTATCTTTATATCGCCATTCATCATCATTGTACATTTCTCCTTTGCTGTCAACCAACCATGATCTTCATGCCCCAACTTTCAAGCAATGTGGAGATTTAGCACATTGCTTCTTCATGCCCGACACTGTACAATGTTTCGGACTCTCACATGTTCTTCCTCAAGGGCGTTATCTGCGTTATTCAAGCGGCATGGCATTTCTCAGCGTCTTCTCCTATCTTTCTCTCAAAAGGTAAAAAAAACCCCAAGATTGAAATTAACTTACTTAATGAGTAAAAACTGGGGTTATTGGGGTACAATATATAGAAAGATATAATTGGGCCTGTCAATTGCGACATCTAAAGGATTGGTTATGGGACACTGCACATTATACGCCACTCCACTGCATTTACATTCAATTTTACATTTTCAGGCTAACAATCTGCAGCCATTAGTTGAGAAAAGGCAGCCTTTTCTCAACAGTATGTGAGGTTTGGTAAACTTTGTGTGCTCAGTTAAGACACTTTTCATCTATAAATCCTTACTTACCAATTAAAGGGAATCCAGATTTTGAGCCAGGTGATACGCCCGTCGGTCACAGACAGCTGTGACTGCTGTTGCTCACTTCTTTCTGCACATCTTTGAATCTGTTAGGAAGACTTGCAGCCTCCACCAGCTATTGCCGGCCTGCCTACCGCTCCCAGGCCTCCTGGGATGGCACGGATGCTGCCAACCGCCATCTTACCCTCGGAATCCCTTAGGCATGTGCGCGCATGCACGGGCCAGTCTTAAGCACTCCATGGCGGGAACCTCGGGGGCGTCCCCTCCGGATGACATAATTCCTCCAGGATACTTAAGCCGGCTGGTCCTGCCTACCTATGACTTCGCAACGAGTTCCCTCATTGCTGAATCCACCTCACTCTCAGAGGACCCTTTGTTCCAGCTACTGCTTCCTTGGCATGAGACATCCCGGGTACCCGCTCCTCGGGGGCCCTCTCCTCGTCTCTGGCTATCTGCTCCTCAGAAATCCTGATGCCCAGGACTACTGCCTGCCCTGTTTCCCAGGGCATCCCTGGAACCATCGCTACTCCTGCCATGAGTACCCCTCTCAGCGGACCATTACCATGTCTACTGAGGACCTCATCAGTGTACACCGCTCTGCAGACCATTACCATCTCTACTGAGGACCCTCCAGTGTACTCCACTCTGTGGACCATTACCATCTCTTCTGAGGACCTCATCGGTGTACCCTGCTCTGTGGACCACCACCGTCTCTACTGAGGACCCTCTTCAGTGTACCCTGTTCTGTGGACCACGACATCTCGTCTGTACTGAAGAACCCTTGTCGGTGTACCCCGCTCTGCGGACCATTGCAGCACCATCCATACGAAGGTATACTCCTTGGGTATCCCCCATTCCTCAGACCAGTGGCACCTCCGTGTCTGTGTGACTTTACTCTTGCACCCCCCACTCCGTGAGTAGTGCTACTCTACCTCTTTAATAAAGACTCTAGAATTGAGCTGTGTCTGATGTCAGCTGAGACCTCGCTTCCCAACGGTGAGGCTCACGGGGCTCCCCCCACCTCTCCCCCCCCTTTCCTGTGGACGGTACCATCTCTCACTTCGGCCCAGGGTCCACACACCCACAAATCCTAACACCAGGTACTCATTCTCAGATGTTCATCACTGACAATACTAAAGGTATAATGCAGCTGCAACAGGTTTTACATGGACATGGATGGATGCTTTCTTTTCCTGAGCTGCAGGAAACATATGATCTTCTGGTTAAGAACCATTTTGCATATATGCAACTGTATCTTTATATTGGTAGTCTGGGGGGGTTTCTGTTTGCAGGAAGCTTTTTGTGACCGACTAGATGATTTTTTTCAAATTGAGGATTATAGGAGAACAAGAATCTCTTGACTTTATAAATCCTTAATAAAGATACAGACATTGAGGTTGCTGACTTTTCTGCAGGAAAAATAGAACACTGAATTGACTATTCAGATTACTGAATTGCAGTTGAAAGCTGGATTTAGACATATTAAAGCTCTGATTTCTTCTGTGAGAGTGAGGGGAAATGCAATTTAAATTTTTAACTAGGTCCTATATCTCTCCAACATGAGTGTACAGATCTGGATTTGTAGCTACTGAACTATGTCAAAAATGTAAAATAGATAGAGGTATATTGGGTCATTTCTTTTGGACATGTGCTCCCAATCATAAATTCTGGGAGGGTCTCCGGGAATTTTTCAAAAATATTCTTGGTCAAAATATTTTCTTTAATCCTGAAGGGGTCCACTTTGATGACCCTGTATCACTTCAAATTCAGGGTAAAGGAAATCAGCTGTTGATGCATAAAGCATGTTTGGTGGGGAAAATGAGTATTCTCATAATGTGGCAGGCCGACGAAGTTCCTTCTCATTGGGTCTGGAGAAATACTTTTCATGAACTTATGTTAATGGAAACATTCGCAAAGGGACAATCACTTACATGGAAAAAAGATTTTTTAGAAATTTGGAATGTGTATATTCAAATATTGCCTACGAAAATCCGAAGTTCTATGCTAAATGATCTGTCAATATGACTCATTGTATTGTTTTCATGCTGCTGGGGATCCCTGTAGATATTATGTAAATATTGTGAAACTGCTTCTCTGAGAACTGTGATTTACCTTCTCTTAATGTTGTATTACTGAGGAATGAAGGGGAAAAGCAAGGGGGGGGGGGGGGTTAGAGGTCTTACTCAACAAAAAGGAAAATTTGTGTTTCTGCATTTCATGTACAGTGGGAATAAGAATAACCATCCAATGTATTCATCATTGTTGTATTCCTAAATCTTTAATAAACAGTTTGAACAATAACAATAGCTAGCCAAAGTTCTACACTGAGGGAACACAGTAGTTTTATGTGCAGAAGAATATCACAGTTAACTTAAATAGTTTTCTTCCTTTTATTTTAAGGTTGACAGAAGATAGGAGAATGACAAAACTTCACACTAAAATACAAAGACAGAAAGGAGGAATGCAATTCCCTAGCCCCTCAAGATACATGAGCCATCAGTGATCTTAATCTACTCCTACTAGTGGCAGTAAGGAGTTGAATCAATGGACCCTAGCCACATTCTGTAGCCTCAAACACAAGATGGACCAACAGCAGGCAGGATAACCTTAAAACAGATGCA
The DNA here is from genome assembly GCF_901001135.1 of Rhinatrema bivittatum. NCBI lineage: Eukaryota > Metazoa > Chordata > Amphibia > Gymnophiona > Rhinatrematidae > Rhinatrema > Rhinatrema bivittatum. The sequence goes on from NC_042623.1 coordinate 103,162,503, forward strand.
TGCATGCCCATATGCAGTACATGTATATCTGAGCATGTTCAATCTACTCCTGTATTTTATAGCCTGTGTGTATATGATATCTGTGGGTTATAAAATACATTCAAATGAACCCAATAACCTGTGCATGTATGGAAAAAAACATGCAAATACATACTGTACTTATCCAGATTAGTTTTGACTTATCTGACTAAGTAGCTGGATAAATCTTAAAAGCATTACTTTTCCGGCTAAGTAAAATAACAGGATAAGTCTCAAATATAGCTATTTATCTTTATAAGTTGTTTAATTTGAAACTTATCTGTCTATCTTACTTAGCCGGATAAGTAACTCTATTTGAGACTTATCTAGTTATCTTACTTACAGGGTCATTTATCAATTTGCGTTATGGTGTTTTCGTATGCATTAAGGTGTTTTCGCATGCGGCCTTAATGCATGCAATAAGCACCGAATTGCATGGTGCGATGCAAATTTTTAAAAGGGGAGAGATTGGGATTTCCACAAAAGTGAGCTGGCTTCAAGAAACCATAACGCACAGTTTTAACTAGAAATGTGCATTCATTTTTGCCGAATTGGAAAATTGCAATGAAATTTCCAATTCGGCATGTTTCAGGGAGCCCGAAAAAATTCAATATTTTCCCGTTTTTTTGCAAAAATTCGTTTTTCCGATTAGTGCGCACTAACGGGAGTCAGTGCGTGCTAACTCCCAGTTAGTGCGCGCATAACTCCCGTTAGCGCGCACTATCAAAAACTAACAAAATCTAACGGTTTTTGTTAGCGCACACTAATGGGGAGAGAGAGAGAGACTCTTTTTAAGGATCTCATATATGTAAATTGTTTATACAATTGTAAAATGGCCACTAGTAACTCAGGTTGAGGTTTTGGTGGTGACCTAGGTTTTTTTTGGGGAGGGCAGTTTTACATATACAGACAGAGGTACGAACAGCACAGTAGACATCAGTGAAGATTTGATGTGATTTGAAGTGATGAAAGGCACACAAAAATGAGATTTGTATATTGTACTCTCAACCTAGTTTGATAGCAGCTAGGTAGAAAGTGCATCAAGTTAGGTCGAGAGTACATTGTACAAATTTCATCTTTGTGCACCTGCCATCACTCCAAATCACATCAAATCTTCACTGATGTCTACTGTGTTGTTCGTGCCTCTGACTATGCATGTAAAACTCCCCCCCAAAACCTAGGCCACCACCACCAAAACCTCACTCCACGTTCTGAATGACCCCTCTTACAGTGATGTAAAAAGTTTACTTATGTGAGAAGCTTATAAAGAGTTGCTCTCACTTTCTCTCTCTCTCTCTCTCTCACCCAAAATAGGATTTGCAATATTTATTACAAAGCCTGTTTGGGCATAATGCCAGGGAAAAAACACCCATCATTTTCATAAACTCCTTTTTTTTTACTAAATTTTTCATATGCATCTCACAATGGATTATTTATTGCATAAGCAATGGTGTTATCGTGGGCGTTAGGGCCTTAACATGATTTGATGAATGACCCCCTAAGCTGGATAAATAGCTCTATTTGAGACTTACGTGTCTGTCTTACTTAGCTGGATAAAATAGTACTTTTCTAACTTATCCAGCTAAGTAGCACTTTTAAAACTTAGAGGGTTAAGTAGCAGTAAAGCCTCTGCTTAGCCAGATAACTACAATACCTGTCTATTTTTACTTATAACTTAAAAAACATATGCATGAAAATTTTTCCTGTGTAATTTGCATGCATTTACCTCCCATAAATCGAGTTTTACACATGCAAATTGGGAGATTTTCTAACATGCACACAGCAATAAAATTACCAATTAGTGTCTACCAGTTCACTCAATCCATCTTCAGGTCATTGAGACCCTCCTGGTTCTTCAGCCTCAATTCCTTCCATTTAACTCAGACCTCCCACCTAATCAGTATTTCACTTTAAAGAATTTTATGATCACTTACAACAGATAAAGAACAGTTGTAAATATTCTCTAGTAAGCTGTCAAATCTGCATGCGTAATCCTCTTAAAAAATAGCAATTTATATATACCAGCCCTTTTTTACACGCATAAATTTACACACACATCCTTACTTATCTCGTGTATGTTGTAGGTTTCTAAAATAACATTTACTGAAGTATTTGCTATTTACATGCGTATATGCTGATTATTAAATGCACAACTTTTGAAAATTCAGTAATAAGTGTAAACAACACCTGTGACACAGAAATTAATAGAGTCTAGCTAGACAGAAACAAGACAGAAATAAAGTTCAAGACAAGAGAGGACAACAGAGAGAGAGAGAGAGTTATAGAGTGAGAGAAAGAGGAAAGTAAGGAAGAAATATTATGGTTATTAAACACAAAAGAACAAGGCAAAGACAATAACTTAAAATATACTTACCTATTATTCCATCCAGCAAAGCTCAGAAACATCTGGAAAGAAAGTTTATAAAAGTATAGTTTATAAAAGTATTACATTCTTTTCAGCAAGTAAAGAAAATAAATTTGTATATATCTGATAGTTCATGTTTGTAGAACTAGCACTAAGTGGTTTTATAAAACACCTACAGAAAGAGAAAAAACTCTTATTGATGTTTTATTATTTACCAGATTAGCATAACAATACTCATAAATTTTAACTGTTGTCAGCATAACACTATAGTTTAATTTAAAAAAAAGTTTGAAATATTGAAGTTTTAAAATTAATTCTGATTTTATTTTGAAATCCTGTTTTCCCTCTTTATTTTATGGAGACTAGCCAGGTGGGTTCCAGACCCCTTTAACCATTAGACCGGGAAAGAAGGAGGGCACTTTCTAGCTTCCAATCTTGTATGCAACAGGAATAACCAACTAGTAATACCAAGGCATTAAAAATGACAACAAAAAGTCTTTCTCCAAGTGCTAGAGATCTTGTAACATTGCAAGCAAATTCTCTGTTGAGCAATGTGCACTGTGTTTTTTTTCAATTATCAATTTTTCAATTATACAAAGCGGAAAGTTTACATCACATCATTCCTCCACAACATAAACAATTCTAAATTAAAACAGTAAACTTATTTTCCCACTTATTTAGTTATAAAGAAACAAAAGGATCTCTGGATAAAGAACATGGAACAACTATAAAAAAAAAAAAATCAATAAACATACTAGGAGAATATCATCAACCTTTATCTCTATTTCACCTGACAGGGTTAGGCATGGCTGGTTTCCTCTTTACATTTATCCAAATAATTTTTCATTTGTAAAGGCTCATAAAAGATATAACTATTCCCTTTATGTTGCATTAAACATTTACAGGGGTACCTGATATTTACCTGGCTCCTAGAACTCTAGCTTCCTGGGCTAACCCCACAAAGGCTTTCCTACAAATCTGAGTATCCTTCACAATGTCTGGATAAATCCAGAGTTTTTGACCAGGATACAATTTACTACGATTTTTCAAAAATATCCTTAAAACTAAATCCCTATCCGCCGGGTAGATAAAAGAAACTAATAAAGTTCCCCGTTGTTCTAACTGCTCTTCAGTAGGGGCTTCTAAATATGCAGTAAGATCTGTTTCCAGATTTACATTGGGAACTCCTGTTCTCCCCTCACTCCCATTTTTTAATGTTGGGACAAAGTAGATTTTTTATATCTTTGGTAAAGTATCAGGGTGCAGCAATAGAATATCTTTAAGGTATGTTTTGAATTGTTCCTTAGGAGAGATCAGCTTTACACTGGGAAAATTGAGAACTCTTAAATTTAGATAACACATTTTATTCTCCATATTTTCTAGTCTCCTCCTCAACATAGAATCTGACTGAATCAGTGTAGACTGTACCTCTTGAACTGATAATATCTTGTTTGTAATTTCTTTAATTTGTTCATCATGAATATTTACCTTCGGTTCCATAAATTGTATCATTTTTTGTGAATTATTCATTGAGCTAACTAATAAAGAGATAGACTTCTCTAATGCTGTTATTGCTTGCCATATTGAATCCAAGGTAATAATATTAGGTTTGTCTAACTTAGATAGTATGAAACCAGCTTTCACCCCCCCCCCCCCCCCTTCAGAAATCAATTGCATTTGGCCTGCCGGCTCATCCCCCTTCACTTGTTCATTCATCTGATTAGATCTTTCAATTATTTATTTTATTTATTTATTTAGAAACTTTTATATACCGGTATTTGTGGGGACATCATACCGGTTCACATAGTAACTGAAAGATTGGAAAATACATTGCAACAGGGGAATGTAACTGGGCGGGGGAAGAACAGAAAGGCAGTAGGAAGGATAGGAGAACAAGAAGGTAATAACCAAAACAATTTACAATGAAAGTCTCCTTAATATTAAAGAATATTAAAGAATATTCACTTAATACCACTTTCCCATTTACAACAGCATCATTCGACTCATCAACATTTACATGCATAGACTCCCTTGTACTCTCCTCAAGTCCTCCCTCTGCCTCCAGGACTCCCTGGTCGTATGGCCGGGTCTCCAGGATGAAGTCTTGGGGATTTCCTTGGTTTGGCAGTGGGGGAATCACAGGTGCACCTGGGCTCAAAGATGTTTGATTGTCCATGAGGGATAGGCTTTGTTCCCTTCCTAATCCCTCTGCAGACTTCTCTCCAGGTGTAGAGGCTGCAGCCGGGGTGAAAAAACCCTCAATTCTCAATTGGGAGGGGGTACTTGGGGCAGAGGCAGTGGACCCTAGCCTCAATCGCCCCTTCCGCTTAGTATGTGGCATATTAACTTCAATTTATAAATAAATTGGGGGCTTACAACCTCGGATCCTCCTTTCGAACAACCTTTGACCCTTTTATGGAGGAATTAGAAAGAGATTCAAATCCAAATCAAAGTCGAGAGCAAAGTCGGAGCTAAGTCGCACGCGCCCCTTGGGCACGTGCGGCTTAGGCGACGCGCCGGTGGACGCAATGCGCCGCAACAGTTCCGGTTTTCAAGAACCCGCCGGTCCTGACGTCACACGGGAGGGCATGGCTTCGGCAGCTCCGTCGGGGCCAGGTAATGCAGTCCTTACCCCCGGTAGGCCTAGCAATACGCATACTCTGTCACTGTTAGCTAAAGTCACTGTCCTCAGGAGAGGGCAGATTAGACAAGAATGAAAAGGAGGAGCATCCTGCAGATGAAAAGTTTAATCCAACTGTAATAAAAGGGATACCCAAGGGAATGAAGTAGTGGAGGAATAACCAACTAGTAATACCAAGGCATTAAAAATGACAACAAAAAGTCTTTCTCCAAGTGCTAGAGATCTTGTAACATCGCAAGCAAATTCTCTGTTGAGCAATGTGCACTGTGTTAAGCAGCAGTGGATGAAAGTAGGAAGAGTTTAGCACAAATTACATTTTCTAAGAAAAATAATGTTGGCAAAAAATGATGTTCTGTATATTCTGCCTTGCTGCATTGTATGCTTGAAATAATCTTCCTGAGATGATGAGCCATGCTCCCTCTGTGATCTTATTCAAATCCACTCTGAAAGGCCACCTTTTTGAGGCTGCATTTAAAACTTAACTCTGATGAACCCACTCACAACTCTATTTTTGTTACCAATTTCTTAATAAATGAAATTCCCAAAGTCTCTTTTGCCCTGTATGTTTGTCTAAATGAGATTGTACTCACTACCTAGAAGAAACTGTCTCTAATTATTTTTGTACAATGTTACATACATCTTTAATTCTATAGAAGCGAAATAGTAATATTTCATAATGTCCCCTTGATCGGTTACCTTGGTTCCTGGGTCCAGGAATAACCTGGCAGGAGCCCCCCTAGAGCAGACTCCATTGGGTCTCATGTTCTTGGTGCCTGTTTCCTCCACATGGGGAAGAAGATGTTAGTGGGTGGGATTTCCCTCCCTTCACCCTAGGAAAACAAATAGGACTGTGAGCACGGCTGGCAGTATGTAAAAATATATACAGGTTTATTAGACTATACAAGTATACAAGCTTTGGGACCGGGGGACCCATTGGGGTCCGAGCCCGAGCCGAAGGCTGCAGCCCTATCCGGATGCACGACGCCAGAGGATCGCCCACCCGGGGTACCTCACATCCAGCGGAGGAGCCCAGTTAAAGACTCCAGGCAAGCCCGTCTTTCTCCCTCTTCGTGCCGGACCGACGACCGTGCTGCCCTGCCGCTTCGCGCTGCCCACTCGCACCCGGCTCGTGCTTTTGGCATGGGAGACCCATCGGGGTCCGAGCCCAAGCCGAAGGCCGCAGCCCTACCCGGACGCATGACGCCAGAGGACTGCCCACCCCGGGTACTTCACTTCTGGCGGAGGTGCCACCTTAAAGCCACTAGACAACCCTCGGCGTCTTGCGCCGGGCGTCTCATGCCAAAGGAGCGCGACCAAGGGGCCTGCCCCTTGGTGTGCCCCTTTGTGCTCCTTCTTTGGGCTCCCCCCTTCCTTTCCACTAGCAACTCCTCAGGAGTGTTACCCGCCCCTAGTCCCCCCTTCGTTTCCCCCTTCCCCTATTACTCCCTCCAGCGACGCACCCTTTCTCCACACATCCCCAGCTCCCCACATATACAAGCTCCTAAACTCCAATGACCATGCTCTCCCATCCCATTCCCATCCTCAAGCACTTCACCACCACATACAGAGCCCCCCCCCCCCCCCCCGCATTATTCTTACCCTGAACACCACAGATCTCTAATCCCCATCATGGTCTCCCCACTCACCCAACTAATTGGATTTACCACCTTCACTATCCTCCTCCTAAATGCGCAATCTATGGTGAAAAAAGCCACTATATTCAATGACATCCTCACTGACGACAGCCCCGACATCTGCGCAATTGTCGAGACATGGCTAAAGGACTCAGATGCTGTTTTAATAAACCAACTCCCAAACGACCTGTGCAACATCTACTCAATTCCCAGACTCAAAAGAAGAGGAGGAGGCATTCTGCTTGCAGATAAAAAGAAATTCAGACTCACCCTACAACCTATCACACCCCCCTCCAAATTGGAGATAGGTCTATTTAAATCACCCTCCCTCCAAATCTGTTTAATATACGCTCCCCCAGGGACCCTTGAAAATAACCCCTCCCCCCTGATTGAATACATCACCAAACATTTAGACATAACCTCCCCAGCTATCATCCTCGGGGATCTGAACCTCCACGTTGACTCCATCCACCCTTCCCCTTCCTGCGATTCCATTCTGGCCTCCTTGAATGCTCTAGGCTTCAAACATATTATCACTAATCCCACACATAATGCAGACCACACACTTGGCCTCATCTTCACCAACTCCCTTATTCAACCTGACCCTCCTAGATATACTCCCAGACCTTGTTCCAACCATTTCTGCACTGACACCAGTTGCACAATAAAAAATACTCCTTACCCCACACTCACCAAAAAAAAACATCAACTTCCGCAGATCATGTAAAACAGATGACCTCATTGAAGCCCTTTCGGATGAACTTCCCAAGCTTGACCTTACTGATGCCGACACCACCCTTTCTTCTTGGCTTCAACTTACTAATACTGTGGCTGACAACCTATGCCCCATACAATATCGAGAAATAAACCATGCCAATAATAAAAAGAAACCGTGGTACACCCCTGAACTCAATACCATGAAATCTAACCTCTGAAAACTCGAAAAAAGATGGCACAAAGAGCAAGCCCCTGCCCTACAATCTAAGTTTCAGTCCTACCTCCACTCTTATTGAGAAGCCACTGACAAAGCCAAAAAAGACTTTTATTCCCAAATAATTCATCAGTTCCAGTTCAACCCCCGAGCCCTCTTTCAATACATTTCCACCCTAATTAACCCCCCCCCCCCCCGACATTGACAATCAAGCCAAATGCGAAAAACTGGCCCTATTTTTCCACATCAAAATTGAGAAACTGATGTCACGCTTCTCCTACACCCACACACCTATGAACACCCTTTCAGCAAGCACTACTCCTACCCCCCTCATGCTCAATACCACCCAAGCAGCAAACACCACTGCTATACTAACTTCATTCGAGACTACCACCCCCTTGGAAATAGAATCCACTCTCAAGAAAATCAAACCTGCAGTGCATACCTCAGATACTATCCCCACCAAGACCCTCCTCACCATTCCCAACATTATATCTAAACCCATAGCCAACATTATTAATAAATCCATATCCCTCGGCTCAGTCCCAACGCAACTTAAACACGCCATAATAAAACCTATTTTTAAAAAACCCTCCCTTAATCCATCTGAACCTGCCAATTATCGCCCTGTCTCCAACCTTCCATTCCTCTCAAAAATCCTTGACAAAATCATCAGCCGGCAGCTGACAGATTACCTTGATGAACATCACATTCTCTTCCCCTCACAATATGGGTTTCGCAAACATCATTGCACCGAAACCCTTCTCATCTCCCTCTCCGAATGCATTCTGAAAGATCTTGATAAAGGGCAATCCAACATTCTGGCTCTCTTAGACATTTTGTCCACCTTCGACACACTCAATCATAATATCCTACTAAAATGCCTTAAAGAAATCGGCATTTATGGAAAACCCCTTCGCTGGTTCCAATCATATCTACACAATAGGCAATACAGTGTCAAAATTGGACACGGAGAATCAAAACCTATCGACCTGTCGCAAGGGGTACCGCAAGGCTCCTCACTGTCCTCTATCCTCTTCAATATTTACCTCCTTCCACTCTGCCATCTCCTCTCCAAACTTGGTCTTCCACACTTTATCTATGCCGATGATGTGCAGATCCTCATTCCCATAATTGACACATTAACGAATGCCTTGAAGACCTGGGACTCAGCCCTCACAGACATTAGCACCCTACTCTCAGACAACTTCCTGACTCTTAACACCTCTAAAACAGAGCTCCTTATTACCTCACCCCACAACACCACCCTCTACCCCCCTCTACCTCACATACAATCACTTTCCACCACCTCTTCTCAGCATGTTCGCAGCCTCAGCGTAAACCTAGACAGCCACTTCAATCTAAAAAAGTTCATTGCCTCCACCCTCAAAGATGGCTTTTTC